>NW_026651599.1:355500-711000 GCF_030265065.1 Corythoichthys intestinalis | reverse complement strand
TCACAATCTAGTAGTTACATTTGGAAATTTAGTTCTAGGACATTTGATTTGAGCGCAATCTTCAAACTTAATTAAAAAAAGTCATTTAAGCCTTTTCACAGTGAGATCTATGCGATATGGCCGAGAAATGTAATTTTGATGTTAACTCCCAAACCGCTGCGCAGAAGTCAACCAAACTTCACCCATTAGTGTATTTTATCACAATCTAGTAGTTACATGTGGAAATTTGGTTCTAGGACATTTGATTTGAGCGCAATCCTCAAACTTAGGTCAAAAAAGCCATTTAAGCCTTTTCACAGTGAGATCTATGCGATATGGCCGAGAAATGTAATTTTGATGTTAACTCCCAAACCGCTGCGCAGAAGTCAACCAAACTTCACCCAATAGTGTATTGTATCACATTCTAGTAGTTACATTTTAAAATTTCGTTCAAGGACATTTGGTTTGAGCGCAATTATTAAACTTAGGTCAAAAAAGCCATTTAAGCCTTTTCACAGTGAGATCTATGCGATATGGCCGAGAAATGTAATTTTGATGTTAACTCCCAAACCGCTGCGCAGAAGTCAACCAAACTTCACCCATTAGTGTATTGTATCACAATCTAGTAGTTACATGTGGAAATTTGGTTCTAGGACATTTGATTTGAGCGCAATCCTCAAACTTAGGTCAAAAAAGCCATTTAAGCCTTTTCACAGTGAGATCTATGCGATATGGCCGAGAAATGTAATTTTGATGTTAACTCCCAAACCGCTGCGCAGAAGTAAACCAAACTTCACCCATTAGTGTATTGTATCACAATCTAGTAGTTACATGTGGAAATTTGGTTCTAGGACATTTGATTTGAGCGCAATCCTCAAACTTAGGTCAAAAAAGCCATTTAAGCCTTTTCACAGTGAGATCTATGCGATATGGCCGAGAAATGTAATTTTGATGTTAACTCCCAAACCGCTGCGCAGAAGTCAACCAAACTTCACCCATTAGTGTATTGTATCACAATCTAGTAGTTACATGTGGAAATTTGGTTATAGGACATTTGATTTGAGCGCAATCCTCAAACTTAGGTCAAAAAAGCCATTTAAGCCTTTTCACAGTGAGATCTATGCGATATGGCCGAGAAATGTAATTTTGATGTTAACTCCCAAACCGCTGCGCAGAAGTCAACCAAACTTCACCCAATAGTGTATTGTATCACATTCTAGTAGTTACATTTTAAAATTTCGTTCAAGGACATTTGGTTTGAGCGCAATTATTAAACTTAGGTCAAAAAAGCCATTTAAGCCTTTTCACAGTGAGATCTATGCGATATGGCCGAGAAATGTAATTTTGATGTTAACTCCCAAACCGCTGCGCAGAAGTCAACCAAACTTCACCCATTAGTGTATTGTATCACAATCTAGTAGTTACATGTGGAAATTTGGTTCTAGGACATTTGATTTGAGCGCAATCCTCAAACTTAGGTCAAAAAAGCCATTTAAGCCTTTTCACAGTGAGATCTATGCGATATGGCCGAGAAATGTAATTTTGATGTTAACTCCCAAACCGCTGCGCAGAAGTCAACCAAACTTCACCCAATAGTGTATTGTATCACATTCTAGTAGTTACATTTGAAAATTTCGTTCTAGGACATTTGGTTTGAGCGCAATTATTAAACTTATGTCAAAAAAGCCATTTAAGCCTTTTCACAGTGAGATCTATGCGATATGGCCGAGAAATGTAATTTTGATGTTAACTCCCAAACCGCTGCGCAGAAGTAAACCAAACTTCACCCATTAGTGTATTGTATCACAATCTAGTAGTTACATGTGGAAATTTGGTTCTAGGACATTTGATTTGAGCGCAATCCTCAAACTTAGGTCAAAAAAGCCATTTAAGCCTTTTCACAGTGAGATCTATGCGATATGGCCGAGAAATGTAATTTTGATGTTAACTCCCAAACCGCTGCGCAGAAGTCAACCAAACTTCACCCAATAGTGTATTGTATCACAATCTAGTAGTTACATTTGAAAATTTTGTTCTAGGAAATTTTGTTTGAGCGCAATCCTCAAACTTAATTAAAAAAGTCATTTAAGCCTTTTCACAGTGAGATCTATGCGATATGGCCGAGAAATGTAATTTTGATGTTAACTCCCAAACCGCTGCGCAGAAGTCAACCAAACTTCACCCATTAGTGTATTGTATCACAATCTAGTAGTTACATGTGAAAATTTGGTTCTAGGACATTTGGTTTGAGCGCAATTATTAAACTTAGGTCAAAAAAGCCATTTAAGCCTTTTCACAGTGAGATCTATGCGATATGGCCGAGAAATGTAATTTTGATGTTAACTCCCAAACCGCTGCGCAGAAGTCAACCAAACTTCACCCAATAGTGTATTGTATCACAATCTAGTAGTTACATTTGGAAATTTAGTTCTAGGACATTTGATTTGAGCGCAATCTTCAAACTTAATTAAAAAAAGCCATTTAAGCCATTTCACAGTGAGATCTATGCGATATGGCCGAGAAATGTAATTTTGATGTTAACTCCCAAACCGCTGCGCAGAAGTCAACCAAACTTCACCCAATAGTGTATTTTATCACAATCTAGTAGTTACATTTGGAAATTTAGTTCTAGGACATTTGATTTGAGCGCAATCTTCAAACTTAATTAAAAAAAGTCATTTAAGCCTTTTCACAGTGAGATCTATGCGATATGGCCGAGAAATGTAATTTTGATGTTAACTCCCAAACCGCTGCGCAGAAGTCAACCAAACTTCACCCATTAGTGTATTGTATCACAATCTAGTAATTACATGTGGAAATTTGGTTCTAGGACATTTGATTTGAGCGCAATCCTCAAACTTAGGTCAAAAAAGCCATTTAAGCCTTTTCACAGTGAAATCTATGCGATATGGCCGAGAAATGTAATTTTGATGTTAACTCCCAAACCGCTGCGCAGAAGTCAACCAAACTTCACCCAATAGTGTATTGTATCACAATCTAGTAGTTACATTTGAAAATTTTGTTCTAGGACATTTTGTTTGAACGCAATCATCAAACTTAATTAAAAAAGTCATTTAAGCCTTTTCACAGTGAGATCTATGCGATATGGCCGAGAAATGTAATTTTGATGTTAACTCCCAAACCGCTGCGCAGAAGTCAACCAAACTTCACCCATTAGTGTATTGTATCACAATCTAGTAGTTACATGTGGAAATTTGGTTATTGGACATTTGATTTGAGCGCAATCCTCAAACTTAGGTCAAAAAAGCCATTTAAGCCTTTTCACAGTGAGATCTATGCGATATGGCCGAGAAATGTAATTTTGATGTTAACTCCCAAACCGCTGCGCAGAAGTCAATTAAACTTCACCCAATAGTGTATTGTATCACATTCTAGTAGTTACATTTGAAAATTTCGTTCTAGGACATTTGGTTTGAGCGCAATCATTAAACTTAGGTCAAAAAAGCCATTTAAGCCTTTTCACAGTGAGATCTATGCGATATGGCCGAGAAATGTAATTTTGATGTTAACTCCCAAACCGCTGCGCAGAAGTCAACCAAACTTCACCCAATAGTGTATTGTACAACAATCTAGTAGTTACATTTGAAAATTTTGTTCTAGGAAATTTTGTTTTGAGCGCAATCATCAAACTTAATTAAAAAAGTCATTTAAGCCTTTTCACAGTGAGATCTATGCGATATGGCCGAGAAATGTAATTTTGATAACTCCCAAACCGGTGCGCAGAAGTCAACCAAACTTTACCCATTAGTGTATTGTATCACAATCTAGTAGTTACATGTGAAAATTTGGTTCTAGGACATTTGATTTGAGCGCAATCCTCAAACTTAGGTCAAAAAAGCCATTTAAGCCTTTTCACAGTGAGATCTATGCGATATGGCCGAGAAATGTAATTTTGATGTTAACTCCCAAACCGCTGCGCAGAAGTCAACCAAACTTCACCCAATAGTGTATTGTATCACAATCTAGTAGTTATATTTGAAAATTTTGTTCTAGGACATTTTGTTTGAGCGCAATCCTCAAACTTAGGTCAAAAAAGCCATTTAAGCCTTTTCACAGTGAGATCTATGCGATATGGCCGAGAAATGTAGTTTTGATGTTAACTCCCAAACCGCTGCGCAGAAGTCAACCAAACTTCACCCAATAGTGTATTGTATCACAATCTAGTAGTTACATTTGAAAATTTTGTTCTAGGACATTTTGTTTGAACGCAATCATCAAACTTAATTAAAAAAGTCATTTAAGCCTTTTCACAGTGAGATCTATGCGATATGGCCGAGAAATGTAATTTTGATGTTAACTCCCAAACCGCTGCGCAGAAGTCAACCAAACTTCACCCAATAGTGTATTGTATCACAATCTAGTAGTTACATTTGAAAATTTTGTTCTAGGAAATTTTGTTTGAGCGCAATCATCAAACTTAATTAAAAAAGTCATTTAAGCCTTTTCACAGTGAGATCTATGCGATATGGCCGAGAAATGTAATTTTGATGTTAACTCCCAAACCGCTGCGCAGAAGTCAACCAAACTTCACCCATTAGTGTATTTTATCACAATCTAGTAGTTACATGTGGAAATTTGGTTCTAGGACATTTGATTTGAGCGCAATCCTCAAACTTAGGTCAAAAAAGCCATTTAAGCCTTTTCACAGTGAGATCTATGCGATATGGCCGAGAAATGTAATTTTGATGTTAACTCCCAAACCGCTGCGCAGAAGTCAACCAAACTTCACCCAATAGTGTATTGTATCACATTCTAGTAGTTACATTTTAAAATTTCGTTCAAGGACATTTGGTTTGAGCGCAATTATTAAACTTAGGTCAAAAAAGCCATTTAAGCCTTTTCACAGTGAGATCTATGCGATATGGCCGAGAAATGTAATTTTGATGTTAACTCCCAAACCGCTGCGCAGAAGTCAACCAAACTTCACCCATTAGTGTATTGTATCACAATCTAGTAGTTACATGTGGAAATTTGGTTCTAGGACATTTGATTTGAGCGCAATCCTCAAACTTAGGTCAAAAAAGCCATTTAAGCCTTTTCACAGTGAGATCTATGCGATATGGCCGAGAAATGTAATTTTGATGTTAACTCCCAAACCGCTGCGCAGAAGTCAACCAAACTTCACCCATTAGTGTATTGTATCACAATCTAGTAGTTACATGTGGAAATTTGGTTATTGGACATTTGATTTGAGCGCAATCCTCAAACTTAGGTCAAAAAAGCCATTTAAGCCTTTTCACAGTGAGATCTATGCGATATGGCCGAGAAATGTAATTTTGATGTTAACTCCCAAACCGCTGCGCAGAAGTCAACCAAACTTCACCCAATAGTGTATTGTATCACAATCTAGTAGTTACATTTGAAAATTTTGTTCTAGGACATTTTGTTTGAACGCAATCATCAAACTTAATTAAAAAAGTCATTTAAGCCTTTTCACAGTGAGATCTATGCGATATGGCCGAGAAATGTAATTTTGATGTTAACTCCCAAACCGCTGCGCAGAAGTCAACCAAACTTCACCCATTAGTGTATTGTATCACAATCTAGTAGTTAGATGTGGAAATTTGGTTATAGGACATTTGATTTGAGCGCAATCCTCAAACTTAGGTCAAAAAAGCCATTTAAGCCTTTTCACAGTGAGATCTATGCGATATGGCCGAGAACTGTAATTTTGATGTTAACTCCCAAACCGCTGCGCAGAAGTCAACCAAATTTCACCCAATAGTGTATTGTATCACAATCTAGTAGTTACATTTGAAAATTTTGTTCTAGGAAATTTTGTTTGAGCGCAATCATCAAACTTAATTAAAAAACTCATTTAAGCCTTTTCACAGTGAGATCTATGCGATATGGCCGAGAAATGTAATTTTGATGTTAACTCCCAAACCGCTGCGCAGAAGTCAACCAAACTTCACCCATTAGTGTATTTTATCACAATCTAGTAGTTACATGTGGAAATTTGGTTCTAAGACATTTGATTTGAGCGCAATCCTCAAACTTAGGTCAAAAAAGCCATTTAAGCCTTTTCACAGTGAGATCTATGCGATATGGCCGAGAAATGTAATTTTGATGTTAACTCCCAAACCGCTGCGCAGAAGTCAACCAAACTTCACCCAATAGTGTATTGTATCACATTCTAGTAGTTACATTTTAAAATTTCGTTCTAGGACATTTGGTTTGAGCGCAATCCTCAAACTTAGGTCAAAAAAGCCATTTAAGCCTTTTCACAGTGAGATCTATGCGATATGGCCGAGAAATGTAATTTTGATGTTAACTCCCAAACCGCTGCGCAGAAGTCAACCAAACTTCACCCAATAGTGTATTGTATCACAATCTAGTAGTTACATTTGAAAATTTTGTTCTAGGACATTTTGTTTGAACGCAATCATCAAACTTAATTAAAAAAGTCATTTAAGCCTTTTCACAGTGAGATCTATGCGATATGGCCGAGAAATGTAATTTTGATGTTAACTCCCAAACCGCTGCGCAGAAGTCAACCAAACTTCACCCAATAGTGTATTGTATCACAATCTAGTAGTTACATTTGAAAATTTTGTTCTAGGACATTTTGTTTGAGCGCAATCCTCAAACTTAGGTCAAAAAAGCCATTTAAGCCTTTTCACAGTGAGATCTATGCGATATGGCCGAGAAATGTAATTTTGATGTTAACTCCCAAACCGCTGCGCAGAAGTCAACCAAACTTCACCCATTAGTGTATTGTATCACAATCTAGTAGTTACATGTGGAAATTTGGTTATAGGACATTTGATTTGAGCGCAATCCTCAAACTTAGGTCAAAAAAGCCATTTAAGCCTTTTCACAGTGAGATCTATGCGATATGGCCGAGAAATGTAATTTTGATGTTAACTCCCAAACCGCTGCGCAGAAGTCAACCAAACTTCACCCAATAGTGTATTGTATCACATTCTAGTAGTTACATTTTAAAATTTCGTTCAAGGACATTTGGTTTGAGCGCAATTATTAAACTTAGGTCAAAAAAGCCATTTAAGCCTTTTCACAGTGAGATCTATGCGATATGGCCGAGAAATGTAATTTTGATGTTAACTCCCAAACCGCTGCGCTGAAGTAAACCAAACTTCACCCATTAGTGTATTGTATCACAATCTAGTAGTTACATGTGGAAATTTGGTTCTAGGACATTTGATTTTAGCGCAATCCTCAAACTTAGGTCAAAAAAGCCATTTAAGCCTTTTCACAGTGAGATCTATGCGATATGGCCGAGAAATGTAATTTTGATGTTAACTCCCAAACCGCTGCGCAGAAGTCAACTAAACTTCACCCAATAGTGTATTGTATCACATTCTAGTAGTTACATTTGAAAATTTCGTTCTAGGACATTTGGTTTGAGCGCAATCATTAAACTTAATTAAAAAAGTCATTTAAGCCTTTTCACAGTGAGATCTATGCGATATGGCCGAGAAATGTAATTTTGATGTTAACTACCAAACCGCTGCGCAGAAGTCAACCAAACTTCACCCAATAGTGTATTGTATCACAATCTAGTAGTTACATTTGAAAATTTTGTTCTAGGACATTTTGTTTGAACGCAATCATCAAACTTAATTAAAAAAGTCATTTAAGCCTTTTTAACAGTGAGATCTATGCGATATGGCCGAGAAATGTAATTTTGATGTTAACTCCCAAACCGCTGCGCAGAAGTCAACCAAACTTCACCCAATAGTGTATTGTATCACAATCTAGTAGTTACATTTGAAAATTTTGTTTTATGAAATTTTGTTTGAGCGCAATCATCAAACTTAATTAAAAAAGTCATTTAAGCCTTTTCACAGTGAGATATATGCGATATGGCCGAGAAATGTAATTTTGATGTTCACTCCCAAACCGCTGCGCAGAAGACATTGTATCACAATCTAGTAGTTACATGTGGAAATTTGGTTATAGGACATTTGATTTGAGCGCAATCCTCAAACTTAGGTCAAAAAAGCCATTTAAGCCTTTTCACAGTGAGATCTATGCGATATGGCCGAGAAATGTAATTTTGATGTTAACTCCCAAACCGCTGCGCAGAAGTCAACCAAACTTCACCCATTAGTGTATTGTATCACAATCTAGTAGTTACATTTAAAAAATTTCGTTCTAGGACATTTGGTTTGAGCGCAATCTTTAAACTTAGGTCAAAAAAGCCATTTAAGCCTTTTCACAGTGAGATCTATGCGATATGGCCGAGAAATGTAATTTTGATGTTAACTCCCAAACCGCTGCGCAGAAGTCAACCAAACTTCACCCATTAGTGTATTGTATCACAATCTAGTAGTTACATTTGAAAATTTTGTTCTAGGACATTTGATTTGAGCGCAATCCTCAAACTTAGGTCAAAAAAGCCATTTAAGCCTTTTCACAGTGAGATCTATGCGATATGGCCGAGAAATGTAATTTTGATGTTAACTCCCAAACCGCTGCGCAGAAGTCAACCAAACTTCACCCAATAGTGTATTGTATCACAATCTAGTAGTTACATTTGAAAATTTTGTTCTAGGACATTTTGTTTGAACGCAATCATCAAACTTAATTAAAAAAGTCATTTAAGCCTTTTCACAGTGAGATCTATGCGATATGGCCGAGAAATGTAATTTTGATGTTAACTCCCAAACCGCTGCGCAGAAGTCAACCAAACTTCACCCATTAGTGTATTGTATCACAATCTAGTAGTTACATGTGGAAATTTGGTTATAGGACATTTGATTTGAGCGCAATCCTCAAACTTAGGTCAAAAAAGCCATTTAAGCCTTTTCACAGTGAGATCTATGCGATATGGCCGAGAAATGTAATTTTGATGTTAACTCCCAAACCGCTGCGCAGAAGTCAACCAAACTTCACCCAATAGTGTATTGTATCACAATCTAGTAGTTACATTTGAAAATTTTGTTCTAGGAAATTTTGTTTGAGCGCAATCATCAAACTTAATTAAAAAAGTCATTTAAGCCTTTTCACAGTGAGATATATGCGATATGGCCGAGAAATGTAATTTTGATGTTCACTCCCAAACCGCTGCGCAGAAGACAACCAAACTTCACCCATTAGTGTATTGTATCACAATCTAGTAGTTACATGTGGAAATTTGGTTATAGGACATTTGATTTGAGCGCAATCCTCAAACTTAGGTCAAAAAAGCCATTTAAGCCTTTTCACAGTGAGATCTATGCGATATGGCCGAGAAATGTAATTTTGATGTTAACTCCCAAACCGCTGCGCAGAAGTCAACCAAACTTCACCCAATAGTGTATTGTATCACAATCTAGTAGTTACATTTGAAAATTTTGTTCTAGGACATTTTGTTTGAACGCAATCATCAAACTTAATTAAAAAAGTCATTTAAGCCTTTTCACAGTGAGATCTATGCGATATGGCCGAGAAATGTAATTTTGATGTTAACTCCCAAACCGCTGCGCAGAAGTCAACCAAACTTCACCCAATCGTGTATTGTATCACAATCTAGTAGTTACATTTGAAAATTTTGTTCTAGGAAATTTTGTTTGAGCGCAATCATCAAACTTAATTAAAAAAGTCATTTAAGCCTTTTCACAGTGAGATCTATGCGATATGGCCGAGAAATGTAATTTTGATGTTAACTCCCAAACCGCTGCGCAGAAGTCAACCAAACTTCACCCATTAGTGTATTTTATCACAATCTAGTAGTTACATGTGGAAATTTGGTTCTAGGACATTTGATTTGAGCGCAATCCTCAAACTTAGGTCAAAAAAGCCATTTAAGCCTTTTCACAGTGAGATCTATGCGATATGGCCGAGAAATGTAATTTTGATGTTAACTCCCAAACCGCTGCGCAGAAGTCAACCAAACTTCACCCAATAGTGTATTGTATCACAATCTAGTAGTTACATTTGAAAATTTTGTTCTAGGACATTTTGTTTGAACGCAATCATCAAACTTAATTAAAAAAGTCATTTAAGCCTTTTCACAGTGAGATCTATGCGATATGGCCGAGAAATGTAATTTTGATGTTAACTCCCAAACCGCTGCGCAGAAGTCAACCAAACTTCACCCATTAGTGTATTGTATCACAATCTAGTAGTTACATGTGGAAATTTGGTTATAGGACATTTGATTTGAGCGCAATCCTCAAACTTAGGTCAAAAAAGCCATTTAAGCCTTTTCACAGTGAGATCTATGCGATATGGCCGAGAAATGTAATTTTGATGTTAACTCCCAAACCGCTGCGCAGAAGTCAACCAAACTTCACCCAATAGTGTATTGTATCACAATCTAGTAGTTACATTTGAAAATTTTGTTCTAGGACATTTGATTTGAGCGCAATCCTCAAACTTAGGTCAAAAAAGCCATTTAAGCCTTTTCACAGTGAGATCTATGCGATATGGCCGAGAAATGTAATTTTGATGTTAACTCCCAAACCGCTGCGCAGAAGTCAACCAAACTTCACCCAATAGTGTATTGTATCACAATCTAGTAGTTACATTTGAAAATTTTGTTCTAGGACATTTTGTTTGAACGCAATCATCAAACTTAATTAAAAAAGTCATTTAAGCCTTTTCACAGTGAGATCTATGCGATATGGCCGAGAAATGTAATTTTGATGTTAACTCCCAAACCGCTGCGCAGAAGTCAACCAAACTTCACCCAATCGTGTATTGTATCACAATCTAGTAGTTACATTTGAAAATTTTGTTCTAGGAAATTTTGTTTGAGCGCAATCCTCAAACTTAGGTCAAAAAAGCCATTTAAGCCTTTTCACAGTGAGATCTATGCGATATGGCCGAGAAATGTAATTTTGATGTTAACTCCCAAACCGCTGCGCAGAAGTCAACCAAACTTCACCCATTAGTGTATTGTATCACAATCTAGTAGTTACATTTAAAAAATTTCGTTCTAGGACATTTGGTTTGAGCGCAATCTTTAAACTTAGGTCAAAAAAGCCATTTAAGCCTTTTCACAGTGAGATCTATGCGATATGGCCGAGAAATGTAATTTTGATGTTAACTCCCAAACCGCTGCGCAGAAGTCAACCAAACTTCACCCATTAGTGTATTGTATCACAATCTAGTAGTTACATTTGAAAATTTTGTTCTAGGACATTTGATTTGAGCGCAATCCTCAAACTTAGGTCAAAAAAGCCATTTAAGCCTTTTCACAGTGAGATCTATGCGATATGGCCGAGAAATGTAATTTTGATGTTAACTCCCAAACCGCTGCGCAGAAGTCAACCAAACTTCACCCAATAGTGTATTGTATCACAATCTAGTAGTTACATTTGAAAATTTTGTTCTAGGACATTTTGTTTGAACGCAATCATCAAACTTAATTAAAAAAGTCATTTAAGCCTTTTCACAGTGAGATCTATGCGATATGGCCGAGAAATGTAATTTTGATGTTAACTCCCAAACCGCTGCGCAGAAGTCAACCAAACTTCACCCATTAGTGTATTGTATCACAATCTAGTAGTTACATGTGGAAATTTGGTTATAGGACATTTGATTTGAGCGCAATCCTCAAACTTAGGTCAAAAAAGCCATTTAAGCCTTTTCACAGTGAGATCTATGCGATATGGCCGAGAAATGTAATTTTGATGTTAACTCCCAAACCGCTGCGCAGAAGTCAACCAAACTTCACCCAATAGTGTATTGTATCACAATCTAGTAGTTACATTTGAAAATTTTGTTCTAGGAAATTTTGTTTGAGCGCAATCATCAAACTTAATTAAAAAAGTCATTTAAGCCTTTTCACAGTGAGATATATGCGATATGGCCGAGAAATGTAATTTTGATGTTCACTCCCAAACCGCTGCGCAGAAGACAACCAAACTTCACCCATTAGTGTATTGTATCACAATCTAGTAGTTACATGTGGAAATTTGGTTATAGGACATTTGATTTGAGCGCAATCCTCAAACTTAGGTCAAAAAAGCCATTTAAGCCTTTTCACAGTGAGATCTATGCGATATGGCCGAGAAATGTAATTTTGATGTTAACTCCCAAACCGCTGCGCAGAAGTCAACCAAACTTCACCCAATAGTGTATTGTATCACAATCTAGTAGTTACATTTGAAAATTTTGTTCTAGGACATTTTGTTTGAACGCAATCATCAAACTTAATTAAAAAAGTCATTTAAGCCTTTTCACAGTGAGATCTATGCGATATGGCCGAGAAATGTAATTTTGATGTTAACTCCCAAACCGCTGCGCAGAAGTCAACCAAACTTCACCCAATCGTGTATTGTATCACAATCTAGTAGTTACATTTGAAAATTTTGTTCTAGGAAATTTTGTTTGAGCGCAATCATCAAACTTAATTAAAAAAGTCATTTAAGCCTTTTCACAGTGAGATCTATGCGATATGGCCGAGAAATGTAATTTTGATGTTAACTCCCAAACCGCTGCGCAGAAGTCAACCAAACTTCACCCATTAGTGTATTTTATCACAATCTAGTAGTTACATGTGGAAATTTGGTTCTAGGACATTTGATTTGAGCGCAATCCTCAAACTTAGGTCAAAAAAGCCATTTAAGCCTTTTCACAGTGAGATCTATGCGATATGGCCGAGAAATGTAATTTTGATGTTAACTCCCAAACCGCTGCGCAGAAGTCAACCAAACTTCACCCATTAGTGTATTGTATCACAATCTAGTAGTTACATGTGGAAATTTGGTTATAGGACATTTGATTTGAGCGCAATCCTCAAACTTAGGTCAAAAAAGCCATTTAAGCCTTTTCACAGTGAGATCTATGCGATATGGCCGAGAAATGTAATTTTGATGTTAACTCCCAAACCGCTGCGCAGAAGTCAACCAAACTTCACCCAATAGTGTATTGTATCACAATCTAGTAGTTACATTTGAAAATTTTGTTCTAGGAAATTTTGTTTGAGCGCAATCATCAAACTTAATTAAAAAAGTCATTTAAGCCTTTTCACAGTGAGATATATGCGATATGGCCGAGAAATGTAATTTTGATGTTCACTCCCAAACCGCTGCGCAGAAGACAACCAAACTTCACCCATTAGTGTATTGTATCACAATCTAGTAGTTACATGTGGAAATTTGGTTATAGGACATTTGATTTGAGCGCAATCCTCAAACTTAGGTCAAAAAAGCCATTTAAGCCTTTTCACAGTGAGATCTATGCGATATGGCCGAGAAATGTAATTTTGATGTTAACTCCCAAACCGCTGCGCAGAAGTCAACCAAACTTCACCCAATAGTGTATTGTATCACAATCTAGTAGTTACATTTGAAAATTTTGTTCTAGGACATTTTGTTTGAACGCAATCATCAAACTTAATTAAAAAAGTCATTTAAGCCTTTTCACAGTGAGATCTATGCGATATGGCCGAGAAATGTAATTTTGATGTTAACTCCCAAACCGCTGCGCAGAAGTCAACCAAACTTCACCCAATCGTGTATTGTATCACAATCTAGTAGTTACATTTGAAAATTTTGTTCTAGGAAATTTTGTTTGAGCGCAATCATCAAACTTAATTAAAAAAGTCATTTAAGCCTTTTCACAGTGAGATCTATGCGATATGGCCGAGAAATGTAATTTTGATGTTAACTCCCAAACCGCTGCGCAGAAGTCAACCAAACTTCACCCATTAGTGTATTTTATCACAATCTAGTAGTTACATGTGGAAATTTGGTTCTAGGACATTTGATTTGAGCGCAATCCTCAAACTTAGGTCAAAAAAGCCATTTAAGCCTTTTCACAGTGAGATCTATGCGATATGGCCGAGAAATGTAATTTTGATGTTAACTCCCAAACCGCTGCGCAGAAGTCAACCAAACTTCACCCAATAGTGTATTGTATCACAATCTAGTAGTTACATTTGAAAATTTTGTTCTAGGACATTTTGTTTGAACGCAATCATCAAACTTAATTAAAAAAGTCATTTAAGCCTTTTCACAGTGAGATCTATGCGATATGGCCGAGAAATGTAATTTTGATGTTAACTCCCAAACCGCTGCGCAGAAGTCAACCAAACTTCACCCATTAGTGTATTGTATCACAATCTAGTAGTTACATGTGGAAATTTGGTTATAGGACATTTGATTTGAGCGCAATCCTCAAACTTAGGTCAAAAAAGCCATTTAAGCCTTTTCACAGTGAGATCTATGCGATATGGCCGAGAAATGTAATTTTGATGTTAACTCCCAAACCGCTGCGCAGAAGTCAACCAAACTTCACCCAATAGTGTATTGTATCACAATCTAGTAGTTACATTTGAAAATTTTGTTCTAGGACATTTGATTTGAGCGCAATCCTCAAACTTAGGTCAAAAAAGCCATTTAAGCCTTTTCACAGTGAGATCTATGCGATATGGCCGAGAAATGTAATTTTGATGTTAACTCCCAAACCGCTGCGCAGAAGTCAACCAAACTTCACCCAATAGTGTATTGTATCACAATCTAGTAGTTACATTTGAAAATTTTGTTCTAGGACATTTTGTTTGAACGCAATCATCAAACTTAATTAAAAAAGTCATTTAAGCCTTTTCACAGTGAGATCTATGCGATATGGCCGAGAAATGTAATTTTGATGTTAACTCCCAAACCGCTGCGCAGAAGTCAACCAAACTTCACCCAATCGTGTATTGTATCACAATCTAGTAGTTACATTTGAAAATTTTGTTCTAGGAAATTTTGTTTGAGCGCAATCATCAAACTTAATTAAAAAAGTCATTTAAGCCTTTTCACAGTGAGATCTATGCGATATGGCCGAGAAATGTAATTTTGATGTTAACTCCCAAACCGCTGCGCAGAAGTCAACCAAACTTCACCCATTAGTGTATTTTATCACAATCTAGTAGTTACATGTGGAAATTTGGTTCTAGGACATTTGATTTGAGCGCAATCCTCAAACTTAGGTAAAAAAAGCCATTTAAGCCTTTTCACAGTGAGATCTATGCGATATGGCCGAGAAATGTAATTTTGATGTTAACTCCCAAACCGCTGCGCAGAAGTCAACCAAACTTCACCCAATAGTGTATTGTATCACAATCTAGTAGTTACATTTGAAAATTTTGTTCTAGGACATTTTGTTTGAACGCAATCATCAAACTTAATTAAAAAAGTCATTTAAGCCTTTTCACAGTGAGATCTATGCGATATGGCCGAGAAATGTAATTTTGATGTTAACTCCCAAACCGCTGCGCAGAAGTCAACCAAACTTCACCCATTAGTGTATTGTATCACAATCTAGTAGTTACATGTGGAAATTTGGTTATAGGACATTTGATTTGAGCGCAATCCTCAAACTTAGGTCAAAAAAGCCATTTAAGCCTTTTCACAGTGAGATCTATGCGATATGGCCGAGAAATGTAATTTTGATGTTAACTCCCAAACCGCTGCGCAGAAGTCAACCAAACTTCACCCAATAGTGTATTGTATCACAATCTAGTAGTTACATTTGAAAATTTTGTTCTAGGAAATTTTGTTTGAGCGCAATCATCAAACTTAATTAAAAAAGTCATTTAAGCCTTTTCACAGTGAGATCTATGCGATATGGCCGAGAAATGTAATTTTGATGTTAACTCCCAAACCGCTGCGCAGAAGTCAACCAAACTTCACCCATTAGTGTATTTTATCACAATCTAGTAGTTACATGTGGAAATTTGGTTCTAGGACATTTGATTTGAGCGCAATCCTCAAACTTAGGTCAAAAAAGCCATTTAAGCCTTTTCACAGTGAGATCTATGCGATATGGCCGAGAAATGTAATTTTGATGTTCACTCCCAAACCGCTGCGCAGAAGTCAACCAAACTTCACCCATTAGTGTATTGTATCACAATCTAGTAGTTACATGTGGAAATTTGGTTATAGGACATTTGATTTGAGCGCAATCCTCAAACTTAGGTCAAAAAAGCCATTTAAGCCTTTTCACAGTGAGATCTATGCGATATGGCCGAGAAATGTAATTTTGATGTTAACTCCCAAACCGCTGCGCAGAAGTCAACCAAACTTCACCCAATAGTGTATTGTATCACAATCTAGTAGTTACATTTGAAAATTTTGTTCTAGGAAATTTTGTTTGAGCGCAATCATCAAACTTAATTAAAAAAGTCATTTAAGCCTTTTCACAGTGAGATCTATGCGATATGGCCGAGAAATGTAATTTTGATGTTAACTCCCAAACCGCTGCGCAGAAGTCAACCAAACTTCACCCATTAGTGTATTTTATCACAATCTAGTAGTTACATGTAGAAATTTGGTTCTAGGACATTTGATTTGAGCGCAATCCTCAAACTTAGGTCAAAAAAGCCATTTAAGCCTTTTCACAGTGAGATCTATGCGATATGGCCGAGAAATGTAATTTTGATGTTAACTCCCAAACCGCTGCGCAGAAGTCAACCAAACTTCACCCAATCGTGTATTGTATCACAATCTAGTAGTTACATTTGAAAATTTTGTTCTAGGAAATTTTGTTTGAGCGCAATCATCAAACTTAATTAAAAAAGTCATTTAAGCCTTTTCACAGTGAGATCTATGCGATATGGCCGAGAAATGTAATTTTGATGTTAACTCCCAAACCGCTGCGCAGAAGTCAACCAAACTTCACCCATTAGTGTATTTTATCACAATCTAGTAGTTACATGTGGAAATTTGGTTCTAGGACATTTGATTTGAGCGCAATCCTCAAACTTAGGTAAAAAAAGCCATTTAAGCCTTTTCACAGTGAGATCTATGCGATATGGCCGAGAAATGTAATTTTGATGTTAACTCCCAAACCGCTGCGCAGAAGTCAACCAAACTTCACCCAATAGTGTATTGTATCACAATCTAGTAGTTACATTTGAAAATTTTGTTCTAGGACATTTTGTTTGAACGCAATCATCAAACTTAATTAAAAAAGTCATTTAAGCCTTTTCACAGTGAGATCTATGCGATATGGCCGAGAAATGTAATTTTGATGTTAACTCCCAAACCGCTGCGCAGAAGTCAACCAAACTTCACCCATTAGTGTATTGTATCACAATCTAGTAGTTACATGTGGAAATTTGGTTATAGGACATTTGATTTGAGCGCAATCCTCAAACTTAGGTCAAAAAAGCCATTTAAGCCTTTTCACAGTGAGATCTATGCGATATGGCCGAGAAATGTAATTTTGATGTTAACTCCCAAACCGCTGCGCAGAAGTCAACCAAACTTCACCCAATAGTGTATTGTATCACAATCTAGTAGTTACATTTGAAAATTTTGTTCTAGGAAATTTTGTTTGAGCGCAATCATCAAACTTAATTAAAAAAGTCATTTAAGCCTTTTCACAGTGAGATCTATGCGATATGGCCGAGAAATGTAATTTTGATGTTAACTCCCAAACCGCTGCGCAGAAGTCAACCAAACTTCACCCATTAGTGTATTTTATCACAATCTAGTAGTTACATGTGGAAATTTGGTTCTAGGACATTTGATTTGAGCGCAATCCTCAAACTTAGGTCAAAAAAGCCATTTAAGCCTTTTCACAGTGAGATCTATGCGATATGGCCGAGAAATGTAATTTTGATGTTCACTCCCAAACCGCTGCGCAGAAGTCAACCAAACTTCACCCATTAGTGTATTGTATCACAATCTAGTAGTTACATGTGGAAATTTGGTTATAGGACATTTGATTTGAGCGCAATCCTCAAACTTAGGTCAAAAAAGCCATTTAAGCCTTTTCACAGTGAGATCTATGCGATATGGCCGAGAAATGTAATTTTGATGTTAACTCCCAAACCGCTGCGCAGAAGTCAACCAAACTTCACCCAATAGTGTATTGTATCACAATCTAGTAGTTACATTTGAAAATTTTGTTCTAGGAAATTTTGTTTGAGCGCAATCATCAAACAATTAAAAAAGTCATTTAAGCCTTTTCACAGTGAGATCTATGCGATATGGCCGAGAAATGTAATTTTGATGTTAACTCCCAAACCGCTGCGCAGAAGTCAACCAAACTTCACCCATTAGTGTATTTTATCACAATCTAGTAGTTACATGTAGAAATTTGGTTCTAGGACATTTGATTTGAGCGCAATCCTCAAACTTAGGTCAAAAAAGCCATTTAAGCCTTTTCACAGTGAGATCTATGCGATATGGCCGAGAAATGTAATTTTGATGTTAACTCCCAAACCGCTGCGCAGAAGTCAACCAAACTTCACCCAATAGTGTATTGTATCACAATCTAGTAGTTACATTTAAAAATTTTGTTCTAGGACATTTTGTTTGAACGCAATCATCAAACTTAATTAAAAAAGTCATTTAAGCCTTTTCACAGTGAGATCTATGCGATATGGCCGAGAAATGTAATTTTGATGTTAACTCCCAAACCGCTGCGCAGAAGTCAACCAAACTTCACCCATTAGTGTATTGTATCACAATCTAGTAGTTACATGTGGAAATTTGGTTATAGGACATTTGATTTGAGCGCAATCCTCAAACTTAGGTCAAAAAAGCCATTTAAGCCTTTTCACAGTGAGATCTATGCGATATGGCCGAGAAATGTAATTTTGATGTTAACTCCCAAACCGCTGCGCAGAAGTCAACCAAACTTCACCCAATAGTGTATTGTATCACAATCTAGTAGTTACATTTGAAAATTTTGTTCTAGGAAATTTTGTTTGAGCGCAATCATCAAACTTAATTAAAAAAGTCATTTAAGCCTTTTCACAGTGAGATCTATGCGATATGGCCGAGAAATGTAATTTTGATGTTAACTCCCAAACCGCTGCGCAGAAGTCAACCAAACTTCACCCATTAGTGTATTTTATCACAATCTAGTAGTTACATGTGGAAATTTGGTTCTAGGACATTTGATTTGAGCGCAATCCTCAAACTTAGGTCAAAAAAGCCATTTAAGCCTTTTCACAGTGAGATCTATGCGATATGGCCGAGAAATGTAATTTTGATGTTAACTCCCAAACCGCTGCGCAGAAGTCAACCAAACTTCACCCAATAGTGTATTGTATCACATTCTAGTAGTTACATTTGAAAATTTCGTTCTAGGACATTTGGTTTGAGCGCAATCCTCAAACTTAGGTCAAAAAAGCCATTTAAGCCTTTTCACAGTGAGATCTATGCGATATGGCCGTGAAATGTAATTTTGATGTTAACTTCCAAACCGCTGCGCAGAAGTCAACCAAACTTCACCCATTAGTGTATTGTATCACAATCTAGTAGTTACATGTGGAAATTTGGTTATAGGACATTTGATTTGAGCGCAATCCTCAAACTTAGGTCAAAAAAGCCATTTAAGCCTTTTCACAGTGAGATCTATGCGATATGGCCGAGAAATGTAATTTTGATGTTAACTCCCAAACCGCTGCGCAGAAGTCAACCAAACTTCACCCAATAGTGTATTGTATCACATTCTAGTAGTTACATTTGAAAATTTCGTTCAAGGACATTTGGTTTGAGCGCAATTATTAAACTTAGGTCAAAAAAGCCATTTAAGCCTTTTCACAGTGAGATCTATGCGATATGGCCGAGAAATGTAATTTTGATGTTAACTCCCAAACCGCTGCGCAGAAGTAAGGCAAACTTCACCCATTAGTGTATTGTATCACAATCTAGTAGTTACATTTGAAAATTTTGTTCTAGGACATTTTGTTTGAGCGCAATCCTCAAACTTAGGTCAAAAAAGCCATTTAAGCCTTTTCACAGTGAGATCTATGCGATATGGCCGAGAAATGTAATTTTGATGTTAACTCCCAAACCGCTGCGCAGAAGTCAACCAAACTTCACCCAATAGTGTATTGTATCACAATCTAGTAGTTACATTTGAAAATTTTGTTCTAGGACATTTTGTTTGAACGCAATCATCAAACTTAATTAAAAAAGTCATTTAAGCCTTTTCACAGTGAGATCTATGCGATATGGCCGTGAAATGTAATTTTGATGTTAACTTCCAAACCGCTGCGCAGAAGTCAACCAAACTTCACCCATTAGTGTATTGTATCACAATCTAGTAGTTACATGTGGAAATTTGGTTATAGGACATTTGATTTGAGCGCAATCCTCAAACTTAGGTCAAAAAAGCCATTTAAGCCTTTTCACAGTGAGATCTATGCGATATGGCCGAGAAATGTAATTTTGATGTTAACTCCCAAACCGCTGCGCAGAAGTCAACCAAACTTCACCCAATAGTGTATTGTATCACATTCTAGTAGTTACATTTGAAAATTTCGTTCAAGGACATTTGGTTTGAGCGCAATTATTAAACTTAGGTCAAAAAAGCCATTTAAGCCTTTTCACAGTGAGATCTATGCGATATGGCCGAGAAATGTAATTTTGATGTTAACTCCCAAACCGCTGCGCAGAAGTAAGGCAAACTTCACCCATTAGTGTATTGTATCACAATCTAGTAGTTACATTTGAAAATTTTGTTCTAGGACATTTTGTTTGAGCGCAATCCTCAAACTTAGGTCAAAAAAGCCATTTAAGCCTTTTCACAGTGAGATCTATGCGATATGGCCGAGAAATGTAATTTTGATGTTAACTCCCAAACCGCTGCGCTGAAGTAAACCAAACTTCACCCATTAGTGTATTGTATCACAATCTAGTAGTTACATGTGGAAATTTGGTTCTAGGACATTTGATTTTAGCGCAATCCTCAAACTTAGGTCAAAAAAGCCATTTAAGCCTTTTCACAGTGAGATCTATGCGATATGGCCGAGAAATGTAATTTTGATGTTAACTCCCAAACCGCTGCGCAGAAGTCAACTAAACTTCACCCAATAGTGTATTGTATCACATTCTAGTAGTTACATTTGAAAATTTCGTTCTAGGACATTTGGTTTGAGCGCAATCATTAAACTTAATTAAAAAAGTCATTTAAGCCTTTTCACAGTGAGATCTATGCGATATGGCCGAGAAATGTAATTTTGATGTTAACTACCAAACCGCTGCGCAGAAGTCAACCAAACTTCACCCAATAGTGTATTGTATCACAATCTAGTAGTTACATTTGAAAATTTTGTTCTAGGACATTTTGTTTGAACGCAATCATCAAACTTAATTAAAAAAGTCATTTAAGCCTTTTCACAGTGAGATCTATGCGATATGGCCGAGAAATGTAATTTTGATGTTAACTCCCAAACCGCTGCGCAGAAGTCAACCAAACTTCACCCAATAGTGTATTTATTGTATCACAATCTAGTAGTTACATTTGAAAATTTTGTTTTATGAAATTTTGTTTGAGCGCAATCATCAAACTTAATTAAAAAAGTCATTTAAGCCTTTTCACAGTGAGCTATATGCGATATGGCCGAGAAATGTAATTTTGATGTTCACTCCCAAACCGCTGCGCAGAAGACATTGTATCACAATCTAGTAGTTACATGTGGAAATTTGGTTATAGGACATTTGATTTGAGCGCATTCCTCAAACTTAGGTCAAAAAAGCCATTTAAGCCTTTTCACAGTGAGATCTATGCGATATGGCCGAGAAATGTAATTTTGATGTTAACTCCCAAACCGCTGCGCAGAAGTCAACCAAACTTCACCCATTAGTGTATTGTATCACAATCTAGTAGTTACATTTGAAAATTTCGTTCTAGGACATTTGGTTTGAGCGCAATCTTTAAACTTAGGTCAAAAAAGCCATTTAAGCCTTTTCACAGTGAGATCTATGCGATATGGCCGAGAAATGTAATTTTGATGTTAACTCCCAAACCGCTGCGCAGAAGTCAACCAAACTTCACCCATTAGTGTATTGTATCACAATCTAGTAGTTACATTTGAAAATTTTGTTCTAGGACATTTGATTTGAGCGCAATCCTCAAACTTAGGTCAAAAAAGCCATTTAAGCCTTTTCACAGTGAGATCTATGCGATATGGCCGAGAAATGTAATTTTGATGTTAACTCCCAAACCGCTGCGCAGAAGTCAACCAAACTTCACCCAATAGTGTATTGTATCACAATCTAGTAGTTACATTTGAAAATTTTGTTCTAGGACATTTTGTTTGAACGCAATCATCAAACTTAATTAAAAAAGTCATTTAAGCCTTTTCACAGTGAGATCTATGCGATATGGCCGAGAAATGTAATTTTGATGTTAACTCCCAAACCGCTGCGCAGAAGTCAACCAAACTTCACCCATTAGTGTATTGTATCACAATCTAGTAGTTACATGTGGAAATTTGGTTATAGGACATTTGATTTGAGCGCAATCCTCAAACTTAGGTCAAAAAAGCCATTTAAGCCTTTTCACAGTGAGATCTATGCGATATGGCCGAGAAATGTAATTTTGATGTTAACTCCCAAACCGCTGCGCAGAAGTCAACCAAACTTCACCCAATAGTGTATTGTATCACAATCTAGTAGTTACATTTGAAAATTTTGTTCTAGGAAATTTTGTTTGAGCGCAATCATCAAACTTAATTAAAAAAGTCATTTAAGCCTTTTCACAGTTAGATCTATGCGATATGGCCGAGAAATGTAATTTTGATGTTAACTCCCAAACCGCTGCGCAGAAGTCAACCAAACTTCACCCATTAGTGTATTTTATCACAATCTAGTAGTTACATGTGGAAATTTGGTTCTAGGACATTTGATTTGAGCGCAATCCTCAAACTTAGGTCAAAAAAGCCATTTAAGCCTTTTCACAGTGAGATCTATGCGATATGGCCGAGAAATGTAATTTTGATGTTCACTCCCAAACCGCTGCGCAGAAGTCAACCAAACTTCACCCATTAGTGTATTGTATCACAATCTAGTAGTTACATGTGGAAATTTGGTTATAGGACATTTGATTTGAGCGCAATCCTCAAACTTAGGTCAAAAAAGCCATTTAAGCCTTTTCACAGTGAGATCTATGCGATATGGCCGAGAAATGTAATTTTGATGTTAACTCCCAAACCGCTGCGCAGAAGTCAACCAAACTTCACCCAATAGTGTATTGTATCACAATCTAGTAGTTACATTTGAAAATTTTGTTCTAGGAAATTTTGTTTGAGCGCAATCATCAAACTTAATTAAAAAAGTCATTTAAGCCTTTTCACAGTTAGATCTATGCGATATGGCCGAGAAATGTAATTTTGATGTTAACTCCCAAACCGCTGCGCAGAAGTCAACCAAACTTCACCCATTAGTGTATTTTATCACAATCTAGTAGTTACATGTGGAAATTTGGTTCTAGGACATTTGATTTGAGCGCAATCCTCAAACTTAGGTCAAAAAAGCCATTTAAGCCTTTTCACAGTGAGATCTATGCGATATGGCCGAGAAATGTAATTTTGATGTTCACTCCCAAACCGCTGCGCAGAAGTCAACCAAACTTCACCCATTAGTGTATTGTATCACAATCTAGTAGTTACATGTGGAAATTTGGTTATAGGACATTTGATTTGAGCGCAATCCTCAAACTTAGGTCAAAAAAGCCATTTAAGCCTTTTCACAGTGAGATCTATGCGATATGGCCGAGAAATGTAATTTTGATGTTAACTCCCAAACCGCTGCGCAGAAGTCAACCAAACTTCACCCAATAGTGTATTGTATCACAATCTAGTAGTTACATTTGAAAATTTTGTTCTAGGACATTTTGTTTGAACGCAATCATCAAACTTAATTAAAAAAGTCATTTAAGCCTTTTCACAGTGAGATCTATGCGATATGGCCGAGAAATGTAATTTTGATGTTAACTCCCAAACCGCTGCGCAGAAGTCAACCAAACTTCACCCAATAGTGTATTGTATCACAATCTAGTAGTTACATTTGAAAATTTTGTTTTATGAAATTTTGTTTGAGCGCAATCATCAAACTTAATTAAAAAAGTCATTTAAGCCTTTTCACAGTGAGATATATGCGATATGGCCGAGAAATGTAATTTTGATGTTCACTCCCAAACCGCTGCGCAGAAGACAACCAAACTTCACCCATTAGTGTATTGTATCACAATCTAGTAGTTACATGTGGAAATTTGGTTATAGGACATTTGATTTGAGCGCAATCCTCAAACTTAGGTCAAAAAAGCCATTTAAGCCTTTTCACAGTGAGATCTATGCGATATGGCCGAGAAATGTAATTTTGATGTTAACTCCCAAACCGCTGCGCAGAAGTCAACCAAACTTCACCCAATAGTGTATTGTATCACAATCTAGTAGTTACATTTGAAAATTTTGTTCTAGGACATTTTGTTTGAACGCAATCATCAAACTTAATTAAAAAAGTCATTTAAGCCTTTTCACAGTGAGATCTATGCGATATGGCCGAGAAATGTAATTTTGATGTTAACTCCCAAACCGCTGCGCAGAAGTCAACCAAACTTCACCCAATCGTGTATTGTATCACAATCTAGTAGTTACATTTGAAAATTTTGTTCTAGGAAATTTTGTTTGAGCGCAATCATCAAACTTAATTAAAAAAGTCATTTAAGCCTTTTCACAGTGAGATCTATGCGATATGGCCGAGAAATGTAATTTTGATGTTAACTCCCAAACCGCTGCGCAGAAGTCAACCAAACTTCACCCATTAGTGTATTTTATCACAATCTAGTAGTTACATGTGGAAATTTGGTTCTAGGACATTTGATTTGAGCGCAATCCTCAAACTTAGGTCAAAAAAGCCATTTAAGCCTTTTCACAGTGAGATCTATGCGATATGGCCGAGAAATGTAATTTTGATGTTAACTCCCAAACCGCTGCGCAGAAGTCAACCAAACTTCACCCAATAGTGTATTGTATCACAATCTAGTAGTTACATTTGAAAATTTTGTTCTAGGACATTTTGTTTGAACGCAATCATCAAACTTAATTAAAAAAGTCATTTAAGCCTTTTCACAGTGAGATCTATGCGATATGGCCGAGAAATGTAATTTTGATGTTAACTCCCAAACCGCTGCGCAGAAGTCAACCAAACTTCACCCATTAGTGTATTGTATCACAATCTAGTAGTTACATGTGGAAATTTGGTTATAGGACATTTGATTTGAGCGCAATCCTCAAACTTAGGTCAAAAAAGCCATTTAAGCCTTTTCACAGTGAGATCTATGCGATATGGCCGAGAAATGTAATTTTGATGTTAACTCCCAAACCGCTGCGCAGAAGTCAACCAAACTTCACCCAATAGTGTATTGTATCACAATCTAGTAGTTACATTTGAAAATTTTGTTCTAGGAAATTTTGTTTGAGCGCAATCATCAAACTTAATTAAAAAAGTCATTTAAGCCTTTTCACAGTGAGATCTATGCGATATGGCCGAGAAATGTAATTTTGATGTTAACTCCCAAACCGCTGCGCAGAAGTCAACCAAACTTCACCCATTAGTGTATTTTATCACAATCTAGTAGTTACATGTGGAAATTTGGTTCTAGGACATTTGATTTGAGCGCAATCCTCAAACTTAGGTCAAAAAAGCCATTTAAGCCTTTTCACAGTGAGATCTATGCGATATGGCCGAGAAATGTAATTTTGATGTTCACTCCCAAACCGCTGCGCAGAAGTCAACCAAACTTCACCCATTAGTGTATTTTATCACAATCTAGTAGTTACATGTGGAAATTTGGTTCTAGGACATTTGATTTGAGCGCAATCCTCAAACTTAGGTCAAAAAAGCCATTTAAGCCTTTTCACAGTGAGATCTATGCGATATGGCCGAGAAATGTAATTTTGATGTTCACTCCCAAACCGCTGCGCAGAAGTCAACCAAACTTCACCCATTAGTGTATTGTATCACAATCTAGTAGTTACATGTGGAAATTTGGTTATAGGACATTTGATTTGAGCGCAATCCTCAAACTTAGGTCAAAAAAGCCATTTAAGCCTTTTCACAGTGAGATCTATGCGATATGGCCGAGAAATGTAATTTTGATGTTCACTCCCAAACCGCTGCGCAGAAGTCAACCAAACTTCACCCATTAGTGTATTGTATCACAATCTAGTAGTTACATGTGGAAATTTGGTTATAGGACATTTGATTTGAGCGCAATCCTCAAACTTAGGTCAAAAAAGCCATTTAAGCCTTTTCACAGTGAGATCTATGCGATATGGCCGAGAAATGTAATTTTGATGTTAACTCCCAAACCGCTGCGCAGAAGTCAACCAAACTTCACCCAATAGTGTATTGTATCACAATCTAGTAGTTACATTTGAAAATTTTGTTCTAGGACATTTTGTTTGAACGCAATCATCAAACTTAATTAAAAAAAGTCATTTAAGCCTTTTCACAGTGAGATCTATGCGATATGGCCGAGAAATGTAATTTTGATGTTAACTCCCAAACCGCTGCGCAGAAGTCAACCAAACTTCACCCAATAGTGTATTGTATCACAATCTAGTAGTTACATTTGAAAATTTTGTTCTAGGAAATTTTGTTTGAGCGCAATCATCAAACTTAATTAAAAAAGTCATTTAAGCCTTTTCACAGTGAGATCTATGCGATATGGCCGAGAAATGTAATTTTGATGTTAACTCCCAAACCGCTGCGCAGAAGTCAACCAAACTTCACCCATTAGTGTATTTTATCACAATCTAGTAGTTACATGTGGAAATTTGGTTCTAGGACATTTGATTTGAGCGCAATCCTCAAACTTAGGTCAAAAAAGCCATTTAAGCCTTTTCACAGTGAGATCTATGCGATATGGCCGAGAAATGTAATTTTGATGTTAACTCCCAAACCGCTGCGCAGAAGTCAACCAAACTTCACCCAATAGTGTATTGTATCACAATCTAGTAGTTACATTTAAAAATTTTGTTCTAGGACATTTTGTTTGAACGCAATCATCAAACTTAATTAAAAAAGTCATTTAAGCCTTTTCACAGTGAGATCTATGCGATATGGCCGAGAAATGTAATTTTGATGTTAACTCCCAAACCGCTGCGCAGAAGTCAACCAAACTTCACCCATTAGTGTATTGTATCACAATCTAGTAGTTACATGTGGAAATTTGGTTATAGGACATTTGATTTGAGCGCAATCCTCAAACTTAGGTCAAAAAAGCCATTTAAGCCTTTTCACAGTGAGATCTATGCGATATGGCCGAGAAATGTAATTTTGATGTTAACTCCCAAACCGCTGCGCAGAAGTCAACCAAACTTCACCCAATAGTGTATTGTATCACAATCTAGTAGTTACATTTGAAAATTTTGTTCTAGGACATTTTGTTTGAACGCAATCATCAAACTTAATTAAAAAAGTCATTTAAGCCTTTTCACAGTGAGATCTATGCGATATGGCCGAGAAATGTAATTTTGATGTTAACTCCCAAACCGCTGCGCAGAAGTCAACCAAACTTCACCCAATCGTGTATTGTATCACAATCTAGTAGTTACATTTGAAAATTTTGTTCTAGGAAATTTTGTTTGAGCGCAATCATCAAACTTAATTAAAAAAGTCATTTAAGCCTTTTCACAGTGAGATCTATGCGATATGGCCGAGAAATGTAATTTTGATGTTAACTCCCAAACCGCTGCGCAGAAGTCAACCAAACTTCACCCATTAGTGTATTTTATCACAATCTAGTAGTTACATGTGGAAATTTGGTTCTAGGACATTTGATTTGAGCGCAATCCTCAAACTTAGGTCAAAAAAGCCATTTAAGCCTTTTCACAGTGAGATCTATGCGATATGGCCGAGAAATGTAATTTTGATGTTAACTCCCAAACCGCTGCGCAGAAGTCAACCAAACTTCACCCAATAGTGTATTGTATCACAATCTAGTAGTTACATTTGAAAATTTTGTTCTAGGACATTTTGTTTGAACGCAATCATCAAACTTAATTAAAAAAGTCATTTAAGCCTTTTCACAGTGAGATCTATGCGATATGGCCGAGAAATGTAATTTTGATGTTAACTCCCAAACCGCTGCGCAGAAGTCAACCAAACTTCACCCATTAGTGTATTGTATCACAATCTAGTAGTTACATGTGGAAATTTGGTTATAGGACATTTGATTTGAGCGCAATCCTCAAACTTAGGTCAAAAAAGCCATTTAAGCCTTTTCACAGTGAGATCTATGCGATATGGCCGAGAAATGTAATTTTGATGTTAACTCCCAAACCGCTGCGCAGAAGTCAACCAAACTTCACCCAATAGTGTATTGTATCACAATCTAGTAGTTACATTTGAAAATTTTGTTCTAGGACATTTTGTTTGAACGCAATCATCAAACTTAATTAAAAAAGTCATTTAAGCCTTTTCACAGTGAGATCTATGCGATATGGCCGAGAAATGTAATTTTGATGTTAACTCCCAAACCGCTGCGCAGAAGTCAACCAAACTTCACCCATTAGTGTATTGTATCACAATCTAGTAGTTACATGTGGAAATTTGGTTATAGGACATTTGATTTGAGCGCAATCCTCAAACTTAGGTCAAAAAAGCCATTTAAGCCTTTTCACAGTGAGATCTATGCGATATGGCCGAGAAATGTAATTTTGATGTTAACTCCCAAACCGCTGCGCAGAAGTCAACCAAACTTCACCCAATAGTGTATTGTATCACAATCTAGTAGTTACATTTGAAAATTTTGTTCTAGGAAATTTTGTTTGAGCGCAATCATCAAACTTAATTAAAAAAGTCATTTAAGCCTTTTCACAGTGAGATCTATGCGATATGGCCGAGAAATGTAATTTTGATGTTAACTCCCAAACCGCTGCGCAGAAGTCAACCAAACTTCACCCATTAGTGTATTTTATCACAATCTAGTAGTTACATGTGGAAATTTGGTTCTAGGACATTTGATTTGAGCGCAATCCTCAAACTTAGGTCAAAAAAGCCATTTAAGCCTTTTCACAGTGAGATCTATGCGATATGGCCGAGAAATGTAATTTTGATGTTCACTCCCAAACCGCTGCGCAGAAGTCAACCAAACTTCACCCATTAGTGTATTGTATCACAATCTAGTAGTTACATGTGGAAATTTGGTTATAGGACATTTGATTTGAGCGCAATCCTCAAACTTAGGTCAAAAAAGCCATTTAAGCCTTTTCACAGTGAGATCTATGCGATATGGCCGAGAAATGTAATTTTGATGTTAACTCCCAAACCGCTGCGCAGAAGTCAACCAAACTTCACCCAATAGTGTATTGTATCACAATCTAGTAGTTACATTTGAAAATTTTGTTCTAGGACATTTTGTTTGAACGCAATCATCAAACTTAATTAAAAAAAGTCATTTAAGCCTTTTCACAGTGAGATCTATGCGATATGGCCGAGAAATGTAATTTTGATGTTAACTCCCAAACCGCTGCGCAGAAGTCAACCAAACTTCACCCAATAGTGTATTGTATCACAATCTAGTAGTTACATTTGAAAATTTTGTTCTAGGAAATTTTGTTTGAGCGCAATCATCAAACTTAATTAAAAAAGTCATTTAAGCCTTTTCACAGTGAGATCTATGCGATATGGCCGAGAAATGTAATTTTGATGTTAACTCCCAAACCGCTGCGCAGAAGTCAACCAAACTTCACCCATTAGTGTATTTTATCACAATCTAGTAGTTACATGTGGAAATTTGGTTCTAGGACATTTGATTTGAGCGCAATCCTCAAACTTAGGTCAAAAAAGCCATTTAAGCCTTTTCACAGTGAGATCTATGCGATATGGCCGAGAAATGTAATTTTGATGTTAACTCCCAAACCGCTGCGCAGAAGTCAACCAAACTTCACCCAATAGTGTATTGTATCACAATCTAGTAGTTACATTTAAAAATTTTGTTCTAGGACATTTTGTTTGAACGCAATCATCAAACTTAATTAAAAAAGTCATTTAAGCCTTTTCACAGTGAGATCTATGCGATATGGCCGAGAAATGTAATTTTGATGTTAACTCCCAAACCGCTGCGCAGAAGTCAACCAAACTTCACCCATTAGTGTATTGTATCACAATCTAGTAGTTACATGTGGAAATTTGGTTATAGGACATTTGATTTGAGCGCAATCCTCAAACTTAGGTCAAAAAAGCCATTTAAGCCTTTTCACAGTGAGATCTATGCGATATGGCCGAGAAATGTAATTTTGATGTTAACTCCCAAACCGCTGCGCAGAAGTCAACCAAACTTCACCCAATAGTGTATTGTATCACAATCTAGTAGTTACATTTGAAAATTTTGTTCTAGGAAATTTTGTTTGAGCGCAATCATCAAACTTAATTAAAAAAGTCATTTAAGCCTTTTCACAGTGAGATCTATGCGATATGGCCGAGAAATGTAATTTTGATGTTAACTCCCAAACCGCTGCGCAGAAGTCAACCAAACTTCACCCATTAGTGTATTTTATCACAATCTAGTAGTTACATGTGGAAATTTGGTTCTAGGACATTTGATTTGAGCGCAATCCTCAAACTTAGGTCAAAAAAGCCATTAAAGCCTTTTCACAGTGAGATCTATGCGATATGGCCGAGAAATGTAATTTTGATGTTAACTCCCAAACCGCTGCGCAGAAGTCAACCAAACTTCACCCAATAGTGTATTGTATCACATTCTAGTAGTTACATTTGAAAATTTCGTTCTAGGACATTTGGTTTGAGCGCAATCCTCAAACTTAGGTCAAAAAAGCCATTTAAGCCTTTTCACAGTGAGATCTATGCGATATGGCCGAGAAATGTAATTTTGATGTTAACTCCCAAACCGCTGCGCAGAAGTCAACCAAACTTCACCCAATAGTGTATTGTATCACAATCTAGTAGTTACATTTGAAAATTTTGTTCTAGGACATTTTGTTTGAACGCAATCATCAAACTTAATTAAAAAAGTCATTTAAGCCTTTTCACAGTGAGATCTATGCGATATGGCCGAGAAATGTAATTTTGATGTTAACTCCCAAACCGCTGCGCAGAAGTCAACCAAACTTCACCCAATTGTGTATTGTATCACAATCTAGTAGTTACATTTGAAAATTTTGTTCTAGGACATTTTGTTTGAGCGCAATCCTCAAACTTAGGTCAAAAAAGCCATTTAAGCCTTTTCACAGTGAGATCTATGCGATATGGCCGAGAAATGTAATTTTGATGTTAACTCCCAAACCGCTGCGCAGAAGTCAACCAAACTTCACCCATTAGTGTATTGTATCACAATCTAGTAGTTACATGTGGAAATTTGGTTATAGGACATTTGATTTGAGCGCAATCCTCAAACTTAGGTCAAAAAAGCCATTTAAGCCTTTTCACAGTGAGATCTATGCGATATGGCCGAGAAATGTAATTTTGATGTTAACTCCCAAACCGCTGCGCAGAAGTCAACCAAACTTCACCCAATAGTGTATTGTATCACATTCTAGTAGTTACATTTTAAAATTTCGTTCAAGGACATTTGGTTTGAGCGCAATTATTAAACTTAGGTCAAAAAAGCCATTTAAGCCTTTTCACAGTGAGATATATGCGATATGGCCGAGAAATGTAATTTTGATGTTAACTCCCAAACCGCTGCGCAGAAGTAAACCAAACTTCACCCATTAGTGTATTGTATCACAATCTAGTAGTTACATGTGGAAATTTGGTTCTAGGACATTTGATTTGAGCGCAATCCTCAAACTTAGGTCAAAAAAGCCATTTAAGCCTTTTCACAGTGAGATCTATGCGATATGGCCGAGAAATGTAATTTTGATGTTAACTCCCAAACCGCTGCGCAGAAGTAAACCAAACTTCACCCATTAGTGTATTGTATCACAATCTAGTAGTTACATGTGGAAATTTGGTTCTAGGACATTTGATTTTAGCGCAATCCTCAAACTTAGGTCAAAAAAGCCATTTAAGCCTTTTCACAGTGAGATCTATGCGATATGGCCGAGAAATGTAATTTTGATGTTAACTCCCAAACCGCTGCGCAGAAGTCAACCAAACTTCACCCAATAGTGTATTGTATCACAATCTAGTAGTTACATTTGAAAATTTTGTTCTAGGAAATTTTGTTTGAGCGCAATCATCAAACTTAATTAAAAAAGTCATTTAAGCCTTTTCACAGTGAGATCTATGCGATATGGCCGAGAAATGTAATTTTGATGTTAACTCCCAAACCGCTGCGCAGAAGTCAACCAAACTTCACCCATTAGTGTATTTTATCACAATCTAGTAGTTACATGTGGAAATTTGGTTCTAGGACATTTGATTTGAGCGCAATCCTCAAACTTAGGTCAAAAAAGCCATTTAAGCCTTTTCACAGTGAGATCTATGCGATATGGCCGAGAAATGTAATTTTGATGTTCACTCCCAAACCGCTGCGCAGAAGTCAACCAAACTTCACCCATTAGTGTATTGTATCACAATCTAGTAGTTACATGTGGAAATTTGGTTATAGGACATTTGATTTGAGCGCAATCCTCAAACTTAGGTCAAAAAAGCCATTTAAGCCTTTTCACAGTGAGATCTATGCGATATGGCCGAGAAATGTAATTTTGATGTTAACTCCCAAACCGCTGCGCAGAAGTCAACCAAACTTCACCCAATAGTGTATTGTATCACAATCTAGTAGTTACATTTGAAAATTTTGTTCTAGGACATTTTGTTTGAACGCAATCATCAAACTTAATTAAAAAAGTCATTTAAGCCTTTTCACAGTGAGATCTATGCGATATGGCCGAGAAATGTAATTTTGATGTTAACTCCCAAACCGCTGCGCAGAAGTCAACCAAACTTCACCCAATAGTGTATTGTATCACAATCTAGTAGTTACATTTGAAAATTTTGTTCTAGGAAATTTTGTTTGAGCGCAATCATCAAACTTAATTAAAAAAGTCATTTAAGCCTTTTCACAGTGAGATCTATGCGATATGGCCGAGAAATGTAATTTTGATGTTAACTCCCAAACCGCTGCGCAGAAGTCAACCAAACTTCACCCATTAGTGTATTTTATCACAATCTAGTAGTTACATGTGGAAATTTGGTTCTAGGACATTTGATTTGAGCGCAATCCTCAAACTTAGGTCAAAAAAGCCATTTAAGCCTTTTCACAGTGAGATCTATGCGATATGGCCGAGAAATGTAATTTTGATGTTAACTCCCAAACCGCTGCGCAGAAGTCAACCAAACTTCACCCAATAGTGTATTGTATCACATTCTAGTAGTTACATTTGAAAATTTCGTTCTAGGACATTTGGTTTGAGCGCAATCCTCAAACTTAGGTCAAAAAAGCCATTTAAGCCTTTTCACAGTGAGATCTATGCGATATGGCCGAGAAATGTAATTTTGATGTTAACTCCCAAACCGCTGCGCAGAAGTCAACCAAACTTCACCCATTAGTGTATTGTATCACAATCTAGTAGTTACATGTGGAAATTTGGTTCTAGGACATTTGATTTGAGCGCAATCCTCAAACTTAGGTCAAAAAAGCCATTTAAGCCTTTTCACAGTGAGATCTATGCGATATGGCCGAGAAATGTAATTTTGATGTTAACTCCCAAACCGCTGCGCAGAAGTCAACCAAACTTCACCCAATAGTGTATTGTATCACAATCTAGTAGTTACATTTGAAAATTTTGTTCTAGGACATTTTGTTTGAACGCAATCATCAAACTTAATTAAAAAAGTCATTTAAGCCTTTTCACAGTGAGATCTATGCGATATGGCCGAGAAATGTAATTTTGATGTTAACTCCCAAACCGCTGCGCAGAAGTCAACCAAACTTCACCCATTAGTGTATTTTATCACAATCTAGTAGTTACATGTGGAAATTTGGTTCTAGGACATTTGATTTGAGCGCAATCCTCAAACTTAGGTCAAAAAAGCCATTTAAGCCTTTTCACAGTGAGATCTATGCGATATGGCCGAGAAATGTAATTTTGATGTTAACTCCCAAACCGCTGCGCAGAAGTCAACCAAACTTCACCCAATAGTGTATTGTATCACAATCTAGTAGTTACATTTGAAAATTTTGTTCTAGGACATTTTGTTTGAACGCAATCATCAAACTTAATTAAAAAAGTCATTTAAGCCTTTTCACAGTGAGATCTATGCGATATGGCCGAGAAATGTAATTTTGATGTTAACTCCCAAACCGCTGCGCAGAAGTCAACCAAACTCCACCCAATAGTGTATTGTATCACATTCTAGTAGTTACATTTGAAAATTTCGTTCTAGGACATTTGGTTTGAGCGCAATCCTCAAACTTAGGTCAAAAAAGCCATTTAAGCCTTTTCACAGTGAGATCTATGCGATATGGCCGAGAAATGTAATTTTGATGTTAACTCCCAAACCGCTGCGCAGAAGTCAACCAAACTTCACCCAATAGTGTATTGTATCACAATCTAGTAGTTACATTTGAAAATTTTGTTTTATGAAATTTTGTTTGAGCGCAATCATCAAACTTAATTAAAAAAGTCATTTAAGCCTTTTCACAGTGAGATATATGCGATATGGCCGAGAAATGTAATTTTGATGTTCACTCCCAAACCGCTGCGCAGAAGACAACCAAACTTCACCCATTAGTGTATTGTATCACAATCTAGTAGTTACATGTGGAAATTTGGTTATAGGACATTTGATTTGAGCGCAATCCTCAAACTTAGGTCAAAAAAGCCATTTAAGCCTTTTCACAGTGAGATCTATGCGATATGGCCGAGAAATGTAATTTTGATGTTAACTCCCAAACCGCTGCGCAGAAGTAAACCAAACTTCACCCATTAGTGTATTTTATCACAATCTAGTAGTTACATGTGGAAATTTGGTTCTAGGACATTTGATTTGAGCGCAATCCTCAAACTTAGGTCAAAAAAGCCATTTAAGCCTTTTCACAGTGAGATCTATGCGATATGGCCGAGAAATGTAATTTTGATGTTAACTCCCAAACCGCTGCGCAGAAGTCAACCAAACTTCACCCAATAGTGTATTGTATCACAATCTAGTAGTTACATTTGAAAATTTTGTTCTAGGACATTTTGTTTGAACGCAATCATCAAACTTAATTAAAAAAGTCATTTAAGCCTTTTCACAGTGAGATCTATGCGATATGGCCGAGAAATGTAATTTTGATGTTAACTCCCAAACCGCTGCGCAGAAGTAAACCAAACTTCACCCATTAGTGTATTGTATCACAATCTAGTAGTTACATGTGGAAATTTGGTTATAGGACATTTGATTTGAGCGCAATCCTCAAACTTAGGTCAAAAAAGCCATTTAAGCCTTTTCACAGTGAGATCTATGCGATATGGCCGAGAAATGTAATTTTGATGTTAACTCCCAAACCGCTGCGCAGAAGTCAACCAAACTTCACCCAATAGTGTATTGTATCACAATCTAGTAGTTACATTTGAAAATTTTGTTCTAGGAAATTTTGTTTGAGCGCAATCATCAAACTTAATTAAAAAAGTCATTTAAGCCTTTTCACAGTGAGATCTATGCGATATGGCCGAGAAATGTAATTTTGATGTTAACTCCCAAACCGCTGCGCAGAAGTCAACCAAACTTCACCCATTAGTGTATTTTATCACAATCTAGTAGTTACATGTGGAAATTTGGTTCTAGGACATTTGATTTGAGCGCAATCCTCAAACTTAGGTCAAAAAAGCCATTTAAGCCTTTTCACAGTGAGATCTATGCGATATGGCCGAGAAATGTAATTTTGATGTTCACTCCCAAACCGCTGCGCAGAAGTCAACCAAACTTCACCCATTAGTGTATTGTATCACAATCTAGTAGTTACATGTGGAAATTTGGTTATAGGACATTTGATTTGAGCGCAATCCTCAAACTTAGGTCAAAAAAGCCATTTAAGCCTTTTCACAGTGAGATCTATGCGATATGGCCGAGAAATGTAATTTTGATGTTAACTCCCAAACCGCTGCGCAGAAGTCAACCAAACTTCACCCAATAGTGTATTGTATCACAATCTAGTAGTTACATTTGAAAATTTTGTTCTAGGAAATTTTGTTTGAGCGCAATCATCAAACTTAATTAAAAAAGTCATTTAAGCCTTTTCACAGTGAGATCTATGCGATATGGCCGAGAAATGTAATTTTGATGTTAACTCCCAAACCGCTGCGCAGAAGTCAACCAAACTTCACCCATTAGTGTATTTTATCACAATCTAGTAGTTACATGTAGAAATTTGGTTCTAGGACATTTGATTTGAGCGCAATCCTCAAACTTAGGTCAAAAAAGCCATTTAAGCCTTTTCACAGTGAGATCTATGCGATATGGCCGAGAAATGTAATTTTGATGTTAACTCCCAAACCGCTGCGCAGAAGTCAACCAAACTTCACCCAATAGTGTATTGTATCACAATCTAGTAGTTACATTTAAAAATTTTGTTCTAGGACATTTTGTTTGAACGCAATCATCAAACTTAATTAAAAAAGTCATTTAAGCCTTTTCACAGTGAGATCTATGCGATATGGCCGAGAAATGTAATTTTGATGTTAACTCCCAAACCGCTGCGCAGAAGTCAACCAAACTTCACCCATTAGTGTATTGTATCACAATCTAGTAGTTACATGTGGAAATTTGGTTATAGGACATTTGATTTGAGCGCAATCCTCAAACTTAGGTCAAAAAAGCCATTTAAGCCTTTTCACAGTGAGATCTATGCGATATGGCCGAGAAATGTAATTTTGATGTTAACTCCCAAACCGCTGCGCAGAAGTCAACCAAACTTCACCCAATAGTGTATTGTATCACAATCTAGTAGTTACATTTGAAAATTTTGTTCTAGGAAATTTTGTTTGAGCGCAATCATCAAACTTAATTAAAAAAGTCATTTAAGCCTTTTCACAGTGAGATCTATGCGATATGGCCGAGAAATGTAATTTTGATGTTAACTCCCAAACCGCTGCGCAGAAGTCAACCAAACTTCACCCATTAGTGTATTTTATCACAATCTAGTAGTTACATGTGGAAATTTGGTTCTAGGACATTTGATTTGAGCGCAATCCTCAAACTTAGGTCAAAAAAGCCATTTAAGCCTTTTCACAGTGAGATCTATGCGATATGGCCGAGAAATGTAATTTTGATGTTAACTCCCAAACCGCTGCGCAGAAGTCAACCAAACTTCACCCAATAGTGTATTGTATCACATTCTAGTAGTTACATTTGAAAATTTCGTTCTAGGACATTTGGTTTGAGCGCAATCCTCAAACTTAGGTCAAAAAAGCCATTTAAGCCTTTTCACAGTGAGATCTATGCGATATGGCCGAGAAATGTAATTTTGATGTTAACTCCCAAACCGCTGCGCAGAAGTCAACCAAACTTCACCCAATAGTGTATTGTATCACAATCTAGTAGTTACATTTGAAAATTTTGTTCTAGGACATTTTGTTTGAACGCAATCATCAAACTTAATTAAAAAAGTCATTTAAGCCTTTTCACAGTGAGATCTATGCGATATGGCCGAGAAATGTAATTTTGATGTTAACTCCCAAACCGCTGCGCAGAAGTCAACCAAACTTCACCCAATAGTGTATTGTATCACAATCTAGTAGTTACATTTGAAAATTTTGTTCTAGGACATTTTGTTTGAGCGCAATCCTCAAACTTAGGTCAAAAAAGCCATTTAAGCCTTTTCACAGTGAGATCTATGCGATATGGCCGTGAAATGTAATTTTGATGTTAACTTCCAAACCGCTGCGCAGAAGTCAACCAAACTTCACCCATTAGTGTATTGTATCACAATCTAGTAGTTACATGTGGAAATTTGGTTATAGGACATTTGATTTGAGCGCAATCCTCAAACTTAGGTCAAAAAAGCCATTTAAGCCTTTTCACAGTGAGATCTATGCGATATGGCCGAGAAATGTAATTTTGATGTTAACTCCCAAACCGCTGCGCAGAAGTCAACCAAACTTCACCCAATAGTGTATTGTATCACATTCTAGTAGTTACATTTGAAAATTTCGTTCAAGGACATTTGGTTTGAGCGCAATTATTAAACTTAGGTCAAAAAAGCCATTTAAGCCTTTTCACAGTGAGATCTATGCGATATGGCCGAGAAATGTAATTTTGATGTTAACTCCCAAACCGCTGCGCAGAAGTAAGGCAAACTTCACCCATTAGTGTATTGTATCACAATCTAGTAGTTACATTTGAAAATTTTGTTCTAGGACATTTTGTTTGAGCGCAATCCTCAAACTTAGGTCAAAAAAGCCATTTAAGCCTTTTCACAGTGAGATCTATGCGATATGGCCGAGAAATGTAATTTTGATGTTAACTCCCAAACCGCTGCGCAGAAGTCAACCAAACTTCACCCATTAGTGTATTGTATCACAATCTAGTAGTTACATGTGGAAATTTGGTTATAGGACATTTGATTTGAGCGCAATCCTCAAACTTAGGTCAAAAAAGCCATTTAAGCCTTTTCACAGTGAGATCTATGCGATATGGCCGAGAAATGTAATTTTGATGTTAACTCCCAAACCGCTGCGCAGAAGTCAAGCAAACTTCACCCAATAGTGTATTGTATCACATTCTAGTAGTTACATTTTAAAATTTCGTTCAAGGACATTTGGTTTGAGCGCAATTATTAAACTTAGGTCAAAAAAGCCATTTAAGCCTTTTCACAGTGAGATCTATGCGATATGGCCGAGAAATGTAATTTTGATGTTAACTCCCAAACCGCTGCGCTGAAGTAAACCAAACTTCACCCATTAGTGTATTGTATCACAATCTAGTAGTTACATGTGGAAATTTGGTTCTAGGACATTTGATTTTAGCGCAATCCTCAAACTTAGGTCAAAAAAGCCATTTAAGCCTTTTCACAGTGAGATCTATGCGATATGGCCGAGAAATGTAATTTTGATGTTAACTCCCAAACCGCTGCGCAGAAGTCAACTAAACTTCACCCAATAGTGTATTGTATCACATTCTAGTAGTTACATTTGAAAATTTCGTTCTAGGACATTTGGTTTGAGCGCAATCATTAAACTTAATTAAAAAAGTCATTTAAGCCTTTTCACAGTGAGATCTATGCGATATGGCCGAGAAATGTAATTTTGATGTTAACTACCAAACCGCTGCGCAGAAGTCAACCAAACTTCACCCAATAGTGTATTGTATCACAATCTAGTAGTTACATTTGAAAATTTTGTTCTAGGACATTTTGTTTGAACGCAATCATCAAACTTAATTAAAAAAGTCATTTAAGCCTTTTCACAGTGAGATCTATGCGATATGGCCGAGAAATGTAATTTTGATGTTAACTCCCAAACCGCTGCGCAGAAGTCAACCAAACTTCACCCAATAGTGTATTTATTGTATCACAATCTAGTAGTTACATTTGAAAATTTTGTTTTATGAAATTTTGTTTGAGCGCAATCATCAAACTTAATTAAAAAAGTCATTTAAGCCTTTTCACAGTGAGCTATATGCGATATGGCCGAGAAATGTAATTTTGATGTTCACTCCCAAACCGCTGCGCAGAAGACATTGTATCACAATCTAGTAGTTACATGTGGAAATTTGGTTATAGGACATTTGATTTGAGCGCATTCCTCAAACTTAGGTCAAAAAAGCCATTTAAGCCTTTTCACAGTGAGATCTATGCGATATGGCCGAGAAATGTAATTTTGATGTTAACTCCCAAACCGCTGCGCAGAAGTCAACCAAACTTCACCCATTAGTGTATTGTATCACAATCTAGTAGTTACATTTGAAAATTTCGTTCTAGGACATTTGGTTTGAGCGCAATCTTTAAACTTAGGTCAAAAAAGCCATTTAAGCCTTTTCACAGTGAGATCTATGCGATATGGCCGAGAAATGTAATTTTGATGTTAACTCCCAAACCGCTGCGCAGAAGTCAACCAAACTTCACCCATTAGTGTATTGTATCACAATCTAGTAGTTACATTTGAAAATTTTGTTCTAGGACATTTGATTTGAGCGCAATCCTCAAACTTAGGTCAAAAAAGCCATTTAAGCCTTTTCACAGTGAGATCTATGCGATATGGCCGAGAAATGTAATTTTGATGTTAACTCCCAAACCGCTGCGCAGAAGTCAACCAAACTTCACCCAATAGTGTATTGTATCACAATCTAGTAGTTACATTTGAAAATTTTGTTCTAGGACATTTTGTTTGAACGCAATCATCAAACTTAATTAAAAAAGTCATTTAAGCCTTTTCACAGTGAGATCTATGCGATATGGCCGAGAAATGTAATTTTGATGTTAACTCCCAAACCGCTGCGCAGAAGTCAACCAAACTTCACCCATTAGTGTATTGTATCACAATCTAGTAGTTACATGTGGAAATTTGGTTATAGGACATTTGATTTGAGCGCAATCCTCAAACTTAGGTCAAAAAAGCCATTTAAGCCTTTTCACAGTGAGATCTATGCGATATGGCCGAGAAATGTAATTTTGATGTTAACTCCCAAACCGCTGCGCAGAAGTCAACCAAACTTCACCCAATAGTGTATTGTATCACAATCTAGTAGTTACATTTGAAAATTTTGTTCTAGGAAATTTTGTTTGAGCGCAATCATCAAACTTAATTAAAAAAGTCATTTAAGCCTTTTCACAGTTAGATCTATGCGATATGGCCGAGAAATGTAATTTTGATGTTAACTCCCAAACCGCTGCGCAGAAGTCAACCAAACTTCACCCATTAGTGTATTTTATCACAATCTAGTAGTTACATGTGGAAATTTGGTTCTAGGACATTTGATTTGAGCGCAATCCTCAAACTTAGGTCAAAAAAGCCATTTAAGCCTTTTCACAGTGAGATCTATGCGATATGGCCGAGAAATGTAATTTTGATGTTCACTCCCAAACCGCTGCGCAGAAGTCAACCAAACTTCACCCATTAGTGTATTGTATCACAATCTAGTAGTTACATGTGGAAATTTGGTTATAGGACATTTGATTTGAGCGCAATCCTCAAACTTAGGTCAAAAAAGCCATTTAAGCCTTTTCACAGTGAGATCTATGCGATATGGCCGAGAAATGTAATTTTGATGTTAACTCCCAAACCGCTGCGCAGAAGTCAACCAAACTTCACCCAATAGTGTATTGTATCACAATCTAGTAGTTACATTTGAAAATTTTGTTCTAGGACATTTTGTTTGAACGCAATCATCAAACTTAATTAAAAAAGTCATTTAAGCCTTTTCACAGTGAGATCTATGCGATATGGCCGAGAAATGTAATTTTGATGTTAACTCCCAAACCGCTGCGCAGAAGTCAACCAAACTTCACCCAATAGTGTATTGTATCACAATCTAGTAGTTACATTTGAAAATTTTGTTTTATGAAATTTTGTTTGAGCGCAATCATCAAACTTAATTAAAAAAGTCATTTAAGCCTTTTCACAGTGAGATATATGCGATATGGCCGAGAAATGTAATTTTGATGTTCACTCCCAAACCGCTGCGCAGAAGACAACCAAACTTCACCCATTAGTGTATTGTATCACAATCTAGTAGTTACATGTGGAAATTTGGTTATAGGACATTTGATTTGAGCGCAATCCTCAAACTTAGGTCAAAAAAGCCATTTAAGCCTTTTCACAGTGAGATCTATGCGATATGGCCGAGAAATGTAATTTTGATGTTAACTCCCAAACCGCTGCGCAGAAGTCAACCAAACTTCACCCAATAGTGTATTGTATCACAATCTAGTAGTTACATTTGAAAATTTTGTTCTAGGACATTTTGTTTGAACGCAATCATCAAACTTAATTAAAAAAGTCATTTAAGCCTTTTCACAGTGAGATCTATGCGATATGGCCGAGAAATGTAATTTTGATGTTAACTCCCAAACCGCTGCGCAGAAGTCAACCAAACTTCACCCAATCGTGTATTGTATCACAATCTAGTAGTTACATTTGAAAATTTTGTTCTAGGAAATTTTGTTTGAGCGCAATCATCAAACTTAATTAAAAAAGTCATTTAAGCCTTTTCACAGTGAGATCTATGCGATATGGCCGAGAAATGTAATTTTGATGTTAACTCCCAAACCGCTGCGCAGAAGTCAACCAAACTTCACCCATTAGTGTATTTTATCACAATCTAGTAGTTACATGTGGAAATTTGGTTCTAGGACATTTGATTTGAGCGCAATCCTCAAACTTAGGTCAAAAAAGCCATTTAAGCCTTTTCACAGTGAGATCTATGCGATATGGCCGAGAAATGTAATTTTGATGTTAACTCCCAAACCGCTGCGCAGAAGTCAACCAAACTTCACCCAATAGTGTATTGTATCACAATCTAGTAGTTACATTTGAAAATTTTGTTCTAGGAAATTTTGTTTGAGCGCAATCATCAAACTTAATTAAAAAAGTCATTTAAGCCTTTTCACAGTGAGATCTATGCGATATGGCCGAGAAATGTAATTTTGATGTTAACTCCCAAACCGCTGCGCAGAAGTCAACCAAACTTCACCCATTAGTGTATTTTATCACAATCTAGTAGTTACATGTGGAAATTTGGTTCTAGGACATTTGATTTGAGCGCAATCCTCAAACTTAGGTCAAAAAAGCCATTTAAGCCTTTTCACAGTGAGATCTATGCGATATGGCCGAGAAATGTAATTTTGATGTTCACTCCCAAACCGCTGCGCAGAAGTCAACCAAACTTCACCCATTAGTGTATTGTATCACAATCTAGTAGTTACATGTGGAAATTTGGTTATAGGACATTTGATTTGAGCGCAATCCTCAAACTTAGGTCAAAAAAGCCATTTAAGCCTTTTCACAGTGAGATCTATGCGATATGGCCGAGAAATGTAATTTTGATGTTAACTCCCAAACCGCTGCGCAGAAGTCAACCAAACTTCACCCAATAGTGTATTGTATCACAATCTAGTAGTTACATTTGAAAATTTTGTTCTAGGACATTTTGTTTGAACGCAATCATCAAACTTAATTAAAAAAAGTCATTTAAGCCTTTTCACAGTGAGATCTATGCGATATGGCCGAGAAATGTAATTTTGATGTTAACTCCCAAACCGCTGCGCAGAAGTCAACCAAACTTCACCCAATAGTGTATTGTATCACAATCTAGTAGTTACATTTGAAAATTTTGTTCTAGGAAATTTTGTTTGAGCGCAATCATCAAACTTAATTAAAAAAGTCATTTAAGCCTTTTCACAGTGAGATCTATGCGATATGGCCGAGAAATGTAATTTTGATGTTAACTCCCAAACCGCTGCGCAGAAGTCAACCAAACTTCACCCATTAGTGTATTTTATCACAATCTAGTAGTTACATGTGGAAATTTGGTTCTAGGACATTTGATTTGAGCGCAATCCTCAAACTTAGGTCAAAAAAGCCATTTAAGCCTTTTCACAGTGAGATCTATGCGATATGGCCGAGAAATGTAATTTTGATGTTCACTCCCAAACCGCTGCGCAGAAGTCAACCAAACTTCACCCATTAGTGTATTGTATCACAATCTAGTAGTTACATGTGGAAATTTGGTTATAGGACATTTGATTTGAGCGCAATCCTCAAACTTAGGTCAAAAAAGCCATTTAAGCCTTTTCACAGTGAGATCTATGCGATATGGCCGAGAAATGTAATTTTGATGTTAACTCCCAAACCGCTGCGCAGAAGTCAACCAAACTTCACCCAATAGTGTATTGTATCACAATCTAGTAGTTACATTTGAAAATTTTGTTCTAGGACATTTTGTTTGAACGCAATCATCAAACTTAATTAAAAAAAGTCATTTAAGCCTTTTCACAGTGAGATCTATGCGATATGGCCGAGAAATGTAATTTTGATGTTAACTCCCAAACCGCTGCGCAGAAGTCAACCAAACTTCACCCAATAGTGTATTGTATCACAATCTAGTAGTTACATTTGAAAATTTTGTTCTAGGAAATTTTGTTTGAGCGCAATCATCAAACTTAATTAAAAAAGTCATTTAAGCCTTTTCACAGTGAGATCTATGCGATATGGCCGAGAAATGTAATTTTGATGTTAACTCCCAAACCGCTGCGCAGAAGTCAACCAAACTTCACCCATTAGTGTATTTTATCACAATCTAGTAGTTACATGTGGAAATTTGGTTCTAGGACATTTGATTTGAGCGCAATCCTCAAACTTAGGTCAAAAAAGCCATTTAAGCCTTTTCACAGTGAGATCTATGCGATATGGCCGAGAAATGTAATTTTGATGTTAACTCCCAAACCGCTGCGCAGAAGTCAACCAAACTTCACCCAATAGTGTATTGTATCACAATCTAGTAGTTACATTTAAAAATTTTGTTCTAGGACATTTTGTTTGAACGCAATCATCAAACTTAATTAAAAAAGTCATTTAAGCCTTTTCACAGTGAGATCTATGCGATATGGCCGAGAAATGTAATTTTGATGTTAACTCCCAAACCGCTGCGCAGAAGTCAACCAAACTTCACCCATTAGTGTATTGTATCACAATCTAGTAGTTACATGTGGAAATTTGGTTATAGGACATTTGATTTGAGCGCAATCCTCAAACTTAGGTCAAAAAAGCCATTTAAGCCTTTTCACAGTGAGATCTATGCGATATGGCCGAGAAATGTAATTTTGATGTTAACTCCCAAACCGCTGCGCAGAAGTCAACCAAACTTCACCCAATAGTGTATTGTATCACAATCTAGTAGTTACATTTGAAAATTTTGTTCTAGGAAATTTTGTTTGAGCGCAATCATCAAACTTAATTAAAAAAGTCATTTAAGCCTTTTCACAGTGAGATCTATGCGATATGGCCGAGAAATGTAATTTTGATGTTAACTCCCAAACCGCTGCGCAGAAGTCAACCAAACTTCACCCATTAGTGTATTTTATCACAATCTAGTAGTTACATGTGGAAATTTGGTTCTAGGACATTTGATTTGAGCGCAATCCTCAAACTTAGGTCAAAAAAGCCATTAAAGCCTTTTCACAGTGAGATCTATGCGATATGGCCGAGAAATGTAATTTTGATGTTAACTCCCAAACCGCTGCGCAGAAGTCAACCAAACTTCACCCAATAGTGTATTGTATCACATTCTAGTAGTTACATTTGAAAATTTCGTTCTAGGACATTTGGTTTGAGCGCAATCCTCAAACTTAGGTCAAAAAAGCCATTTAAGCCTTTTCACAGTGAGATCTATGCGATATGGCCGAGAAATGTAATTTTGATGTTAACTCCCAAACCGCTGCGCAGAAGTCAACCAAACTTCACCCAATAGTGTATTGTATCACAATCTAGTAGTTACATTTGAAAATTTTGTTCTAGGACATTTTGTTTGAACGCAATCATCAAACTTAATTAAAAAAGTCATTTAAGCCTTTTCACAGTGAGATCTATGCGATATGGCCGAGAAATGTAATTTTGATGTTAACTCCCAAACCGCTGCGCAGAAGTCAACCAAACTTCACCCAATTGTGTATTGTATCACAATCTAGTAGTTACATTTGAAAATTTTGTTCTAGGACATTTTGTTTGAGCGCAATCCTCAAACTTAGGTCAAAAAAGCCATTTAAGCCTTTTCACAGTGAGATCTATGCGATATGGCCGAGAAATGTAATTTTGATGTTAACTCCCAAACCGCTGCGCAGAAGTCAACCAAACTTCACCCATTAGTGTATTGTATCACAATCTAGTAGTTACATGTGGAAATTTGGTTATAGGACATTTGATTTGAGCGCAATCCTCAAACTTAGGTCAAAAAAGCCATTTAAGCCTTTTCACAGTGAGATCTATGCGATATGGCCGAGAAATGTAATTTTGATGTTAACTCCCAAACCGCTGCGCAGAAGTCAACCAAACTTCACCCAATAGTGTATTGTATCACATTCTAGTAGTTACATTTTAAAATTTCGTTCAAGGACATTTGGTTTGAGCGCAATTATTAAACTTAGGTCAAAAAAGCCATTTAAGCCTTTTCACAGTGAGATATATGCGATATGGCCGAGAAATGTAATTTTGATGTTAACTCCCAAACCGCTGCGCAGAAGTAAACCAAACTTCACCCATTAGTGTATTGTATCACAATCTAGTAGTTACATGTGGAAATTTGGTTCTAGGACATTTGATTTGAGCGCAATCCTCAAACTTAGGTCAAAAAAGCCATTTAAGCCTTTTCACAGTGAGATCTATGCGATATGGCCGAGAAATGTAATTTTGATGTTAACTCCCAAACCGCTGCGCAGAAGTAAACCAAACTTCACCCATTAGTGTATTGTATCACAATCTAGTAGTTACATGTGGAAATTTGGTTCTAGGACATTTGATTTTAGCGCAATCCTCAAACTTAGGTCAAAAAAGCCATTTAAGCCTTTTCACAGTGAGATCTATGCGATATGGCCGAGAAATGTAATTTTGATGTTAACTCCCAAACCGCTGCGCAGAAGTCAACCAAACTTCACCCAATAGTGTATTGTATCACAATCTAGTAGTTACATTTGAAAATTTTGTTCTAGGAAATTTTGTTTGAGCGCAATCATCAAACTTAATTAAAAAAGTCATTTAAGCCTTTTCACAGTGAGATCTATGCGATATGGCCGAGAAATGTAATTTTGATGTTAACTCCCAAACCGCTGCGCAGAAGTCAACCAAACTTCACCCATTAGTGTATTTTATCACAATCTAGTAGTTACATGTGGAAATTTGGTTCTAGGACATTTGATTTGAGCGCAATCCTCAAACTTAGGTCAAAAAAGCCATTTAAGCCTTTTCACAGTGAGATCTATGCGATATGGCCGAGAAATGTAATTTTGATGTTCACTCCCAAACCGCTGCGCAGAAGTCAACCAAACTTCACCCATTAGTGTATTGTATCACAATCTAGTAGTTACATGTGGAAATTTGGTTATAGGACATTTGATTTGAGCGCAATCCTCAAACTTAGGTCAAAAAAGCCATTTAAGCCTTTTCACAGTGAGATCTATGCGATATGGCCGAGAAATGTAATTTTGATGTTAACTCCCAAACCGCTGCGCAGAAGTCAACCAAACTTCACCCAATAGTGTATTGTATCACAATCTAGTAGTTACATTTGAAAATTTTGTTCTAGGACATTTTGTTTGAACGCAATCATCAAACTTAATTAAAAAAGTCATTTAAGCCTTTTCACAGTGAGATCTATGCGATATGGCCGAGAAATGTAATTTTGATGTTAACTCCCAAACCGCTGCGCAGAAGTCAACCAAACTTCACCCAATAGTGTATTGTATCACAATCTAGTAGTTACATTTGAAAATTTTGTTCTAGGAAATTTTGTTTGAGCGCAATCATCAAACTTAATTAAAAAAGTCATTTAAGCCTTTTCACAGTGAGATCTATGCGATATGGCCGAGAAATGTAATTTTGATGTTAACTCCCAAACCGCTGCGCAGAAGTCAACCAAACTTCACCCATTAGTGTATTTTATCACAATCTAGTAGTTACATGTGGAAATTTGGTTCTAGGACATTTGATTTGAGCGCAATCCTCAAACTTAGGTCAAAAAAGCCATTTAAGCCTTTTCACAGTGAGATCTATGCGATATGGCCGAGAAATGTAATTTTGATGTTAACTCCCAAACCGCTGCGCAGAAGTCAACCAAACTTCACCCAATAGTGTATTGTATCACATTCTAGTAGTTACATTTGAAAATTTCGTTCTAGGACATTTGGTTTGAGCGCAATCCTCAAACTTAGGTCAAAAAAGCCATTTAAGCCTTTTCACAGTGAGATCTATGCGATATGGCCGAGAAATGTAATTTTGATGTTAACTCCCAAACCGCTGCGCAGAAGTCAACCAAACTTCACCCATTAGTGTATTGTATCACAATCTAGTAGTTACATGTGGAAATTTGGTTCTAGGACATTTGATTTGAGCGCAATCCTCAAACTTAGGTCAAAAAAGCCATTTAAGCCTTTTCACAGTGAGATCTATGCGATATGGCCGAGAAATGTAATTTTGATGTTAACTCCCAAACCGCTGCGCAGAAGTCAACCAAACTTCACCCAATAGTGTATTGTATCACAATCTAGTAGTTACATTTGAAAATTTTGTTCTAGGACATTTTGTTTGAACGCAATCATCAAACTTAATTAAAAAAGTCATTTAAGCCTTTTCACAGTGAGATCTATGCGATATGGCCGAGAAATGTAATTTTGATGTTAACTCCCAAACCGCTGCGCAGAAGTCAACCAAACTTCACCCATTAGTGTATTTTATCACAATCTAGTAGTTACATGTGGAAATTTGGTTCTAGGACATTTGATTTGAGCGCAATCCTCAAACTTAGGTCAAAAAAGCCATTTAAGCCTTTTCACAGTGAGATCTATGCGATATGGCCGAGAAATGTAATTTTGATGTTAACTCCCAAACCGCTGCGCAGAAGTCAACCAAACTTCACCCAATAGTGTATTGTATCACAATCTAGTAGTTACATTTGAAAATTTTGTTCTAGGACATTTTGTTTGAACGCAATCATCAAACTTAATTAAAAAAGTCATTTAAGCCTTTTCACAGTGAGATCTATGCGATATGGCCGAGAAATGTAATTTTGATGTTAACTCCCAAACCGCTGCGCAGAAGTCAACCAAACTTCACCCAATAGTGTATTGTATCACATTCTAGTAGTTACATTTGAAAATTTCGTTCTAGGACATTTGGTTTGAGCGCAATCCTCAAACTTAGGTCAAAAAAGCCATTTAAGCCTTTTCACAGTGAGATCTATGCGATATGGCCGAGAAATGTAATTTTGATGTTAACTCCCAAACCGCTGCGCAGAAGTCAACCAAACTTCACCCAATAGTGTATTGTATCACAATCTAGTAGTTACATTTGAAAATTTTGTTTTATGAAATTTTGTTTGAGCGCAATCATCAAACTTAATTAAAAAAGTCATTTAAGCCTTTTCACAGTGAGATATATGCGATATGGCCGAGAAATGTAATTTTGATGTTCACTCCCAAACCGCTGCGCAGAAGACAACCAAACTTCACCCATTAGTGTATTGTATCACAATCTAGTAGTTACATGTGGAAATTTGGTTATAGGACATTTGATTTGAGCGCAATCCTCAAACTTAGGTCAAAAAAGCCATTTAAGCCTTTTCACAGTGAGATCTATGCGATATGGCCGAGAAATGTAATTTTGATGTTAACTCCCAAACCGCTGCGCAGAAGTAAACCAAACTTCACCCATTAGTGTATTTTATCACAATCTAGTAGTTACATGTGGAAATTTGGTTCTAGGACATTTGATTTGAGCGCAATCCTCAAACTTAGGTCAAAAAAGCCATTTAAGCCTTTTCACAGTGAGATCTATGCGATATGGCCGAGAAATGTAATTTTGATGTTAACTCCCAAACCGCTGCGCAGAAGTCAACCAAACTTCACCCAATAGTGTATTGTATCACAATCTAGTAGTTACATTTGAAAATTTTGTTCTAGGACATTTTGTTTGAACGCAATCATCAAACTTAATTAAAAAAGTCATTTAAGCCTTTTCACAGTGAGATCTATGCGATATGGCCGAGAAATGTAATTTTGATGTTAACTCCCAAACCGCTGCGCAGAAGTAAACCAAACTTCACCCATTAGTGTATTGTATCACAATCTAGTAGTTACATGTGGAAATTTGGTTATAGGACATTTGATTTGAGCGCAATCCTCAAACTTAGGTCAAAAAAGCCATTTAAGCCTTTTCACAGTGAGATCTATGCGATATGGCCGAGAAATGTAATTTTGATGTTAACTCCCAAACCGCTGCGCAGAAGTCAACCAAACTTCACCCAATAGTGTATTGTATCACAATCTAGTAGTTACATTTGAAAATTTTGTTCTAGGAAATTTTGTTTGAGCGCAATCATCAAACTTAATTAAAAAAGTCATTTAAGCCTTTTCACAGTGAGATCTATGCGATATGGCCGAGAAATGTAATTTTGATGTTAACTCCCAAACCGCTGCGCAGAAGTCAACCAAACTTCACCCATTAGTGTATTTTATCACAATCTAGTAGTTACATGTGGAAATTTGGTTCTAGGACATTTGATTTGAGCGCAATCCTCAAACTTAGGTCAAAAAAGCCATTTAAGCCTTTTCACAGTGAGATCTATGCGATATGGCCGAGAAATGTAATTTTGATGTTCACTCCCAAACCGCTGCGCAGAAGTCAACCAAACTTCACCCATTAGTGTATTGTATCACAATCTAGTAGTTACATGTGGAAATTTGGTTATAGGACATTTGATTTGAGCGCAATCCTCAAACTTAGGTCAAAAAAGCCATTTAAGCCTTTTCACAGTGAGATCTATGCGATATGGCCGAGAAATGTAATTTTGATGTTAACTCCCAAACCGCTGCGCAGAAGTCAACCAAACTTCACCCAATAGTGTATTGTATCACAATCTAGTAGTTACATTTGAAAATTTTGTTCTAGGAAATTTTGTTTGAGCGCAATCATCAAACTTAATTAAAAAAGTCATTTAAGCCTTTTCACAGTGAGATCTATGCGATATGGCCGAGAAATGTAATTTTGATGTTAACTCCCAAACCGCTGCGCAGAAGTCAACCAAACTTCACCCATTAGTGTATTTTATCACAATCTAGTAGTTACATGTAGAAATTTGGTTCTAGGACATTTGATTTGAGCGCAATCCTCAAACTTAGGTCAAAAAAGCCATTTAAGCCTTTTCACAGTGAGATCTATGCGATATGGCCGAGAAATGTAATTTTGATGTTAACTCCCAAACCGCTGCGCAGAAGTCAACCAAACTTCACCCAATAGTGTATTGTATCACAATCTAGTAGTTACATTTAAAAATTTTGTTCTAGGACATTTTGTTTGAACGCAATCATCAAACTTAATTAAAAAAGTCATTTAAGCCTTTTCACAGTGAGATCTATGCGATATGGCCGAGAAATGTAATTTTGATGTTAACTCCCAAACCGCTGCGCAGAAGTCAACCAAACTTCACCCATTAGTGTATTGTATCACAATCTAGTAGTTACATGTGGAAATTTGGTTATAGGACATTTGATTTGAGCGCAATCCTCAAACTTAGGTCAAAAAAGCCATTTAAGCCTTTTCACAGTGAGATCTATGCGATATGGCCGAGAAATGTAATTTTGATGTTAACTCCCAAACCGCTGCGCAGAAGTCAACCAAACTTCACCCAATAGTGTATTGTATCACAATCTAGTAGTTACATTTGAAAATTTTGTTCTAGGAAATTTTGTTTGAGCGCAATCATCAAACTTAATTAAAAAAGTCATTTAAGCCTTTTCACAGTGAGATCTATGCGATATGGCCGAGAAATGTAATTTTGATGTTAACTCCCAAACCGCTGCGCAGAAGTCAACCAAACTTCACCCATTAGTGTATTTTATCACAATCTAGTAGTTACATGTGGAAATTTGGTTCTAGGACATTTGATTTGAGCGCAATCCTCAAACTTAGGTCAAAAAAGCCATTTAAGCCTTTTCACAGTGAGATCTATGCGATATGGCCGAGAAATGTAATTTTGATGTTAACTCCCAAACCGCTGCGCAGAAGTCAACCAAACTTCACCCAATAGTGTATTGTATCACATTCTAGTAGTTACATTTGAAAATTTCGTTCTAGGACATTTGGTTTGAGCGCAATCCTCAAACTTAGGTCAAAAAAGCCATTTAAGCCTTTTCACAGTGAGATCTATGCGATATGGCCGAGAAATGTAATTTTGATGTTAACTCCCAAACCGCTGCGCAGAAGTCAACCAAACTTCACCCAATAGTGTATTGTATCACAATCTAGTAGTTACATTTGAAAATTTTGTTCTAGGACATTTTGTTTGAACGCAATCATCAAACTTAATTAAAAAAGTCATTTAAGCCTTTTCACAGTGAGATCTATGCGATATGGCCGAGAAATGTAATTTTGATGTTAACTCCCAAACCGCTGCGCAGAAGTCAACCAAACTTCACCCAATAGTGTATTGTATCACAATCTAGTAGTTACATTTGAAAATTTTGTTCTAGGACATTTTGTTTGAGCGCAATCCTCAAACTTAGGTCAAAAAAGCCATTTAAGCCTTTTCACAGTGAGATCTATGCGATATGGCCGTGAAATGTAATTTTGATGTTAACTTCCAAACCGCTGCGCAGAAGTCAACCAAACTTCACCCATTAGTGTATTGTATCACAATCTAGTAGTTACATGTGGAAATTTGGTTATAGGACATTTGATTTGAGCGCAATCCTCAAACTTAGGTCAAAAAAGCCATTTAAGCCTTTTCACAGTGAGATCTATGCGATATGGCCGAGAAATGTAATTTTGATGTTAACTCCCAAACCGCTGCGCAGAAGTCAACCAAACTTCACCCAATAGTGTATTGTATCACATTCTAGTAGTTACATTTGAAAATTTCGTTCAAGGACATTTGGTTTGAGCGCAATTATTAAACAGGTCAAAAAAGCCATTTAAGCCTTTTCACAGTGAGATCTATGCGATATGGCCGAGAAATGTAATTTTGATGTTAACTCCCAAACCGCTGCGCAGAAGTAAGGCAAACTTCACCCATTAGTGTATTGTATCACAATCTAGTAGTTACATTTGAAAATTTTGTTCTAGGACATTTTGTTTGAGCGCAATCCTCAAACTTAGGTCAAAAAAGCCATTTAAGCCTTTTCACAGTGAGATCTATGCGATATGGCCGAGAAATGTAATTTTGATGTTAACTCCCAAACCGCTGCGCAGAAGTCAACCAAACTTCACCCATTAGTGTATTGTATCACAATCTAGTAGTTACATGTGGAAATTTGGTTATAGGACATTTGATTTGAGCGCAATCCTCAAACTTAGGTCAAAAAAGCCATTTAAGCCTTTTCACAGTGAGATCTATGCGATATGGCCGAGAAATGTAATTTTGATGTTAACTCCCAAACCGCTGCGCAGAAGTCAAGCAAACTTCACCCAATAGTGTATTGTATCACATTCTAGTAGTTACATTTTAAAATTTCGTTCAAGGACATTTGGTTTGAGCGCAATTATTAAACTTAGGTCAAAAAAGCCATTTAAGCCTTTTCACAGTGAGATCTATGCGATATGGCCGAGAAATGTAATTTTGATGTTAACTCCCAAACCGCTGCGCTGAAGTAAACCAAACTTCACCCATTAGTGTATTGTATCACAATCTAGTAGTTACATGTGGAAATTTGGTTCTAGGACATTTGATTTTAGCGCAATCCTCAAACTTAGGTCAAAAAAGCCATTTAAGCCTTTTCACAGTGAGATCTATGCGATATGGCCGAGAAATGTAATTTTGATGTTAACTCCCAAACCGCTGCGCAGAAGTCAACTAAACTTCACCCAATAGTGTATTGTATCACATTCTAGTAGTTACATTTGAAAATTTCGTTCTAGGACATTTGGTTTGAGCGCAATCATTAAACTTAATTAAAAAAGTCATTTAAGCCTTTTCACAGTGAGATCTATGCGATATGGCCGAGAAATGTAATTTTGATGTTAACTACCAAACCGCTGCGCAGAAGTCAACCAAACTTCACCCAATAGTGTATTGTATCACAATCTAGTAGTTACATTTGAAAATTTTGTTCTAGGACATTTTGTTTGAACGCAATCATCAAACTTAATTAAAAAAGTCATTTAAGCCTTTTCACAGTGAGATCTATGCGATATGGCCGAGAAATGTAATTTTGATGTTAACTCCCAAACCGCTGCGCAGAAGTCAACCAAACTTCACCCAATAGTGTATTTATTGTATCACAATCTAGTAGTTACATTTGAAAATTTTGTTTTATGAAATTTTGTTTGAGCGCAATCATCAAACTTAATTAAAAAAGTCATTTAAGCCTTTTCACAGTGAGCTATATGCGATATGGCCGAGAAATGTAATTTTGATGTTCACTCCCAAACCGCTGCGCAGAAGACATTGTATCACAATCTAGTAGTTACATGTGGAAATTTGGTTATAGGACATTTGATTTGAGCGCATTCCTCAAACTTAGGTCAAAAAAGCCATTTAAGCCTTTTCACAGTGAGATCTATGCGATATGGCCGAGAAATGTAATTTTGATGTTAACTCCCAAACCGCTGCGCAGAAGTCAACCAAACTTCACCCATTAGTGTATTGTATCACAATCTAGTAGTTACATTTGAAAATTTCGTTCTAGGACATTTGGTTTGAGCGCAATCTTTAAACTTAGGTCAAAAAAGCCATTTAAGCCTTTTCACAGTGAGATCTATGCGATATGGCCGAGAAATGTAATTTTGATGTTAACTCCCAAACCGCTGCGCAGAAGTCAACCAAACTTCACCCATTAGTGTATTGTATCACAATCTAGTAGTTACATTTGAAAATTTTGTTCTAGGACATTTGATTTGAGCGCAATCCTCAAACTTAGGTCAAAAAAGCCATTTAAGCCTTTTCACAGTGAGATCTATGCGATATGGCCGAGAAATGTAATTTTGATGTTAACTCCCAAACCGCTGCGCAGAAGTCAACCAAACTTCACCCAATAGTGTATTGTATCACAATCTAGTAGTTACATTTGAAAATTTTGTTCTAGGACATTTTGTTTGAACGCAATCATCAAACTTAATTAAAAAAGTCATTTAAGCCTTTTCACAGTGAGATCTATGCGATATGGCCGAGAAATGTAATTTTGATGTTAACTCCCAAACCGCTGCGCAGAAGTCAACCAAACTTCACCCATTAGTGTATTGTATCACAATCTAGTAGTTACATGTGGAAATTTGGTTATAGGACATTTGATTTGAGCGCAATCCTCAAACTTAGGTCAAAAAAGCCATTTAAGCCTTTTCACAGTGAGATCTATGCGATATGGCCGAGAAATGTAATTTTGATGTTAACTCCCAAACCGCTGCGCAGAAGTCAACCAAACTTCACCCAATAGTGTATTGTATCACAATCTAGTAGTTACATTTGAAAATTTTGTTCTAGGAAATTTTGTTTGAGCGCAATCATCAAACTTAATTAAAAAAGTCATTTAAGCCTTTTCACAGTTAGATCTATGCGATATGGCCGAGAAATGTAATTTTGATGTTAACTCCCAAACCGCTGCGCAGAAGTCAACCAAACTTCACCCATTAGTGTATTTTATCACAATCTAGTAGTTACATGTGGAAATTTGGTTCTAGGACATTTGATTTGAGCGCAATCCTCAAACTTAGGTCAAAAAAGCCATTTAAGCCTTTTCACAGTGAGATCTATGCGATATGGCCGAGAAATGTAATTTTGATGTTCACTCCCAAACCGCTGCGCAGAAGTCAACCAAACTTCACCCATTAGTGTATTGTATCACAATCTAGTAGTTACATGTGGAAATTTGGTTATAGGACATTTGATTTGAGCGCAATCCTCAAACTTAGGTCAAAAAAGCCATTTAAGCCTTTTCACAGTGAGATCTATGCGATATGGCCGAGAAATGTAATTTTGATGTTAACTCCCAAACCGCTGCGCAGAAGTCAACCAAACTTCACCCAATAGTGTATTGTATCACAATCTAGTAGTTACATTTGAAAATTTTGTTCTAGGACATTTTGTTTGAACGCAATCATCAAACTTAATTAAAAAAGTCATTTAAGCCTTTTCACAGTGAGATCTATGCGATATGGCCGAGAAATGTAATTTTGATGTTAACTCCCAAACCGCTGCGCAGAAGTCAACCAAACTTCACCCAATAGTGTATTGTATCACAATCTAGTAGTTACATTTGAAAATTTTGTTTTATGAAATTTTGTTTGAGCGCAATCATCAAACTTAATTAAAAAAGTCATTTAAGCCTTTTCACAGTGAGATATATGCGATATGGCCGAGAAATGTAATTTTGATGTTCACTTCCAAACCGCTGCGCAGAAGACAACCAAACTTCACCCATTAGTGTATTGTATCACAATCTAGTAGTTACATGTGGAAATTTGGTTATAGGACATTTGATTTGAGCGCAATCCTCAAACTTAGGTCAAAAAAGCCATTTAAGCCTTTTCACAGTGAGATCTATGCGATATGGCCGAGAAATGTAATTTTGATGTTAACTCCCAAACCGCTGCGCAGAAGTCAACCAAACTTCACCCAATAGTGTATTGTATCACAATCTAGTAGTTACATTTGAAAATTTTGTTCTAGGACATTTTGTTTGAACGCAATCATCAAACTTAATTAAAAAAGTCATTTAAGCCTTTTCACAGTGAGATCTATGCGATATGGCCGAGAAATGTAATTTTGATGTTAACTCCCAAACCGCTGCGCAGAAGTCAACCAAACTTCACCCAATCGTGTATTGTATCACAATCTAGTAGTTACATTTGAAAATTTTGTTCTAGGAAATTTTGTTTGAGCGCAATCATCAAACTTAATTAAAAAAGTCATTTAAGCCTTTTCACAGTGAGATCTATGCGATATGGCCGAGAAATGTAATTTTGATGTTAACTCCCAAACCGCTGCGCAGAAGTCAACCAAACTTCACCCATTAGTGTATTTTATCACAATCTAGTAGTTACATGTGGAAATTTGGTTCTAGGACATTTGATTTGAGCGCAATCCTCAAACTTAGGTCAAAAAAGCCATTTAAGCCTTTTCACAGTGAGATCTATGCGATATGGCCGAGAAATGTAATTTTGATGTTAACTCCCAAACCGCTGCGCAGAAGTCAACCAAACTTCACCCAATAGTGTATTGTATCACAATCTAGTAGTTACATTTGAAAATTTTGTTCTAGGACATTTTGTTTGAACGCAATCATCAAACTTAATTAAAAAAGTCATTTAAGCCTTTTCACAGTGAGATCTATGCGATATGGCCGAGAAATGTAATTTTGATGTTAACTCCCAAACCGCTGCGCAGAAGTCAACCAAACTTCACCCATTAGTGTATTGTATCACAATCTAGTAGTTACATGTGGAAATTTGGTTATAGGACATTTGATTTGAGCGCAATCCTCAAACTTAGGTCAAAAAAGCCATTTAAGCCTTTTCACAGTGAGATCTATGCGATATGGCCGAGAAATGTAATTTTGATGTTAACTCCCAAACCGCTGCGCAGAAGTCAACCAAACTTCACCCAATAGTGTATTGTATCACAATCTAGTAGTTACATTTGAAAATTTTGTTCTAGGAAATTTTGTTTGAGCGCAATCATCAAACTTAATTAAAAAAGTCATTTAAGCCTTTTCACAGTGAGATCTATGCGATATGGCCGAGAAATGTAATTTTGATGTTAACTCCCAAACCGCTGCGCAGAAGTCAACCAAACTTCACCCATTAGTGTATTTTATCACAATCTAGTAGTTACATGTGGAAATTTGGTTCTAGGACATTTGATTTGAGCGCAATCCTCAAACTAAGGTCAAAAAAGCCATTTAAGCCTTTTCACAGTGAGATCTATGCGATATGGCCGAGAAATGTAATTTTGATGTTCACTCCCAAACCGCTGCGCAGAAGTCAACCAAACTTCACCCATTAGTGTATTGTATCACAATCTAGTAGTTACATGTGGAAATTTGGTTATAGGACATTTGATTTGAGCGCAATCCTCAAACTTAGGTCAAAAAAGCCATTTAAGCCTTTTCACAGTGAGATCTATGCGATATGGCCGAGAAATGTAATTTTGATGTTAACTCCCAAACCGCTGCGCAGAGGTCGACCAAACTTCACCCAATAGTGTATTGTATCACAATCTAGTAGTTACATTTGAAAATTTTGTTCTAGGACATTTTGTTTGAACGCAATCATCAAACTTAATTAAAAAAAGTCATTTAAGCCTTTTCACAGTGAGATCTATGCGATATGGCCGAGAAATGTAATTTTGATGTTAACTCCCAAACCGCTGCGCAGAAGTCAACCAAACTTCACCCAATAGTGTATTGTATCACAATCTAGTAGTTACATTTGAAAATTTTGTTCTAGGAAATTTTGTTTGAGCGCAATCATCAAACTTAATTAAAAAAGTCATTTAAGCCTTTTCACAGTGAGATCTATGCGATATGGCCGAGAAATGTAATTTTGATGTTAACTCCCAAACCGCTGCGCAGAAGTCAACCAAACTTCACCCATTAGTGTATTTTATCACAATCTAGTAGTTACATGTGGAAATTTGGTTCTAGGACATTTGATTTGAGCGCAATCCTCAAACTTAGGTCAAAAAAGCCATTTAAGCCTTTTCACAGTGAGATCTATGCGATATGGCCGAGAAATGTAATTTTGATGTTAACTCCCAAACCGCTGCGCAGAAGTCAACCAAACTTCACCCAATAGTGTATTGTATCACATTCTAGTAGTTACATTTGAAAATTTCGTTCTAGGACATTTGGTTTGAGCGCAATCCTCAAACTTAGGTCAAAAAAGCCATTTAAGCTTTTTCACAGTGAGATCTATGCGATATGGCCGAGAAATGTAATTTTGATGTTAACTCCCAAACCGCTGCGCAGAAGTCAACCAAACTTCACCCAATAGTGTATTGTATCACAATCTAGTAGTTACATTTGAAAATTTTGTTCTAGGACATTTTGTTTGAACGCAATCATCAAACTTAATTAAAAAAGTCATTTAAGCCTTTTCACAGTGAGATCTATGCGATATGGCCGAGAAATGTAATTTTGATGTTAACTCCCAAACCGCTGCGCAGAAGTCAACCAAACTTCACCCAATTGTGTATTGTATCACAATCTAGTAGTTACATTTGAAAATTTTGTTCTAGGACATTTTGTTTGAGCGCAATCCTCAAACTTAGGTCAAAAAAGCCATTTAAGCCTTTTCACAGTGAGATCTATGCGATATGGCCGAGAAATGTAATTTTGATGTTAACTCCCAAACCGCTGCGCAGAAGTCAACCAAACTTCACCCATTAGTGTATTGTATCACAATCTAGTAGTTACATGTGGAAATTTGGTTATAGGACATTTGATTTGAGCGCAATCCTCAAACTTAGGTCAAAAAAGCCATTTAAGCCTTTTCACAGTGAGATCTATGCGATATGGCCGAGAAATGTAATTTTGATGTTAACTCCCAAACCGCTGCGCAGAAGTCAACCAAACTTCACCCAATAGTGTATTGTATCACATTCTAGTAGTTACATTTTAAAATTTCGTTCAAGGACATTTGGTTTGAGCGCAATTATTAAACTTAGGTCAAAAAAGCCATTTAAGCCTTTTCACAGTGAGATATATGCGATATGGCCGAGAAATGTAATTTTGATGTTAACTCCCAAACCGCTGCGCAGAAGTAAACCAAACTTCACCCATTAGTGTATTGTATCACAATCTAGTAGTTACATGTGGAAATTTGGTTCTAGGACATTTGATTTGAGCGCAATCCTCAAACTTAGGTCAAAAAAGCCATTTAAGCCTTTTCACAGTGAGATCTATGCGATATGGCCGAGAAATGTAATTTTGATGTTAACTCCCAAACCGCTGCGCAGAAGTAAACCAAACTTCACCCATTAGTGTATTGTATCACAATCTAGTAGTTACATGTGGAAATTTGGTTCTAGGACATTTGATTTTAGCGCAATCCTCAAACTTAGGTCAAAAAAGCCATTTAAGCCTTTTCACAGTGAGATCTATGCGATATGGCCGAGAAATGTAATTTTGATGTTAACTCCCAAACCGCTGCGCAGAAGTCAACCAAACTTCACCCAATAGTGTATTGTATCACAATCTAGTAGTTACATTTGAAAATTTTGTTCTAGGAAATTTTGTTTGAGCGCAATCATCAAACTTAATTAAAAAAGTCATTTAAGCCTTTTCACAGTGAGATCTATGCGATATGGCCGAGAAATGTAATTTTGATGTTAACTCCCAAACCGCTGCGCAGAAGTCAACCAAACTTCACCCATTAGTGTATTTTATCACAATCTAGTAGTTACATGTGGAAATTTGGTTCTAGGACATTTGATTTGAGCGCAATCCTCAAACTTAGGTCAAAAAAGCCATTTAAGCCTTTTCACAGTGAGATCTATGCGATATGGCCGAGAAATGTAATTTTGATGTTCACTCCCAAACCGCTGCGCAGAAGTCAACCAAACTTCACCCATTAGTGTATTGTATCACAATCTAGTAGTTACATGTGGAAATTTGGTTATAGGACATTTGATTTGAGCGCAATCCTCAAACTTAGGTCAAAAAAGCCATTTAAGCCTTTTCACAGTGAGATCTATGCGATATGGCCGAGAAATGTAATTTTGATGTTAACTCCCAAACCGCTGCGCAGAAGTCAACCAAACTTCACCCAATAGTGTATTGTATCACAATCTAGTAGTTACATTTGAAAATTTTGTTCTAGGACATTTTGTTTGAACGCAATCATCAAACTTAATTAAAAAAGTCATTTAAGCCTTTTCACAGTGAGATCTATGCGATATGGCCGAGAAATGTAATTTTGATGTTAACTCCCAAACCGCTGCGCAGAAGTCAACCAAACTTCACCCAATAGTGTATTGTATCACAATCTAGTAGTTACATTTGAAAATTTTGTTCTAGGAAATTTTGTTTGAGCGCAATCATCAAACTTAATTAAAAAAGTCATTTAAGCCTTTTCACAGTGAGATCTATGCGATATGGCCGAGAAATGTAATTTTGATGTTAACTCCCAAACCGCTGCGCAGAAGTCAACCAAACTTCACCCATTAGTGTATTTTATCACAATCTAGTAGTTACATGTGGAAATTTGGTTCTAGGACATTTGATTTGAGCGCAATCCTCAAACTTAGGTCAAAAAAGCCATTTAAGCCTTTTCACAGTGAGATCTATGCGATATGGCCGAGAAATGTAATTTTGATGTTAACTCCCAAACCGCTGCGCAGAAGTCAACCAAACTTCACCCAATAGTGTATTGTATCACATTCTAGTAGTTACATTTGAAAATTTCGTTCTAGGACATTTGGTTTGAGCGCAATCCTCAAACTTAGGTCAAAAAAGCCATTTAAGCCTTTTCACAGTGAGATCTATGCGATATGGCCGAGAAATGTAATTTTGATGTTAACTCCCAAACCGCTGCGCAGAAGTCAACCAAACTTCACCCATTAGTGTATTGTATCACAATCCAGTAGTTACATGTGGAAATTTGGTTCTAGGACATTTGATTTGAGCGCAATCCTCAAACTTAGGTCAAAAAAGCCATTTAAGCCTTTTCACAGTGAGATCTATGCGATATGGCCGAGAAATGTAATTTTGATGTTAACTCCCAAACCGCTGCGCAGAAGTCAACCAAACTTCACCCAATAGTGTATTGTATCACAATCTAGTAGTTACATTTGAAAATTTTGTTCTAGGACATTTTGTTTGAACGCAATCATCAAACTTAATTAAAAAAGTCATTTAAGCCTTTTCACAGTGAGATCTATGCGATATGGCCGAGAAATGTAATTTTGATGTTAACTCCCAAACCGCTGCGCAGAAGTCAACCAAACTTCACCCATTAGTGTATTTTATCACAATCTAGTAGTTACATGTGGAAATTTGGTTCTAGGACATTTGATTTGAGCGCAATCCTCAAACTTAGGTCAAAAAAGCCATTTAAGCCTTTTCACAGTGAGATCTATGCGATATGGCCGAGAAATGTAATTTTGATGTTAACTCCCAAACCGCTGCGCAGAAGTCAACCAAACTTCACCCAATAGTGTATTGTATCACAATCTAGTAGTTACATTTGAAAATTTTGTTCTAGGACATTTTGTTTGAACGCAATCATCAAACTTAATTAAAAAAGTCATTTAAGCCTTTTCACAGTGAGATCTATGCGATATGGCCGAGAAATGTAATTTTGATGTTAACTCCCAAACCGCTGCGCAGAAGTCAACCAAACTTCACCCATTAGTGTATTGTATCACAATCTAGTAGTTAGATGTGGAAATTTGGTTATAGGACATTTGATTTGAGCGCAATCCTCAAACTTAGGTCAAAAAAGCCATTTAAGCCTTTTCACAGTGAGATCTATGCGATATGGCCGAGAAATGTAATTTTGATGTTAACTCCCAAACCGCTGCGCAGAAGTCAACCAAACTTCACCCAATAGTGTATTGTATCACATTCTAGTAGTTACATTTGAAAATTTCGTTCTAGGACATTTGGTTTGAGCGCAATCCTCAAACTTAGGTCAAAAAAGCCATTTAAGCCTTTTCACAGTGAGATCTATGCGATATGGCCGAGAAATGTAATTTTGATGTTAACTCCCAAACCGCTGCGCAGAAGTCAACCAAACTTCACCCAATAGTGTATTGTATCACAATCTAGTAGTTACATTTGAAAATTTTGTTTTATGAAATTTTGTTTGAGCGCAATCATCAAACTTAATTAAAAAAGTCATTTAAGCCTTTTCACAGTGAGATATATGCGATATGGCCGAGAAATGTAATTTTGATGTTCACTCCCAAACCGCTGCGCAGAAGACAACCAAACTTCACCCATTAGTGTATTGTATCACAATCTAGTAGTTACATGTGGAAATTTGGTTATAGGACATTTGATTTGAGCGCAATCCTCAAACTTAGGTCAAAAAAGCCATTTAAGCCTTTTCACAGTGAGATCTATGCGATATGGCCGAGAAATGTAATTTTGATGTTAACTCCCAAACCGCTGCGCAGAAGTCAACCAAACTTCACCCATTAGTGTATTTTATCACAATCTAGTAGTTACATGTGGAAATTTGGTTCTAGGACATTTGATTTGAGCGCAATCCTCAAACTTAGGTCAAAAAAGCCATTTAAGCCTTTTCACAGTGAGATCTATGCGATATGGCCGAGAAATGTAATTTTGATGTTAACTCCCAAACCGCTGCGCAGAAGTCAACCAAACTTCACCCAATAGTGTATTGTATCACAATCTAGTAGTTACATTTGAAAATTTTGTTCTAGGACATTTTGTTTGAACGCAATCATCAAACTTAATTAAAAAAGTCATTTAAGCCTTTTCACAGTGAGATCTATGCGATATGGCCGAGAAATGTAATTTTGATGTTAACTCCCAAACCGCTGCGCAGAAGTAAACCAAACTTCACCCATTAGTGTATTGTATCACAATCTAGTAGTTACATGTGGAAATTTGGTTATAGGACATTTGATTTGAGCGCAATCCTCAAACTTAGGTCAAAAAAGCCATTTAAGCCTTTTCACAGTGAGATCTATGCGATATGGCCGAGAAATGTAATTTTGATGTTAACTCCCAAACCGCTGCGCAGAAGTCAACCAAACTTCACCCAATAGTGTATTGTATCACAATCTAGTAGTTACATTTGAAAATTTTGTTCTAGGAAATTTTGTTTGAGCGCAATCATCAAACTTAATTAAAAAAGTCATTTAAGCCTTTTCACAGTGAGATCTATGCGATATGGCCGAGAAATGTAATTTTGATGTTAACTCCCAAACCGCTGCGCAGAAGTCAACCAAACTTCACCCATTAGTGTATTTTATCACAATCTAGTAGTTACATGTGGAAATTTGGTTCTAGGACATTTGATTTGAGCGCAATCCTCAAACTTAGGTCAAAAAAGCCATTTAAGCCTTTTCACAGTGAGATCTATGCGATATGGCCGAGAAATGTAATTTTGATGTTCACTCCCAAACCGCTGCGCAGAAGTCAACCAAACTTCACCCATTAGTGTATTGTATCACAATCTAGTAGTTACATGTGGAAATTTGGTTATAGGACATTTGATTTGAGCGCAATCCTCAAACTTAGGTCAAAAAAGCCATTTAAGCCTTTTCACAGTGAGATCTATGCGATATGGCCGAGAAATGTAATTTTGATGTTAACTCCCAAACCGCTGCGCAGAAGTCAACCAAACTTCACCCAATAGTGTATTGTATCACAATCTAGTAGTTACATTTGAAAATTTTGTTCTAGGACATTTTGTTTGAACGCAATCATCAAACTTAATTAAAAAAAGTCATTTAAGCCTTTTCACAGTGAGATCTATGCGATATGGCCGAGAAATGTAATTTTGATGTTAACTCCCAAACCGCTGCGCAGAAGTCAACCAAACTTCACCCAATAGTGTATTGTATCACAATCTAGTAGTTACATTTGAAAATTTTGTTCTAGGAAATTTTGTTTGAGCGCAATCATCAAACTTAATTAAAAAAGTCATTTAAGCCTTTTCACAGTGAGATCTATGCGATATGGCCGAGAAATGTAATTTTGATGTTAACTCCCAAACCGCTGCGCAGAAGTCAACCAAACTTCACCCATTAGTGTATTTTATCACAATCTAGTAGTTACATGTGGAAATTTGGTTCTAGGACATTTGATTTGAGCGCAATCCTCAAACTTAGGTCAAAAAAGCCATTTAAGCCTTTTCACAGTGAGATCTATGCGATATGGCCGAGAAATGTAATTTTGATGTTAACTCCCAAACCGCTGCGCAGAAGTCAACCAAACTTCACCCAATAGTGTATTGTATCACAATCTAGTAGTTACATTTAAAAATTTTGTTCTAGGACATTTTGTTTGAACGCAATCATCAAACTTAATTAAAAAAGTCATTTAAGCCTTTTCACAGTGAGATCTATGCGATATGGCCGAGAAATGTAATTTTGATGTTAACTCCCAAACCGCTGCGCAGAAGTCAACCAAACTTCACCCATTAGTGTATTGTATCACAATCTAGTAGTTACATGTGGAAATTTGGTTATAGGACATTTGATTTGAGCGCAATCCTCAAACTTAGGTCAAAAAAGCCATTTAAGCCTTTTCACAGTGAGATCTATGCGATATGGCCGAGAAATGTAATTTTGATGTTAACTCCCAAACCGCTGCGCAGAAGTCAACCAAACTTCACCCAATAGTGTATTGTATCACAATCTAGTAGTTACATTTGAAAATTTTGTTCTAGGAAATTTTGTTTGAGCGCAATCATCAAACTTAATTAAAAAAGTCATTTAAGCCTTTTCACAGTGAGATCTATGCGATATGGCCGAGAAATGTAATTTTGATGTTAACTCCCAAACCGCTGCGCAGAAGTCAACCAAACTTCACCCATTAGTGTATTTTATCACAATCTAGTAGTTACATGTGGAAATTTGGTTCTAGGACATTTGATTTGAGCGCAATCCTCAAACTTAGGTCAAAAAAGCCATTTAAGCCTTTTCACAGTGAGATCTATGCGATATGGCCGAGAAATGTAATTTTGATGTTAACTCCCAAACCGCTGCGCAGAAGTCAACCAAACTTCACCCAATAGTGTATTGTATCACATTCTAGTAGTTACATTTGAAAATTTCGTTCTAGGACATTTGGTTTGAGCGCAATCCTCAAACTTAGGTCAAAAAAGCCATTTAAGCCTTTTCACAGTGAGATCTATGCGATATGGCCGAGAAATGTAATTTTGATGTTAACTCCCAAACCGCTGCGCAGAAGTCAACCAAATTTCACCCAATAGTGTATTGTATCACAATCTAGTAGTTACATTTGAAAATTTTGTTCTAGGACATTTTGTTTGAACGCAATCATCAAACTTAATTAAAAAAGTCATTTAAGCCTTTTCACAGTGAGATCTATGCGATATGGCCGAGAAATGTAATTTTGATGTTAACTCCCAAACCGCTGCGCAGAAGTCAACCAAACTTCACCCAATTGTGTATTGTATCACAATCTAGTAGTTACATTTGAAAATTTTGTTCTAGGACATTTTGTTTGAGCGCAATCCTCAAACTTAGGTCAAAAAAGCCATTTAAGCCTTTTCACAGTGAGATCTATGCGATATGGCCGAGAAATGTAATTTTGATGTTAACTCCCAAACCGCTGCGCAGAAGTCAACCAAACTTCACCCATTAGTGTATTGTATCACAATCTAGTAGTTACATGTGGAAATTTGGTTCTAGGACATTTGATTTGAGCGCAATCCTCAAACTTAGGTCAAAAAAGCCATTTAAGCCTTTTCACAGTGAGATCTATGCGATATGGCCGAGAAATGTAATTTTGATGTTAACTCCCAAACCGCTGCGCAGAAGTCAACCAAACTTCACCCAATAGTGTATTGTATCACATTCTAGTAGTTACATTTTAAAATTTCGTTCAAGGACATTTGGTTTGAGCGCAATTATTAAACTTAGGTCAAAAAAGCCATTTAAGCCTTTTCACAGTGAGATATATGCGATATGGCTGAGAAATGTAATTTTGATGTTAACTCCCAAACCGCTGCGCAGAAGTAAACCAAACTTCACCCATTAGTGTATTGTATCACAATCTAGTAGTTACATGTGGAAATTTGGTTCTAGGACATTTGATTTGAGCGCAATCCTCAAACTTAGGTCAAAAAAGCCATTTAAGCCTTTTCACAGTGAGATCTATGCGATATGGCCGAGAAATGTAATTTTGATCTTAACTCCCAAACCGCTGCGCAGAAGTCAACCAAACTTCACCCAATAGTGTATTGTATCACATTCTAGTAGTTACATTTGAAAATTTTGTTCTAGGACATTTGGTTTGAGCGCAATTATTAAACTTAGGTCAAAAAAGCCATTTAAGCCTTTTCACAGTGAGATCTATGCGATATGGCCGAGAAATGTAATTTTGATGTTAACTCCCAAACCGCTGCGCAGAAGTAAACCAAACTTCACCCATTAGTGTATTGTATCACAATCTAGTAGTTACATGTGGAAATTTGGTTCTAGGACATTTGATTTTAGCGCAATCCTCAAACTTAGGTCAAAAAAGCCATTTAAGCCTTTTCACAGTGAGATCTATGCGATATGGCCGAGAAATGTAATTTTGATGTTAACTCCCAAACCGCTGCGCAGAAGTCAACCAAACTTCACCCAATAGTGTATTGTATCACAATCTAGTAGTTACATTTGAAAATTTTGTTCTAGGAAATTTTGTTTGAGCGCAATCATCAAACTTAATTAAAAAAGTCATTTAAGCCTTTTCACAGTGAGATCTATGCGATATGGCCGAGAAATGTAATTTTGATGTTAACTCCCAAACCGCTGCGCAGAAGTCAACCAAACTTCACCCATTAGTGTATTTTATCACAATCTAGTAGTTACATGTGGAAATTTGGTTCTAGGACATTTGATTTGAGCGCAATCCTCAAACTTAGGTCAAAAAAGCCATTTAAGCCTTTTCACAGTGAGATCTATGCGATATGGCCGAGAAATGTAATTTTGATGTTCACTCCCAAACCGCTGCGCAGAAGTCAACCAAACTTCACCCATTAGTGTATTGTATCACAATCTAGTAGTTACATGTGGAAATTTGGTTATAGGACATTTGATTTGAGCGCAATCCTCAAACTTAGGTCAAAAAAGCCATTTAAGCCTTTTCACAGTGAGATCTATGCGATATGGCCGAGAAATGTAATTTTGATGTTAACTCCCAAACCGCTGCGCAGAAGTCAACCAAACTTCACCCAATAGTGTATTGTATCACAATCTAGTAGTTACATTTGAAAATTTTGTTCTAGGACATTTTGTTTGAACGCAATCATCAAACTTAATTAAAAAAAGTCATTTAAGCCTTTTCACAGTGAGATCTATGCGATATGGCCGAGAAATGTAATTTTGATGTTAACTCCCAAACCGCTGCGCAGAAGTCAACCAAACTTCACCCAATAGTGTATTGTATCACAATCTAGTAGTTACATTTGAAAATTTTGTTCTAGGAAATTTTGTTTGAGCGCAATCATCAAACTTAATTAAAAAAGTCATTTAAGCCTTTTCACAGTGAGATCTATGCGATATGGCCGAGAAATGTAATTTTGATGTTCACTCCCAAACCGCTGCGCAGAAGACAACCAAACTTCACCCATTAGTGTATTGTATCACAATCTAGTAGTTACATTTAAAAATTTGGTTCTAGGACATTTGATTTGAGCGCAATCCTCAAACTTAGGTCAAAAAAGCCATTTAAGCCTTTTCACAGTGAGATCTATGCGATATGGCCGAGAAATGTAATTTTGATGTTAACTCCCAAACCGCTGCGCAGAAGTCAACCAAACTTCACCCAATAGTGTATTGTATCACATTCTAGTAGTTACATTTGAAAATTTCGTTCTAGGACATTTGGTTTGAGCGCAATCCTCAAACTTAGGTCAAAAAAGCCATTTAAGCCTTTTCACAGTGAGATCTATGCGATATGGCCGAGAAATGTAATTTTGATGTTAACTCCCAAACCGCTGCGCAGAAGTCAACCAAATTTCACCCAATAGTGTATTGTATCACAATCTAGTAGTTACATTTGAAAATTTTGTTCTAGGACATTTTGTTTGAACGCAATCATCAAACTTAATTAAAAAAGTCATTTAAGCCTTTTCACAGTGAGATCAATGCGATATGGCCGAGAAATGTAATTTTGATGTTAACTCCCAAACCGCTGCGCAGAAGTCAACCAAACTTCACCCAATTGTGTATTGTATCACAATCTAGTAGTTACATTTGAAAATTTTGTTCTAGGACATTTTGTTTGAGCGCAATCCTCAAACTTAGGTCAAAAAAGCCATTTAAGCCTTTTCACAGTGAGATCTATGCGATATGGCCGAGAAATGTAATTTTGATGTTAACTCCCAAACCGCTGCGCAGAAGTCAACCAAACTTCACCCATTAGTGTATTGTATCACAATCTAGTAGTTAGATGTGGAAATTTGGTTATAGGACATTTGATTTGAGCGCAATCCTCAAACTTAGGTCAAAAAAGCCATTTAAGCCTTTTCACAGTGAGATCTATGCGATATGGCCGAGAAATGTAATTTTGATGTTAACTCCCAAACCGCTGCGCAGAAGTCAACCAAACTTCACCCAATAGTGTATTGTATCACATTCTAGTAGTTACATTTGAAAATTTCGTTCTAGGACATTTGGTTTGAGCGCAATCCTCAAACTTAGGTCAAAAAAGCCATTTAAGCCTTTTCACAGTGAGATCTATGCGATATGGCCGAGAAATGTAATTTTGATGTTAACTCCCAAACCGCTGCGCAGAAGTCAACCAAACTTCACCCAATAGTGTATTGTATCACAATCTAGTAGTTACATTTGAAAATTTTGTTTTATGAAATTTTGTTTGAGCGCAATCATCAAACTTAATTAAAAAAGTCATTTAAGCCTTTTCACAGTGAGATATATGCGATATGGCCGAGAAATGTAATTTTGATGTTCACTCCCAAACCGCTGCGCAGAAGACAACCAAACTTCACCCATTAGTGTATTGTATCACAATCTAGTAGTTACATGTGGAAATTTGGTTATAGGACATTTGATTTGAGCGCAATCCTCAAACTTAGGTCAAAAAAGCCATTTAAGCCTTTTCACAGTGAGATCTATGCGATATGGCCGAGAAATGTAATTTTGATGTTAACTCCCAAACCGCTGCGCAGAAGTCAACCAAACTTCACCCATTAGTGTATTTTATCACAATCTAGTAGTTACATGTGGAAATTTGGTTCTAGGACATTTGATTTGAGCGCAATCCTCAAACTTAGGTCAAAAAAGCCATTTAAGCCTTTTCACAGTGAGATCTATGCGATATGGCCGAGAAATGTAATTTTGATGTTAACTCCCAAACCGCTGCGCAGAAGTCAACCAAACTTCACCCAATAGTGTATTGTATCACAATCTAGTAGTTACATTTGAAAATTTTGTTCTAGGACATTTTGTTTGAACGCAATCATCAAACTTAATTAAAAAAGTCATTTAAGCCTTTTCACAGTGAGATCTATGCGATATGGCCGAGAAATGTAATTTTGATGTTAACTCCCAAACCGCTGCGCAGAAGTAAACCAAACTTCACCCATTAGTGTATTGTATCACAATCTAGTAGTTACATGTGGAAATTTGGTTATAGGACATTTGATTTGAGCGCAATCCTCAAACTTAGGTCAAAAAAGCCATTTAAGCCTTTTCACAGTGAGATCTATGCGATATGGCCGAGAAATGTAATTTTGATGTTAACTCCCAAACCGCTGCGCAGAAGTCAACCAAACTTCACCCAATAGTGTATTGTATCACAATCTAGTAGTTACATTTGAAAATTTTGTTCTAGGAAATTTTGTTTGAGCGCAATCATCAAACTTAATTAAAAAAGTCATTTAAGCCTTTTCACAGTGAGATCTATGCGATATGGCCGAGAAATGTAATTTTGATGTTAACTCCCAAACCGCTGCGCAGAAGTCAACCAAACTTCACCCATTAGTGTATTTTATCACAATCTAGTAGTTACATGTGGAAATTTGGTTCTAGGACATTTGATTTGAGCGCAATCCTCAAACTTAGGTCAAAAAAGCCATTTAAGCCTTTTCACAGTGAGATCTATGCGATATGGCCGAGAAATGTAATTTTGATGTTCACTCCCAAACCGCTGCGCAGAAGTCAACCAAACTTCACCCATTAGTGTATTGTATCACAATCTAGTAGTTACATGTGGAAATTTGGTTATAGGACATTTGATTTGAGCGCAATCCTCAAACTTAGGTCAAAAAAGCCATTTAAGCCTTTTCACAGTGAGATCTATGCGATATGGCCGAGAAATGTAATTTTGATGTTAACTCCCAAACCGCTGCGCAGAAGTCAACCAAACTTCACCCAATAGTGTATTGTATCACAATCTAGTAGTTACATTTGAAAATTTTGTTCTAGGACATTTTGTTTGAACGCAATCATCAAACTTAATTAAAAAAAGTCATTTAAGCCTTTTCACAGTGAGATCTATGCGATATGGCCGAGAAATGTAATTTTGATGTTAACTCCCAAACCGCTGCGCAGAAGTCAACCAAACTTCACCCAATAGTGTATTGTATCACAATCTAGTAGTTACATTTGAAAATTTTGTTCTAGGAAATTTTGTTTGAGCGCAATCATCAAACTTAATTAAAAAAGTCATTTAAGCCTTTTCACAGTGAGATCTATGCGATATGGCCGAGAAATGTAATTTTGATGTTAACTCCCAAACCGCTGCGCAGAAGTCAACCAAACTTCACCCATTAGTGTATTTTATCACAATCTAGTAGTTACATGTGGAAATTTGGTTCTAGGACATTTGATTTGAGCGCAATCCTCAAACTTAGGTCAAAAAAGCCATTTAAGCCTTTTCACAGTGAGATCTATGCGATATGGCCGAGAAATGTAATTTTGATGTTAACTCCCAAACCGCTGCGCAGAAGTCAACCAAACTTCACCCAATAGTGTATTGTATCACAATCTAGTAGTTACATTTAAAAATTTTGTTCTAGGACATTTTGTTTGAACGCAATCATCAAACTTAATTAAAAAAGTCATTTAAGCCTTTTCACAGTGAGATCTATGCGATATGGCCGAGAAATGTAATTTTGATGTTAACTCCCAAACCGCTGCGCAGAAGTCAACCAAACTTCACCCATTAGTGTATTGTATCACAATCTAGTAGTTACATGTGGAAATTTGGTTATAGGACATTTGATTTGAGCGCAATCCTCAAACTTAGGTCAAAAAAGCCATTTAAGCCTTTTCACAGTGAGATCTATGCGATATGGCCGAGAAATGTAATTTTGATGTTAACTCCCAAACCGCTGCGCAGAAGTCAACCAAACTTCACCCAATAGTGTATTGTATCACAATCTAGTAGTTACATTTGAAAATTTTGTTCTAGGAAATTTTGTTTGAGCGCAATCATCAAACTTAATTAAAAAAGTCATTTAAGCCTTTTCACAGTGAGATCTATGCGATATGGCCGAGAAATGTAATTTTGATGTTAACTCCCAAACCGCTGCGCAGAAGTCAACCAAACTTCACCCATTAGTGTATTTTATCACAATCTAGTAGTTACATGTGGAAATTTGGTTCTAGGACATTTGATTTGAGCGCAATCCTCAAACTTAGGTCAAAAAAGCCATTTAAGCCTTTTCACAGTGAGATCTATGCGATATGGCCGAGAAATGTAATTTTGATGTTAACTCCCAAACCGCTGCGCAGAAGTCAACCAAACTTCACCCAATAGTGTATTGTATCACATTCTAGTAGTTACATTTGAAAATTTCGTTCTAGGACATTTGGTTTGAGCGCAATCCTCAAACTTAGGTCAAAAAAGCCATTTAAGCCTTTTCACAGTGAGATCTATGCGATATGGCCGAGAAATGTAATTTTGATGTTAACTCCCAAACCGCTGCGCAGAAGTCAACCAAATTTCACCCAATAGTGTATTGTATCACAATCTAGTAGTTACATTTGAAAATTTTGTTCTAGGACATTTTGTTTGAACGCAATCATCAAACTTAATTAAAAAAGTCATTTAAGCCTTTTCACAGTGAGATCAATGCGATATGGCCGAGAAATGTAATTTTGATGTTAACTCCCAAACCGCTGCGCAGAAGTCAACCAAACTTCACCCAATTGTGTATTGTATCACAATCTAGTAGTTACATTTGAAAATTTTGTTCTAGGACATTTTGTTTGAGCGCAATCCTCAAACTTAGGTCAAAAAAGCCATTTAAGCCTTTTCACAGTGAGATCTATGCGATATGGCCGAGAAATGTAATTTTGATGTTAACTCCCAAACCGCTGCGCAGAAGTCAACCAAACTTCACCCATTAGTGTATTGTATCACAATCTAGTAGTTACATGTGGAAATTTGGTTATAGGACATTTGATTTGAGCGCAATCCTCAAACTTAGGTCAAAAAAGCCATTTAAGCCTTTTCACAGTGAGATCTATGCGATATGGCCGAGAAATGTAATTTTGATGTTAACTCCCAAACCGCTGCGCAGAAGTCAACCAAACTTCACCCAATAGTGTATTGTATCACATTCTAGTAGTTACATTTTAAAATTTCGTTCAAGGACATTTGGTTTGAGCGCAATTATTAAACTTAGGTCAAAAAAGCCATTTAAGCCTTTTCACAGTGAGATATATGCGATATGGCCGAGAAATGTAATTTTGATGTTAACTCCCAAACCGCTGTGCAGAAGTAAACCAAACTTCACCCATTAGTGTATTGTATCACAATCTAGTAGTTACATGTGGAAATTTGGTTCTAGGACATTTGATTTGAGCGCAATCCTCAAACTTAGGTCAAAAAAGCCATTTAAGCCTTTTCACAGTGAGATCTATGCGATATGGCCGAGAAATGTAATTTTGATCTTAACTCCCAAACCGCTGCGCAGAAGTCAACCAAACTTCACCCAATAGTGTATTGTATCACATTCTAGTAGTTACATTTGAAAATTTTGTTCTAGGACATTTGGTTTGAGCGCAATTATTAAACTTAGGTCAAAAAAGCCATTTAAGCCTTTTCACAGTGAGATCTATGCGATATGGCCGAGAAATGTAATTTTGATGTTAACTCCCAAACCGCTGCGCAGAAGTAAACCAAACTTCACCCATTAGTGTATTGTATCACAATCTAGTAGTTACATGTGGAAATTTGGTTCTAGGACATTTGATTTTAGCGCAATCCTCAAACTTAGGTCAAAAAAGCCATTTAAGCCTTTTCACAGTGAGATCTATGCGATATGGCCGAGAAATGTAATTTTGATGTTAACTCCCAAACCGCTGCGCAGAAGTCAACCAAACTTCACCCAATAGTGTATTGTATCACAATCTAGTAGTTACATTTGAAAATTTTGTTCTAGGAAATTTTGTTTGAGCGCAATCATCAAACTTAATTAAAAAAGTCATTTAAGCCTTTTCACAGTGAGATCTATGCGATATGGCCGAGAAATGTAATTTTGATGTTAACTCCCAAACCGCTGCGCAGAAGTCAACCAAACTTCACCCATTAGTGTATTTTATCACAATCTAGTAGTTACATGTGGAAATTTGGTTCTAGGACATTTGATTTGAGCGCAATCCTCAAACTTAGGTCAAAAAAGCCATTTAAGCCTTTTCACAGTGAGATCTATGCGATATGGCCGAGAAATGTAATTTTGATGTTCACTCCCAAACCGCTGCGCAGAAGTCAACCAAACTTCACCCATTAGTGTATTGTATCACAATCTAGTAGTTACATGTGGAAATTTGGTTATAGGACATTTGATTTGAGCGCAATCCTCAAACTTAGGTCAAAAAAGCCATTTAAGCCTTTTCACAGTGAGATCTATGCGATATGGCCGAGAAATGTAATTTTGATGTTAACTCCCAAACCGCTGCGCAGAAGTCAACCAAACTTCACCCAATAGTGTATTGTATCACAATCTAGTAGTTACATTTGAAAATTTTGTTCTAGGACATTTTGTTTGAACGCAATCATCAAACTTAATTAAAAAAGTCATTTAAGCCTTTTCACAGTGAGATCTATGCGATATGGCCGAGAAATGTAATTTTGATGTTAACTCCCAAACCGCTGCGCAGAAGTCAACCAAACTTCACCCAATAGTGTATTGTATCACAATCTAGTAGTTACATTTGAAAATTTTGTTCTAGGAAATTTTGTTTGAGCGCAATCATCAAACTTAATTAAAAAAGTCATTTAAGCCTTTTCACAGTGAGATCTATGCGATATGGCCGAGAAATGTAATTTTGATGTTAACTCCCAAACCGCTGCGCAGAAGTCAACCAAACTTCACCCATTAGTGTATTTTATCACAATCTAGTAGTTACATGTGGAAATTTGGTTCTAGGACATTTGATTTGAGCGCAATCCTCAAACTTAGGTCAAAAAAGCCATTTAAGCCTTTTCACAGTGAGATCTATGCGATATGGCCGAGAAATGTAATTTTGATGTTAACTCCCAAACCGCTGCGCAGAAGTCAACCAAACTTCACCCAATAGTGTATTGTATCACATTCTAGTAGTTACATTTGAAAATTTCGTTCTAGGACATTTGGTTTGAGCGCAATCCTCAAACTTAGGTCAAAAAAGCCATTTAAGCCTTTTCACAGTGAGATCTATGCGATATGGCCGAGAAATGTAATTTTGATGTTAACTCCCAAACCGCTGCGCAGAAGTCAACCAAACTTCACCCATTAGTGTATTGTATCACAATCTAGTAGTTACATGTGGAAATTTGGTTCTAGGACATTTGATTTGAGCGCAATCTTCAAACTTAATTAAAAAATGTAATTTAAGCCTTTTCACAGTGAGATCTATGCAATATGGCCGAGAAATGTAATTTTGATGTTAACTCCCAAACCGCTGCGCAGAAGTCAACCAAACTTCACACAATAGTGTATTTTATCACAATCTAGTAGTTACATTTGGAAATTTGGTTCTAGGACATTTGATTTGAGTGCAATCCTCAAACTTAGGTCAAAAAAACCATTTAAGCCTTTTCACAGTGAGATCTATGCGATATGGCCGAGAAATGTAATTTTGATGTTAACTCCCAAACCGCTGCGCAGAAGTCAACCAAACTTCACCCAATAGTGTATTGTATCACAATCTAGTAGTTACATTTAAAAATTTTGTTCTAGGACATTTTGTTTGAACGCAATCATCAAACTTAATTAAAAAAGTCATTTAAGCCTTTTCACAGTGAGATCTATGCGATATGGCCGAGAAATGTAATTTTGATGTTAACTCCCAAACCGCTGCGCAGAAGTCAACCAAACTTCACCCATTAGTGTATTGTATCACAATCTAGTAGTTACATGTGGAAATTTGGTTATAGGACATTTGATTTGAGCGCAATCCTCAAACTTAGGTCAAAAAAGCCATTTAAGCCTTTTCACAGTGAGATCTATGCGATATGGCCGAGAAATGTAATTTTGATGTTAACTCCCAAACCGCTGCGCAGAAGTCAACCAAACTTCACCCAATAGTGTATTGTATCACAATCTAGTAGTTACATTTGAAAATTTTGTTCTAGGAAATTTTGTTTGAGCGCAATCATCAAACTTAATTAAAAAAGTCATTTAAGCCTTTTCACAGTGAGATCTATGCGATATGGCCGAGAAATGTAATTTTGATGTTAACTCCCAAACCGCTGCGCAGAAGTCAACCAAACTTCACCCATTAGTGTATTTTATCACAATCTAGTAGTTACATGTGGAAATTTGGTTCTAGGACATTTGATTTGAGCGCAATCCTCAAACTTAGGTCAAAAAAGCCATTTAAGCCTTTTCACAGTGAGATCTATGCGATATGGCCGAGAAATGTAATTTTGATGTTCACTCCCAAACCGCTGCGCAGAAGTCAACCAAACTTCACCCATTAGTGTATTGTATCACAATCTAGTAGTTACATGTGGAAATTTGGTTATAGGACATTTGATTTGAGCGCAATCCTCAAACTTAGGTCAAAAAAGCCATTTAGGCCTTTTCACAGTGAGATCTATGCGATATGGCCGAGAAATGTAATTTTGATGTTAACTCCCAAACCGCTGCGCAGAAGTCAACCAAACTTCACCCAATAGTGTATTGTATCACAATCTAGTAGTTACATTTGAAAATTTTGTTCTAGGACATTTTGTTTGAACGCAATCATCAAACTTAATTAAAAAAAGTCATTTAAGCCTTTTCACAGTGAGATCTATGCGATATGGCCGAGAAATGTAATTTTGATGTTAACTCCCAAACCGCTGCGCAGAAGTCAACCAAACTTCACCCAATAGTGTATTGTATCACAATCTAGTAGTTACATTTGAAAATTTTGTTCTAGGAAATTTTGTTTGAGCGCAATCATCAAACTTAATTAAAAAAGTCATTTAAGCCTTTTCACAGTGAGATCTATGCGATATGGCCGAGAAATGTAATTTTGATGTTAACTCCCAAACCGCTGCGCAGAAGTCAACCAAACTTCACCCATTAGTGTATTTTATCACAATCTAGTAGTTACATGTGGAAATTTGGTTCTAGGACATTTGATTTGAGCGCAATCCTCAAACTTAGGTCAAAAAAGCCATTTAAGCCTTTTCACAGTGAGATCTATGCGATATGGCCGAGAAATGTAATTTTGATGTTAACTCCCAAACCGCTGCGCAGAAGTCAACCAAACTTCACCCAATAGTGTATTGTATCACAATCTAGTAGTTACATTTAAAAATTTTGTTCTAGGACATTTTGTTTGAACGCAATCATCAAACTTAATTAAAAAAGTCATTTAAGCCTTTTCACAGTGAGATCTATGCGATATGGCCGAGGAATGTAATTTTGATGTTAACTCCCAAACCGCTGCGCAGAAGTCAACCAAACTTCACCCATTAGTGTATTGTATCACAATCTAGTAGTTACATGTGGAAATTTGGTTATAGGACATTTGATTTGAGCGCAATCCTCAAACTTAGGTCAAAAAAGCCATTTAAGCCTTTTCACAGTGAGATCTATGCGATATGGCCGAGAAATGTAATTTTGATGTTAACTCCCAAACCGCTGCGCAGAAGTCAACCAAACTTCACCCAATAGTGTATTGTATCACAATCTAGTAGTTACATTTGAAAATTTTGTTCTAGGAAATTTTGTTTGAGCGCAATCATCAAACTTAATTAAAAAAGTCATTTAAGCCTTTTCACAGTGAGATCTATGCGATATGGCCGAGAAATGTAATTTTGATGTTAACTCCCAAACCGCTGCGCAGAAGTCAACCAAACTTCACCCAATAGTGTATTTTATCACAATCTAGTAGTTACATGTGGAAATTTGGTTCTAGGACATTTGATTTGAGCGCAATCCTCAAACTTAGGTCAAAAAAGCCATTTAAGCCTTTTCACAGTGAGATCTATGCGATATGGCCGAGAAATGTAATTTTGATCTTAACTCCCAAACCGCTGCGCAGAAGTCAACCAAACTTCACCCAATAGTGTATTGTATCACATTCTAGTAGTTACATTTGAAAATTTTGTTCTAGGACATTTGGTTTGAGCGCAATTATTAAACTTAGGTCAAAAAAGCCATTTAAGCCTTTTCACAGTGAGATCTATGCGATATGGCCGAGAAATGTAATTTTGATGTTAACTCCCAAACCGCTGCGCAGAAGTAAACCAAACTTCACCCATTAGTGTATTGTATCACAATCTAGTAGTTACATGTGGAAATTTGGTTCTAGGACATTTGATTTTAGCGCAATCCTCAAACTTAGGTCAAAAAAGCCATTTAAGCCTTTTCACAGTGAGATCTATGCGATATGGCCGAGAAATGTAATTTTGATGTTAACTCCCAAACCGCTGCGCAGAAGTCAACCAAACTTCACCCAATAGTGTATTGTATCACAATCTAGTAGTTACATTTGAAAATTTTGTTCTAGGAAATTTTGTTTGAGCGCAATCATCAAACTTAATTAAAAAAGTCATTTAAGCCTTTTCACAGTGAGATCTATGCGATATGGCCGAGAAATGTAATTTTGATGTTAACTCCCAAACCGCTGCGCAGAAGTCAACCAAACTTCACCCATTAGTGTATTTTATCACAATCTAGTAGTTACATGTGGAAATTTGGTTCTAGGACATTTGATTTGAGCGCAATCCTCAAACTTAGGTCAAAAAAGCCATTTAAGCCTTTTCACAGTGAGATCTATGCGATATGGCCGAGAAATGTAATTTTGATGTTCACTCCCAAACCGCTGCGCAGAAGTCAACCAAACTTCACCCATTAGTGTATTGTATCACAATCTAGTAGTTACATGTGGAAATTTGGTTATAGGACATTTGATTTGAGCGCAATCCTCAAACTTAGGTCAAAAAAGCCATTTAAGCCTTTTCACAGTGAGATCTATGCGATATGGCCGAGAAATGTAATTTTGATGTTAACTCCCAAACCGCTGCGCAGAAGTCAACCAAACTTCACCCAATAGTGTATTGTATCACAATCTAGTAGTTACATTTGAAAATTTTGTTCTAGGACATTTTGTTTGAACGCAATCATCAAACTTAATTAAAAAAGTCATTTAAGCCTTTTCACAGTGAGATCTATGCGATATGGCCGAGAAATGTAATTTTGATGTTAACTCCCAAACCGCTGCGCAGAAGTCAACCAAACTTCACCCAATAGTGTATTGTATCACAATCTAGTAGTTACATTTGAAAATTTTGTTCTAGGAAATTTTGTTTGAGCGCAATCATCAAACTTAATTAAAAAAGTCATTTAAGCCTTTTCACAGTGAGATCTATGCGATATGGCCGAGAAATGTAATTTTGATGTTAACTCCCAAACCGCTGCGCAGAAGTCAACCAAACTTCACCCATTAGTGTATTTTATCACAATCTAGTAGTTACATGTGGAAATTTGGTTCTAGGACATTTGATTTGAGCGCAATCCTCAAACTTAGGTCAAAAAAGCCATTTAAGCCTTTTCACAGTGAGATCTATGCGATATGGCCGAGAAATGTAATTTTGATGTTAACTCCCAAACCGCTGCGCAGAAGTCAACCAAACTTCACCCAATAGTGTATTGTATCACATTCTAGTAGTTACATTTGAAAATTTCGTTCTAGGACATTTGGTTTGAGCGCAATCCTCAAACTTAGGTCAAAAAAGCCATTTAAGCCTTTTCACAGTGAGATCTATGCGATATGGCCGAGAAATGTAATTTTGATGTTAACTCCCAAACCGCTGCGCAGAAGTCAACCAAACTTCACCCATTAGTGTATTGTATCACAATCTAGTAGTTACATGTGGAAATTTGGTTCTAGGACATTTGATTTGAGCGCAATCTTCAAACTTAATTAAAAAATGTAATTTAAGCCTTTTCACAGTGAGATCTATGCAATATGGCCGAGAAATGTAATTTTGATGTTAACTCCCAAACCGCTGCGCAGAAGTCAACCAAACTTCACACAATAGTGTATTTTATCACAATCTAGTAGTTACATTTGGAAATTTGGTTCTAGGACATTTGATTTGAGTGCAATCCTCAAACTTAGGTCAAAAAAACCATTTAAGCCTTTTCACAGTGAGATCTATGCGATATGGCCGAGAAATGTAATTTTGATGTTAACTCCCAAACCGCTGCGCAGAAGTCAACCAAACTTCACCCAATAGTGTATTGTATCACAATCTAGTAGTTACATTTAAAAATTTTGTTCTAGGACATTTTGTTTGAACGCAATCATCAAACTTAATTAAAAAAGTCATTTAAGCCTTTTCACAGTGAGATCTATGCGATATGGCCGAGAAATGTAATTTTGATGTTAACTCCCAAACCGCTGCGCAGAAGTCAACCAAACTTCACCCATTAGTGTATTGTATCACAATCTAGTAGTTACATGTGGAAATTTGGTTATAGGACATTTGATTTGAGCGCAATCCTCAAACTTAGGTCAAAAAAGCCATTTAAGCCTTTTCACAGTGAGATCTATGCGATATGGCCGAGAAATGTAATTTTGATGTTAACTCCCAAACCGCTGCGCAGAAGTCAACCAAACTTCACCCAATAGTGTATTGTATCACAATCTAGTAGTTACATTTGAAAATTTTGTTCTAGGAAATTTTGTTTGAGCGCAATCATCAAACTTAATTAAAAAAGTCATTTAAGCCTTTTCACAGTGAGATCTATGCGATATGGCCGAGAAATGTAATTTTGATGTTAACTCCCAAACCGCTGCGCAGAAGTCAACCAAACTTCACCCATTAGTGTATTTTATCACAATCTAGTAGTTACATGTGGAAATTTGGTTCTAGGACATTTGATTTGAGCGCAATCCTCAAACTTAGGTCAAAAAAGCCATTTAAGCCTTTTCACAGTGAGATCTATGCGATATGGCCGAGAAATGTAATTTTGATGTTCACTCCCAAACCGCTGCGCAGAAGTCAACCAAACTTCACCCATTAGTGTATTGTATCACAATCTAGTAGTTACATGTGGAAATTTGGTTATAGGACATTTGATTTGAGCGCAATCCTCAAACTTAGGTCAAAAAAGCCATTTAGGCCTTTTCACAGTGAGATCTATGCGATATGGCCGAGAAATGTAATTTTGATGTTAACTCCCAAACCGCTGCGCAGAAGTCAACCAAACTTCACCCAATAGTGTATTGTATCACAATCTAGTAGTTACATTTGAAAATTTTGTTCTAGGACATTTTGTTTGAACGCAATCATCAAACTTAATTAAAAAAAGTCATTTAAGCCTTTTCACAGTGAGATCTATGCGATATGGCCGAGAAATGTAATTTTGATGTTAACTCCCAAACCGCTGCGCAGAAGTCAACCAAACTTCACCCAATAGTGTATTGTATCACAATCTAGTAGTTACATTTGAAAATTTTGTTCTAGGAAATTTTGTTTGAGCGCAATCATCAAACTTAATTAAAAAAGTCATTTAAGCCTTTTCACAGTGAGATCTATGCGATATGGCCGAGAAATGTAATTTTGATGTTAACTCCCAAACCGCTGCGCAGAAGTCAACCAAACTTCACCCATTAGTGTATTTTATCACAATCTAGTAGTTACATGTGGAAATTTGGTTCTAGGACATTTGATTTGAGCGCAATCCTCAAACTTAGGTCAAAAAAGCCATTTAAGCCTTTTCACAGTGAGATCTATGCGATATGGCCGAGAAATGTAATTTTGATGTTAACTCCCAAACCGCTGCGCAGAAGTCAACCAAACTTCACCCAATAGTGTATTGTATCACAATCTAGTAGTTACATTTAAAAATTTTGTTCTAGGACATTTTGTTTGAACGCAATCATCAAACTTAATTAAAAAAGTCATTTAAGCCTTTTCACAGTGAGATCTATGCGATATGGCCGAGGAATGTAATTTTGATGTTAACTCCCAAACCGCTGCGCAGAAGTCAACCAAACTTCACCCATTAGTGTATTGTATCACAATCTAGTAGTTACATGTGGAAATTTGGTTATAGGACATTTGATTTGAGCGCAATCCTCAAACTTAGGTCAAAAAAGCCATTTAAGCCTTTTCACAGTGAGATCTATGCGATATGGCCGAGAAATGTAATTTTGATGTTAACTCCCAAACCGCTGCGCAGAAGTCAACCAAACTTCACCCAATAGTGTATTGTATCACAATCTAGTAGTTACATTTGAAAATTTTGTTCTAGGAAATTTTGTTTGAGCGCAATCATCAAACTTAATTAAAAAAGTCATTTAAGCCTTTTCACAGTGAGATCTATGCGATATGGCCGAGAAATGTAATTTTGATGTTAACTCCCAAACCGCTGCGCAGAAGTCAACCAAACTTCACCCAATAGTGTATTTTATCACAATCTAGTAGTTACATGTGGAAATTTGGTTCTAGGACATTTGATTTGAGCGCAATCCTCAAACTTAGGTCAAAAAAGCCATTTAAGCCTTTTCACAGTGAGATCTATGCGATATGGCCGAGAAATGTAATTTTGATGTTAACTCCCAAACCGCTGCGCAGAAGTCAACCAAACTTCACCCAATAGTGTATTGTATCACATTCTAGTAGTTACATTTGAAAATTTCGTTCTAGGACATTTGGTTTGAGCGCAATCCTCAAACTTAGGTCAAAAAAGCCATTTAAGCCTTTTCACAGTGAGATCTATGCGATATGGCCGAGAAATGTAATTTTGATGTTAACTCCCAAACCGCTGCGCAGAAGTCAACCAAACTTCACCCAATAGTGTATTGTATCACAATCTAGTAGTTACATTTGAAAATTTTGTTCTAGGACATTTTGTTTGAACGCAATCATCAAACTTAATTAAAAAAGTCATTTAAGCCTTTTCACAGTGAGATCTATGCGATATGGCCGAGAAATGTAATTTTGATGTTAACTCCCAAACCGCTGGGCAGAAGTCAACCAAACTTCACCCAATAGTGTATTGTATCACAATCTAGTAGTTACATTTGAAAATTTTGTTCTAGGACATTTTGTTTGAGCGCAATCCTCAAACTTAGGTCAAAAAAGCCATTTAAGCCTTTTCACAGTGAGATCTATGCGATATGGCCGAGAAATGTAATTTTGATGTTAACTCCCAAACCGCTGCGCAGAAGTCAACCAAACTTCACCCATTAGTGTATTGTATCACAATCTAGTAGTTACATGTGGAAATTTGGTTATAGGACATTTGATTTGAGCGCAATCCTCAAACTTAGGTCAAAAAAGCCATTTAAGCCTTTTCACAGTGAGATCTATGCGATATGGCCGAGAAATGTAATTTTGATGTTAACTCCCAAACCGCTGCGCAGAAGTCAACCAAACTTCACCCAATAGTGTATTGTATCACATTCTAGTAGTTACATTTTAAAATTTCGTTCAAGGACATTTGGTTTGAGCGCAATTATTAAACTTAGGTCAAAAAAGCCATTTAAGCCTTTTCACAGTGAGATCTATGCGATATGGCCGAGAAATGTAATTTTGATGTTAACTCCCAAACCGCTGCGCAGAAGTAAACCAAACTTCACCCATTAGTGTATTGTATCACAATCTAGTAGTTACATGTGGAAATTTGGTTCTAGGACATTTGATTTTAGCGCAATCCTCAAACTTAGGTCAAAAAAGCCATTTAAGCCTTTTCACAGTGAGATCTATGCGATATGGCCGAGAAATGTAATTTTGATGTTAACTCCCAAACCGCTGCGCAGAAGTCAACCAAACTTCACCCAATAGTGTATTGTATCACAATCTAGTAGTTACATTTGAAAATTTTGTTCTAGGAAATTTTGTTTGAGCGCAATCATCAAACTTAATTAAAAAAGTCATTTAAGCCTTTTCACAGTGAGATCTATGCGATATGGCCGAGAAATGTAATTTTGATGTTAACTCCCAAACCGCTGCGCAGAAGTCAACCAAACTTCACCCATTAGTGTATTTTATCACAATCTAGTAGTTACATGTGGAAATTTGGTTCTAGGACATTTGATTTGAGCGCAATCCTCAAACTTAGGTCAAAAAAGCCATTTAAGCCTTTTCACAGTGAGATCTATGCGATATGGCCGAGAAATGTAATTTTGATGTTCACTCCCAAACCGCTGCGCAGAAGTCAACCAAACTTCACCCATTAGTGTATTGTATCACAATCTAGTAGTTACATGTGGAAATTTGGTTATAGGACATTTGATTTGAGCGCAATCCTCAAACTTAGGTCAAAAAAGCCATTTAAGCCTTTTCACAGTGAGATCTATGCGATATGGCCGAGAAATGTAATTTTGATGTTAACTCCCAAACCGCTGCGCAGAAGTCAACCAAACTTCACCCAATAGTGTATTGTATCACAATCTAGTAGTTACATTTGAAAATTTTGTTCTAGGACATTTTGTTTGAACGCAATCATCAAACTTAATTAAAAAAGTCATTTAAGCCTTTTCACAGTGAGATCTATGCGATATGGCCGAGAAATGTAATTTTGATGTTAACTCCCAAACCGCTGCGCAGAAGTCAACCAAACTTCACCCAATAGTGTATTGTATCACAATCTAGTAGTTACATTTGAAAATTTTGTTCTAGGAAATTTTGTTTGAGCGCAATCATCAAACTTAATTAAAAAAGTCATTTAAGCCTTTTCACAGTGAGATCTATGCGATATGGCCGAGAAATGTAATTTTGATAACTCCCAAACCGCTGCGCAGAAGTCAACCAAACTTCACCCATTAGTGTATTTTATCACAATCTAGTAGTTACATGTGGAAATTTGGTTCTAGGACATTTGATTTGAGCGCAATCCTCAAACTTAGGTCAAAAAAGCCATTTAAGCCTTTTCACAGTGAGATCTATGCGATATGGCCGAGAAATGTAATTTTGATGTTAACTCCCAAACCGCTGCGCAGAAGTCAACCAAACTTCACCCAATAGTGTATTGTATCACATTCTAGTAGTTACATTTGAAAATTTCGTTCTAGGACATTTGGTTTGAGCGCAATCCTCAAACTTAGGTCAAAAAAGCCATTTAAGCCTTTTCACAGTGAGATCTATGCGATATGGCCGAGAAATGTAATTTTGATGTTAACTCCCAAACCGCTGCGCAGAAGTCAACCAAACTTCACCCATTAGTGTATTGTATCACAATCTAGTAGTTACATGTGGAAATTTGGTTCTAGGACATTTGATTTGAGCGCAATCCTCAAACTTAGGTCAAAAAAGCCATTTAAGCCTTTTCACAGTGAGATCTATGCGATATGGCCGAGAAATGTAATTTTGATGTTAACTCCCAAACCGCTGCGCAGAAGTCAACCAAACTTCACCCAATAGTGTATTGTATCACAATCTAGTAGTTACATTTGAAAATTTTGTTCTAGGACATTTTGTTTGAACGCAATCATCAAACTTAATTAAAAAAGTCATTTAAGCCTTTTCACAGTGAGATCTATGCGATATGGCCGAGAAATGTAATTTTGATGTTAACTCCCAAACCGCTGCGCAGAAGTCAACCAAACTTCACCCATTAGTGTATTTTATCACAATCTAGTAGTTACATGTGGAAATTTGGTTCTAGGACATTTGATTTGAGCGCAATCCTCAAACTTAGGTCAAAAAAGCCATTTAAGCCTTTTCACAGTGAGATCTATGCGATATGGCCGAGAAATGTAATTTTGATGTTCACTCCCAAACCGCTGCGCAGAAGTCAACCAAACTTCACCCATTAGTGTATTGTATCACAATCTAGTAGTTACATGTGAAAATTTGGTTCTAGGACATTTGATTTGAGCGCAATCCTCAAACTTAGGTCAAAAAAGCCATTTAAGCCTTTTCACAGTGAGATCTATGCGATATGGCCGAGAAATGTAATTTTGATGTTAACTCCCAAACCGCTGCGCAGAAGTCAACCAAACTTCACCCAATAGTGTATTGTATCACAATCTAGTAGTTATATTTGAAAATTTTGTTCTAGGACATTTTGTTTGAGCGCAATCCTCAAACTTAGGTCAAAAAAGCCATTTAAGCCTTTTCACAGTGAGATCTATGCGATATGGCCGAGAAATGTAATTTTGATGTTAACTCCCAAACCGCTGCGCAGAAGTCAACCAAACTTCACCCAATAGTGTATTGTATCACAATCTAGTAGTTACATTTGAAAATTTTGTTCTAGGACATTTTGTTTGAACGCAATCATCAAACTTAATTAAAAAAGTCATTTAAGCCTTTTCACAGTGAGATCTATGCGATATGGCCGAGAAATGTAATTTTGATGTTAACTCCCAAACCGCTGCGCAGAAGTCAACCAAACTTCACCCATTAGTGTATTGTATCACAATCTAGTAGTTACATGTGGAAATTTGGTTATTGGACATTTGATTTGAGCGCAATCCTCAAACTTAGGTCAAAAAAGCCATTTAAGCCTTTTCACAGTGAGATCTATGCGATATGGCCGAGAAATGTAATTTTGATGTTAACTCCCAAACCGCTGCGCAGAAGTCAACCAAACTTCACCCAATAGTGTATTGTATCACAATCTAGTAGTTACATTTGAAAATTTTGTTCTAGGACATTTTGTTTGAACGCAATCATCAAACTTAATTAAAAAAGTCATTTAAGCCTTTTCACAGTGAGATCTATGCGATATGGCCGAGAAATGTAATTTTGATGTTAACTCCCAAACCGCTGCGCAGAAGTCAACCAAACTTCACCCATTAGTGTATTTTATCACAATCTAGTAGTTACATGTGGAAATTTGGTTCTAGGACATTTGATTTGAGCGCAATCCTCAAACTTAGGTCAAAAAAGCCATTTAAGCCTTTTCACAGTGAGATCTATGCGATATGGCCGAGAAATGTAATTTTGATGTTAACTCCCAAACCGCTGCGCAGAAGTCAACCAAACTTCACCCAATAGTGTATTGTATCACAATCTAGTAGTTATATTTGAAAATTTTGTTCTAGGACATTTTGTTTGAGCGCAATCCTCAAACTTAGGTCAAAAAAGCCATTTAAGCCTTTTCACAGTGAGATCTATGCGATATGGCCGAGAAATGTAATTTTGATGTTAACTCCCAAACCGCTGCGCAGAAGTCAACCAAACTTCACCCAATAGTGTATTGTATCACAATCTAGTAGTTACATTTGAAAATTTTGTTCTAGGACATTTTGTTTGAACGCAATCATCAAACTTAATTAAAAAAGTCATTTAAGCCTTTTCACAGTGAGATCTATGCGATATGGCCGAGAAATGTAATTTTGATGTTAACTCCCAAACCGCTGCGCAGAAGTCAACCAAACTTCACCCATTAGTGTATTGTATCACAATCTAGTAGTTACATGTGGAAATTTGGTTATTGGACATTTGATTTGAGCGCAATCCTCAAACTTAGGTCAAAAAAGCCATTTAAGCCTTTTCACAGTGAGATCTATGCGATATGGCCGAGAAATGTAATTTTGATGTTAACTCCCAAACCGCTGCGCAGAAGTCAACCAAACTTCACCCAATAGTGTATTGTATCACAATCTAGTAGTTACATTTGAAAATTTTGTTCTAGGACATTTTGTTTGAACGCAATCATCAAACTTAATTAAAAAAGTCATTTAAGCCTTTTCACAGTGAGATCTATGCGATATGGCCGAGAAATGTAATTTTGATGTTAACTCCCAAACCGCTGCGCAGAAGTCAACCAAACTTCACCCATTAGTGTATTGTATCACAATCTAGTAGTTAGATGTGGAAATTTGGTTATAGGACATTTTATTTGAGCGCAATCCTCAAACTTAGGTCAAAAAAGCCATTTAAGCCTTTTCACAGTGAGATCTATGCGATATGGCCGAGAAATGTAATTTTGATGTTAACTCCCAAACCGCTGCGCAGAAGACAACCAAACTTTACCCAATAGTGTATTGTATCACATTCTAGTAGTTACATTTGAAAATTTCGTTCTAGGACATTTGGTTTGAGCGCAATCCTCAAACTTAGGTCAAAAAAGCCATTTAAGCCTTTTCACAGTGAGATCTATGCGATATGGCCGAGAAATGTAATTTTGATGTTAACTCCCAAACCGCTGCGCAGAAGTCAACCAAACTTCACCCATTAGTGTATTGTATCACAATCTAGTAGTTACATGTGGAAATTTGGTTCTAGGACATTTGATTTGAGCGCAATCCTCAAACTTAGGTCAAAAAAGCCATTTAAGCCTTTTCACAGTGAGATCTATGCGATATGGCCGAGAAATGTAATTTTGATGTTAACTCCCAAACCGCTGCGCAGAAGTAAACCAAACTTCACCCATTAGTGTATTGTATCACAATCTAGTAGTTACATGTGGAAATTTGGTTCTAGGACATTTGATTTGAGCGCAATCCTCAAACTTAGGTCAAAAAAGCCATTTAAGCCTTTTCACAGTGAGATCTATGCGATATGGCCGAGAAATGTAATTTTTATCTTAACTCCCAAACCGCTGCGCAGAAGTCAACCAAACTTCACCCAATAGTGTATTGTATCACATTCTAGTAGTTACATTTGAAAATTTCGTTCTAGGACATTTGGTTTGAGCGCAATTATTAAACTTAGGTCAAAAAAGCCATTTAAGCCTTTTCACAGTGAGATCTATGCGATATGGCCGAGAAATGTAATTTTGATGTTCACTCCCAAACCGCTGCGCAGAAGACAACCAAACTTCACCCATTAGTGTATTGTATCACAATCTAGTAGTTACATGTGGAAATTTGGTTATAGGACATTTGATTTGAGCGCAATCCTCAAACTTAGGTCAAAAAAGCCATTTAAGCCTTTTCACAGTGAGATCTATGCGATATGGCCGAGAAATGTAATTTTGATGTTAACTCCCAAACCGCTGCGCAGAAGTCAACCAAACTTCACCCAATAGTGTATTGTATCACAATCTAGTAGTTACATTTAAAAATTTTGTTCTAGGACATTTTGTTTGAACGCAATCATCAAACTTAATTAAAAAAGTCATTTAAGCCTTTTCACAGTGAGATCTATGCGATATGGCCGAGAAATGTAATTTTGATGTTAACTCCCAAACCGCTGCGTAGAAGTCAACCAAACTTCACCCAATCGTGTATTGTATCACAATCTAGTAGTTACATTTGAAAATTTTGTTCTAGGAAATTTTGTTTGAGCGCAATCATCAAACTTAATTAAAAAAGTCATTTAAGCCTTTTCACAGTGAGATCTATGCGATATGGCCGAGAAATGTAATTTTGATGTTAACTCCCAAACCGCTGCGCAGAAGTCAACCAAACTTCACCCATTAGTGTATTTTATCACAATCTAGTAGTTACATGTGGAAATTTGGTTCTAGGACATTTGATTTGAGCGCAATCCTCAAACTTAGGTCAAAAAAGCCATTTAAGCCTTTTCACAGTGAGATCTATGCGATATGGCCGAGAAATGTAATTTTGATGTTAACTCCCAAACCGCTGCGCAGAAGTCAACCAAACTTCACCCAATAGTGTATTGTATCACAATCTAGTAGTTACATTTGAAAATTTTGTTCTAGGACATTTTGTTTGAACGCAATCATCAAACTTAATTAAAAAAGTCATTTAAGCCTTTTCACAGTGAGATCTATGCGATATGGCCGAGAAATGTAATTTTGATGTTAACTCCCAAACCGCTGCGCAGAAGTAAACCAAACTTCACCCATTAGTGTATTGTATCACAATCTAGTAGTTACATGTGGAAATTTGGTTATAGGACATTTGATTTGAGCGCAATCCTCAAACTTAGGTCAAAAAAGCCATTTAAGCCTTTTCACAGTGAGATCTATGCGATATGGCCGAGAAATGTAATTTTGATGTTAACTCCCAAACCGCTGCGCAGAAGTCAACCAAACTTCACCCAATAGTGTATTGTATCACAATCTAGTAGTTACATTTGAAAATTTTGTTCTAGGACATTTTGTTTGAACGCAATCATCAAACTTAATTAAAAAAGTCATTTAAGCCTTTTCACAGTGAGATCTATGCGATATGGCCGAGAAATGTAATTTTGATGTTAACTCCCAAACCGCTGCGTAGAAGTCAACCAAACTTCACCCAATCGTGTATTGTATCACAATCTAGTAGTTACATTTGAAAATTTTGTTCTAGGAAATTTTGTTTGAGCGCAATCATCAAACTTAATTAAAAAAGTCATTTAAGCCTTTTCACAGTGAGATCTATGCGATATGGCCGAGAAATGTAATTTTGATGTTAACTCCCAAACCGCTGCGCAGAAGTCAACCAAACTTCACCCATTAGTGTATTTTATCACAATCTAGTAGTTACATGTGGAAATTTGGTTCTAGGACATTTGATTTGAGCGCAATCCTCAAACTTAGGTCAAAAAAGCCATTTAAGCCTTTTCACAGTGAGATCTATGCGATATGGCCGAGAAATGTAATTTTGATGTTAACTCCCAAACCGCTGCGCAGAAGTCAACCAAACTTCACCCAATAGTGTATTGTATCACAATCTAGTAGTTACATTTGAAAATTTTGTTCTAGGACATTTTGTTTGAACGCAATCATCAAACTTAATTAAAAAAGTCATTTAAGCCTTTTCACAGTGAGATCTATGCGATATGGCCGAGAAATGTAATTTTGATGTTAACTCCCAAACCGCTGCGCAGAAGTAAACCAAACTTCACCCATTAGTGTATTGTATCACAATCTAGTAGTTACATGTAGAAATTTGGTTATAGGACATTTGATTTGAGCGCAATCCTCAAACTTAGGTCAAAAAAGCCATTTAAGCCTTTTCACAGTGAGATCTATGCGATATGGCCGAGAAATGTAATTTTGATGTTAACTCCCAAACCGCTGCGCAGAAGTCAACCAAACTTCACCCAATAGTGTATTGTATCACAATCTAGTAGTTACATTTGAAAATTTTGTTCTAGGAAATTTTGTTTGAGCGCAATCATCAAACTTAATTAAAAAAGTCATTTAAGCCTTTTCACAGTGAGATCTATGCGATATGGCCGAGAAATGTAATTTTGATGTTAACTCCCAAACCGCTGCGCAGAAGTCAACCAAACTTCACCCATTAGTGTATTTTATCACAATCTAGTAGTTACATGTGGAAATTTGGTTCTAGGACATTTGATTTGAGCGCAATCCTCAAACTTAGGTCAAAAAAGCCATTTAAGCCTTTTCACAGTGAGATCTATGCGATATGGCCGAGAAATGTAATTTTGATGTTCACTCCCAAACCGCTGCGCAGAAGTCAACCAAACTTCACCCATTAGTGTATTGTATCACAATCTAGTAGTTACATGTGGAAATTTGGTTATAGGACATTTGATTTGAGCGCAATCCTCAAACTTAGGTCAAAAAAGCCATTTAAGCCTTTTCACAGTGAGATCTATGCGATATGGCCGAGAAATGTAATTTTGATGTTAACTCCCAAACCGCTGCGCAGAAGTCAACCAAACTTCACCCAATAGTGTATTGTATCACAATCTAGTAGTTACATTTGAAAATTTTGTTCTAGGACATTTTGTTTGAACGCAATCATCAAACTTAATTAAAAAAAGTCATTTAAGCCTTTTCACAGTGAGATCTATGCGATATGGCCGAGAAATGTAATTTTGATGTTAACTCCCAAACCGCTGCGCAGAAGTCAACCAAACTTCACCCAATAGTGTATTGTATCACAATCTAGTAGTTACATTTGAAAATTTTGTTCTAGGAAATTTTGTTTGAGCGCAATCATCAAACTTAATTAAAAAAGTCATTTAAGCCTTTTCACAGTGAGATCTATGCGATATGGCCGAGAAATGTAATTTTGATGTTAACTCCCAAACCGCTGCGCAGAAGTCAACCAAACTTCACCCATTAGTGTATTTTATCACAATCTAGTAGTTACATGTGGAAATTTGGTTCTAGGACATTTGATTTGAGCGCAATCCTCAAACTTAGGTCAAAAAAGCCATTTAAGCCTTTTCACAGTGAGATCTATGCGATATGGCCGAGAAATGTAATTTTGATGTTAACTCCCAAACCGCTGCGCAGAAGTCAACCAAACTTCACCCAATAGTGTATTGTATCACAATCTAGTAGTTACATTTAAAAATTTTGTTCTAGGACATTTTGTTTGAACGCAATCATCAAACTTAATTTAAAAAGTCATTTAAGCCTTTTCACAGTGAGATCTATGCGATATGGCCGAGAAATGTAATTTTGATGTTAACTCCCAAACCGCTGCGCAGAAGTCAACCAAACTTCACCCATTAGTGTATTGTATCACAATCTAGTAGTTACATGTGGAAATTTGGTTATAGGACATTTGATTTGAGCGCAATCCTCAAACTTAGGTCAAAAAAGCCATTTAAGCCTTTTCACAGTGAGATCTATGCGATATGGCCGAGAAATGTAATTTTGATGTTAACTCCCAAACCGCTGCGCAGAAGTCAACCAAACTTCACCCAATAGTGTATTGTATCACAATCTAGTAGTTACATTTGAAAATTTTGTTCTAGGAAATTTTGTTTGAGCGCAATCATCAAACTTAATTAAAAAAGTCATTTAAGCCTTTTCACAGTGAGATCTATGCGATATGGCCGAGAAATGTAATTTTCATGTTAACTCCCAAACCGCTACGCAGAAGTCAACCAAACTTCACCCATTAGTGTATTTTATCACAATCTAGTAGTTACATGTGGAAATTTGGTTCTAGGACATTTGATTTGAGCGCAATCCTCAAACTTAGGTCAAAAAAGCCATTTAAGCCTTTTCACAGTGAGATCTATGCGATATGGCCGAGAAATGTAATTTTGATGTTAACTCCCAAACCGCTGCGCAGAAGTCAACCAAACTTCACCCAATAGTGTATTGTATCACATTCTAGTAGTTACATTTGAAAATTTCGTTCTAGGACATTTGGTTTGAGCGCAATCCTCAAACTTAGGTCAAAAAAGCCATTTAAGCCTTTTCACAGTGAGATCTATGCGATATGGCCGAGAAATGTAATTTTGATGTTAACTCCCAAACCGCTGCGCAGAAGTCAACCAAACTTCACCCAATAGTGTATTGTATCACAATCTAGTAGTTACATTTGAAAATTTTGTTCTAGGACATTTTGTTTGAACGCAATCATCAAACTTAATTAAAAAAGTCATTTAAGCCTTTTCACAGTGAGATCTATGCGATATGGCCGAGAAATGTAATTTTGATGTTAACTCCCAAACCGCTGCGCAGAAGTCAACCAAACTTCACCCAATTGTGTATTGTATCACAATCTAGTAGTTACATTTGAAAATTTTGTTCTAGGACATTTTGTTTGAGCGCAATCCTCAAACTTAGGTCAAAAAAGCCATTTAAGCCTTTTCACAGTGAGATCTATGCGATATGGCCGAGAAATGTAATTTTGATGTTAACTCCCAAACCGCTGCGCAGAAGTCAACCAAACTTCACCCATTAGTGTATTGTATCACAATCTAGTAGTTACATGTGGAAATTTGGTTATAGGACATTTGATTTGAGCGCAATCCTCAAACTTAGGTCAAAAAAGCCATTTAAGCCTTTTCACAGTGAGATCTATGCGATATGGCAGAGAAATGTAATTTTGATGTTAACTCCCAAACCGCTGCGCAGAAGTCAACCAAACTTCACCCAATAGTGTATTGTATCACATTCTAGTAGTTACATTTTAAAATTTCGTTCAAGGACATTTGGTTTGAGCGCAATTATTAAACTTAGGTCAAAAAAGCCATTTAAGCCTTTTCACAGTGAGATATATGCGATATGGCCGAGAAATGTAATTTTGATGTTAACTCCCAAACCGCTGCGCAGAAGTAAACCAAACTTCACCCATTAGTGTATTGTATCACAATCTAGTAGTTACATGTGGAAATTTGGTTCTAGGACATTTGATTTGAGCGCAATCCTCAAACTTAGGTCAAAAAAGCCATTTAAGCCTTTTCACAGTGAGATCTATGCGATATGGCCGAGAAATGTAATTTTGATCTTAACTCCCAAACCGCTGCGCAGAAGTCAACCAAACTTCACCCAATAGTGTATTGTATCACATTCTAGTAGTTACATTTGAAAATTTTGTTCTAGGACATTTGGTTTGAGCGCAATTATTAAACTTAGGTCAAAAAAGCCATTTAAGCCTTTTCACAGTGAGATCTATGCGATATGGCCGAGAAATGTAATTTTGATGTTAACTCCCAAACCGCTGCGCAGAAGTAAACCAAACTTCACCCATTAGTGTATTGTATCACAATCTAGTAGTTACATGTGGAAATTTGGTTCTAGGACATTTGATTTTAGCGCAATCCTCAAACTTAGGTCAAAAAAGCCATTTAAGCCTTTTCACAGTGAGATCTATGCGATATGGCCGAGAAATGTAATTTTGATGTTAACTCCCAAACCGCTGCGCAGAAGTCAACCAAACTTCACCCAATAGTGTATTGTATCACAATCTAGTAGTTACATTTGAAAATTTTGTTCTAGGAAATTTTGTTTGAGCGCAATCATCAAACTTAATTAAAAAAGTCATTTAAGCCTTTTCACAGTGAGATCTATGCGATATGGCCGAGAAATGTAATTTTGATGTTAACTCCCAAACCGCTGCGCAGAAGTCAACCAAACTTCACCCATTAGTGTATTTTATCACAATCTAGTAGTTACATGTGGAAATTTGGTTCTAGGACATTTGATTTGAGCGCAATCCTCAAACTTAGGTCAAAAAAGCCATTTAAGCCTTTTCACAGTGAGATCTATGCGATATGGCCGAGAAATGTAATTTTGATGTTCACTCCCAAACCGCTGCGCAGAAGTCAACCAAACTTCACCCATTAGTGTATTGTATCACAATCTAGTAGTTACATGTGGAAATTTGGTTATAGGACATTTGATTTGAGCGCAATCCTCAAACTTAGGTCAAAAAAGCCATTTAAGCCTTTTCACAGTGAGATCTATGCGATATGGCCGAGAAATGTAATTTTGATGTTAACTCCCAAACCGCTGCGCAGAAGTCAACCAAACTTCACCCAATAGTGTATTGTATCACAATCTAGTAGTTACATTTGAAAATTTTGTTCTAGGACATTTTGTTTGAACGCAATCATCAAACTTAATTAAAAAAAGTCATTTAAGCCTTTTCACAGTGAGATCTATGCGATATGGCCGAGAAATGTAATTTTGATGTTAACTCCCAAACCGCTGCGCAGAAGTCAACCAAACTTCACCCAATAGTGTATTGTATCACAATCTAGTAGTTACATTTGAAAATTTTGTTCTAGGAAATTTTGTTTGAGCGCAATCATCAAACTTAATTAAAAAAGTCATTTAAGCCTTTTCACAGTGAGATCTATGCGATATGGCCGAGAAATGTAATTTTGATGTTAACTCCCAAACCGCTGCGCAGAAGTCAACCAAACTTCACCCATTAGTGTATTTTATCACAATCTAGTAGTTACATGTGGAAATTTGGTTCTAGGACATTTGATTTGAGCGCAATCCTCAAACTTAGGTCAAAAAAGCCATTTAAGCCTTTTCACAGTGAGATCTATGCGATATGGCCGAGAAATGTAATTTTGATGTTAACTCCCAAACCGCTGCGCAGAAGTCAACCAAACTTCACCCAATAGTGTATTGTATCACAATCTAGTAGTTACATTTAAAAATTTTGTTCTAGGACATTTTGTTTGAACGCAATCATCAAACTTAATTAAAAAAGTCATTTAAGCCTTTTCACAGTGAGATCTATGCGATATGGCCGAGAAATGTAATTTTGATGTTAACTCCCAAACCGCTGCGCAGAAGTCAACCAAACTTCACCCATTAGTGTATTGTATCACAATCTAGTAGTTACATGTGGAAATTTGGTTATAGGACATTTGATTTGAGCGCAATCCTCAAACTTAGGTCAAAAAAGCCATTTAAGCCTTTTCACAGTGAGATCTATGCGATATGGCCGAGAAATGTAATTTTGATGTTAACTCCCAAACCGCTGCGCAGAAGTCAACCAAACTTCACCCAATAGTGTATTGTATCACAATCTAGTAGTTACATTTGAAAATTTTGTTCTAGGAAATTTTGTTTGAGCGCAATCATCAAACTTAATTAAAAAAGTCATTTAAGCCTTTTCACAGTGAGATCTATGCGATATGGCCGAGAAATGTAATTTTCATGTTAACTCCCAAACCGCTACGCAGAAGTCAACCAAACTTCACCCATTAGTGTATTTTATCACAATCTAGTAGTTACATGTGGAAATTTGGTTCTAGGACATTTGATTTGAGCGCAATCCTCAAACTTAGGTCAAAAAAGCCATTTAAGCCTTTTCACAGTGAGATCTATGCGATATGGCCGAGAAATGTAATTTTGATGTTAACTCCCAAACCGCTGCGCAGAAGTCAACCAAACTTCACCCAATAGTGTATTGTATCACAATCTAGTAGTTACATTTGAAAATTTTGTTCTAGGACATTTTGTTTGAACGCAATCATCAAACTTAATTAAAAAAAGTCATTTAAGCCTTTTCACAGTGAGATCTATGCGATATGGCCGAGAAATGTAATTTTGATGTTAACTCCCAAACCGCTGCGCAGAAGTCAACCAAACTTCACCCAATAGTGTATTGTATCACAATCTAGTAGTTACATTTGAAAATTTTGTTCTAGGAAATTTTGTTTGAGCGCAATCATCAAACTTAATTAAAAAAGTCATTTAAGCCTTTTCACAGTGAGATCTATGCGATATGGCCGAGAAATGTAATTTTGATGTTAACTCCCAAACCGCTGCGCAGAAGTCAACCAAACTTCACCCAATAGTGTATTGTATCACATTCTAGTAGTTACATTTTAAAATTTCGTTCAAGGACATTTGGTTTGAGCGCAATTATTAAACTTAGGTCAAAAAAGCCATTTAAGCCTTTTCACAGTGAGATATATGCGATATGGCCGAGAAATGTAATTTTGATGTTAACTCCCAAACCGCTGCGCAGAAGTAAACCAAACTTCACCCATTAGTGTATTGTATCACAATCTAGTAGTTACATGTGGAAATTTGGTTCTAGGACATTTGATTTGAGCGCAATCCTCAAACTTAGGTCAAAAAAGCCATTTAAGCCTTTTCACAGTGAGATCTATGCGATATGGCCGAGAAATGTAATTTTGATCTTAACTCCCAAACCGCTGCGCAGAAGTCAACCAAACTTCACCCAATAGTGTATTGTATCACATTCTAGTAGTTACATTTGAAAATTTTGTTCTAGGACATTTGGTTTGAGCGCAATTATTAAACTTAGGTCAAAAAAGCCATTTAAGCCTTTTCACAGTGAGATCTATGCGATATGGCCGAGAAATGTAATTTTGATGTTAACTCCCAAACCGCTGCGCAGAAGTAAACCAAACTTCACCCATTAGTGTATTGTATCACAATCTAGTAGTTACATGTGGAAATTTGGTTCTAGGACATTTGATTTGAGCGCAATCCTCAAACTTAGGTCAAAAAAGCCATTTAAGCCTTTTCACAGTGAGATCTATGCGATATGGCCGAGAAATGTAATTTTGATGTTAACTCCCAAACCGCTGCGCAGAAGTCAACCAAACTTCACCCAATAGTGTATTGTATCACAATCTAGTAGTTACATTTGAAAATTTTGTTCTAGGAAATTTTGTTTGAGCGCAATCATCAAACTTAATTAAAAAAGTCATTTAAGCCTTTTCACAGTGAGATCTATGCGATATGGCCGAGAAATGTAATTTTGATGTTAACTCCCAAACCGCTGCGCAGAAGTCAACCAAACTTCACCCATTAGTGTATTTTATCACAATCTAGTAGTTACATGTGGAAATTTGGTTCTAGGACATTTGATTTGAGCGCAATCCTCAAACTTAGGTCAAAAAAGCCATTTAAGCCTTTTCACAGTGAGATCTATGCGATATGGCCGAGAAATGTAATTTTGATGTTCACTCCCAAACCGCTGCGCAGAAGTCAACCAAACTTCACCCATTAGTGTATTGTATCACAATCTAGTAGTTACATGTGGAAATTTGGTTATAGGACATTTGATTTGAGCGCAATCCTCAAACTTAGGTCAAAAAAGCCATTTAAGCCTTTTCACAGTGAGATCTATGCGATATGGCCGAGAAATGTAATTTTGATGTTAACTCCCAAACCGCTGCGCAGAAGTCAACCAAACTTCACCCAATAGTGTATTGTATCACAATCTAGTAGTTACATTTGAAAATTTTGTTCTAGGACATTTTGTTTGAACGCAATCATCAAACTTAATTAAAAAAAGTCATTTAAGCCTTTTCACAGTGAGATCTATGCGATATGGCCGAGAAATGTAATTTTGATGTTAACTCCCAAACCGCTGCGCAGAAGTCAACCAAACTTCACCCAATAGTGTATTGTATCACAATCTAGTAGTTACATTTGAAAATTTTGTTCTAGGAAATTTTGTTTGAGCGCAATCATCAAACTTAATTAAAAAAGTCATTTAAGCCTTTTCACAGTGAGATCTATGCGATATGGCCGAGAAATGTAATTTTGATGTTAACTCCCAAACCGCTGCGCAGAAGTCAACCAAACTTCACCCATTAGTGTATTTTATCACAATCTAGTAGTTACATGTGGAAATTTGGTTCTAGGACATTTGATTTGAGCGCAATCCTCAAACTTAGGTCAAAAAAGCCATTTAAGCCTTTTCACAGTGAGATCTATGCGATATGGCCGAGAAATGTAATTTTGATGTTAACTCCCAAACCGCTGCGCAGAAGTCAACCAAACTTCACCCAATAGTGTATTGTATCACAATCTAGTAGTTACATTTAAAAATTTTGTTCTAGGACATTTTGTTTGAACGCAATCATCAAACTTAATTAAAAAAGTCATTTAAGCCTTTTCACAGTGAGATCTATGCGATATGGCCGAGAAATGTAATTTTGATGTTAACTCCCAAACCGCTGCGCAGAAGTCAACCAAACTTCACCCATTAGTGTATTGTATCACAATCTAGTAGTTACATGTGGAAATTTGGTTATAGGACATTTGATTTGAGCGCAATCCTCAAACTTAGGTCAAAAAAGCCATTTAAGCCTTTTCACAGTGAGATCTATGCGATATGGCCGAGAAATGTAATTTTGATGTTAACTCCCAAACCGCTGCGCAGAAGTCAACCAAACTTCACCCAATAGTGTATTGTATCACAATCTAGTAGTTACATTTGAAAATTTTGTTCTAGGAAATTTTGTTTGAGCGCAATCATCAAACTTAATTAAAAAAGTCATTTAAGCCTTTTCACAGTGAGATCTATGCGATATGGCCGAGAAATGTAATTTTCATGTTAACTCCCAAACCGCTACGCAGAAGTCAACCAAACTTCACCCATTAGTGTATTTTATCACAATCTAGTAGTTACATGTGGAAATTTGGTTCTAGGACATTTGATTTGAGCGCAATCCTCAAACTTAGGTCAAAAAAGCCATTTAAGCCTTTTCACAGTGAGATCTATGCGATATGGCCGAGAAATGTAATTTTGATGTTAACTCCCAAACCGCTGCGCAGAAGTCAACCAAACTTCACCCAATAGTGTATTGTATCACATTCTAGTAGTTACATTTGAAAATTTCGTTCTAGGACATTTGGTTTGAGCGCAATCCTCAAACTTAGGTCAAAAAAGCCATTTAAGCCTTTTCACAGTGAGATCTATGCGATATGGCCGAGAAATGTAATTTTGATGTTAACTCCCAAACCGCTGCGCAGAAGTCAACCAAACTTCACCCAATAGTGTATTGTATCACAATCTAGTAGTTACATTTGAAAATTTTGTTCTAGGACATTTTGTTTGAACGCAATCATCAAACTTAATTAAAAAAGTCATTTAAGCCTTTTCACAGTGAGATCTATGCGATATGGCCGAGAAATGTAATTTTGATGTTAACTCCCAAACCGCTGCGCAGAAGTCAACCAAACTTCACCCAATTGTGTATTGTATCACAATCTAGTAGTTACATTTGAAAATTTTGTTCTAGGACATTTTGTTTGAGCGCAATCCTCAAACTTAGGTCAAAAAAGCCATTTAAGCCTTTTCACAGTGAGATCTATGCGATATGGCCGAGAAATGTAATTTTGATGTTAACTCCCAAACCGCTGCGCAGAAGTCAACCAAACTTCACCCATTAGTGTATTGTATCACAATCTAGTAGTTACATGTGGAAATTTGGTTATAGGACATTTGATTTGAGCGCAATCCTCAAACTTAGGTCAAAAAAGCCATTTAAGCCTTTTCACAGTGAGATCTATGCGATATGGCAGAGAAATGTAATTTTGATGTTAACTCCCAAACCGCTGCGCAGAAGTCAACCAAACTTCACCCAATAGTGTATTGTATCACATTCTAGTAGTTACATTTTAAAATTTCGTTCAAGGACATTTGGTTTGAGCGCAATTATTAAACTTAGGTCAAAAAAGCCATTTAAGCCTTTTCAGAGTGAGATATATGCGATATGGCCGAGAAATGTAATTTTGATGTTAACTCCCAAACCGCTGCGCAGAAGTAAACCAAACTTCACCCATTAGTGTATTGTATCACAATCTAGTAGTTACATGTGGAAATTTGGTTCTAGGACATTTGATTTGAGCGCAATCCTCAAACTTAGGTCAAAAAAGCCATTTAAGCCTTTTCACAGTGAGATCTATGCGATATGGCCGAGAAATGTAATTTTGATCTTAACTCCCAAACCGCTGCGCAGAAGTCAACCAAACTTCACCCAATAGTGTATTGTATCACATTCTAGTAGTTACATTTGAAAATTTTGTTCTAGGACATTTGGTTTGAGCGCAATTATTAAACTTAGGTCAAAAAAGCCATTTAAGCCTTTTCACAGTGAGATCTATGCGATATGGCCGAGAAATGTAATTTTGATGTTAACTCCCAAACCGCTGCGCAGAAGTAAACCAAACTTCACCCATTAGTGTATTGTATCACAATCTAGTAGTTACATGTGGAAATTTGGTTCTAGGACATTTGATTTTAGCGCAATCCTCAAACTTAGGTCAAAAAAGCCATTTAAGCCTTTTCACAGTGAGATCTATGCGATATGGCCGAGAAATGTAATTTTGATGTTAACTCCCAAACCGCTGCGCAGAAGTCAACCAAACTTCACCCAATAGTGTATTGTATCACAATCTAGTAGTTACATTTGAAAATTTTGTTCTAGGAAATTTTGTTTGAGCGCAATCATCAAACTTAATTAAAAAAGTCATTTAAGCCTTTTCACAGTGAGATCTATGCGATATGGCCGAGAAATGTAATTTTGATGTTAACTCCCAAACCGCTGCGCAGAAGTCAACCAAACTTCACCCATTAGTGTATTTTATCACAATCTAGTAGTTACATGTGGAAATTTGGTTCTAGGACATTTGATTTGAGCGCAATCCTCAAACTTAGGTCAAAAAAGCCATTTAAGCCTTTTCACAGTGAGATCTATGCGATATGGCCGAGAAATGTAATTTTGATGTTCACTCCCAAACCGCTGCGCAGAAGTCAACCAAACTTCACCCATTAGTGTATTGTATCACAATCTAGTAGTTACATGTGGAAATTTGGTTATAGGACATTTGATTTGAGCGCAATCCTCAAACTTAGGTCAAAAAAGCCATTTAAGCCTTTTCACAGTGAGATCTATGCGATATGGCCGAGAAATGTAATTTTGATGTTAACTCCCAAACCGCTGCGCAGAAGTCAACCAAACTTCACCCAATAGTGTATTGTATCACAATCTAGTAGTTACATTTGAAAATTTTGTTCTAGGACATTTTGTTTGAACGCAATCATCAAACTTAATTAAAAAAGTCATTGAAGCCTTTTCACAGTGAGATCTATGCGATATGGCCGAGAAATGTAATTTTGATGTTAACTCCCAAACCGCTGCGCAGAAGTCAACCAAACTTCACCCAATAGTGTATTGTATCACAATCTAGTAGTTACATTTGAAAATTTTGTTCTAGGAAATTTTGTTTGAGCGCAATCATCAAACTTAATTAAAAAAGTCATTTAAGCCTTTTCACAGTGAGATCTATGCGATATGGCCGAGAAATGTAATTTTGATGTTAACTCCCAAACCGCTGCGCAGAAGTCAACCAAACTTCACCCATTAGTGTATTTTATCACAATCTAGTAGTTACTTGTGGAAATTTGGTTCTAGGACATTTGATTTGAGCGCAATCCTCAAACTTAGGTCAAAAAAGCCATTTAAGCCTTTTCACAGTGAGATCTATGCGATATGGCCGAGAAATGTAATTTTGATGTTAACTCCCAAACCGCTGCGCAGAAGTCAACCAAACTTCACCCAATAGTGTATTGTATCACATTCTAGTAGTTACATTTGAAAATTTCGTTCTAGGACATTTGGTTTGAGCGCAATCCTCAAACTTAGGTCAAAAAAGCCATTTAAGCCTTTTCACAGTGAGATCTATGCGATATGGCCGAGAAATGTAATTTTGATGTTAACTCCCAAACCGCTGCGCAGAAGTCAACCAAACTTCACCCATTAGTGTATTGTATCACAATCTAGTAGTTACATGTGGAAATTTGGTTCTAGGACATTTGATTTGAGCGCAATCTTCAAACTTAATTAAAAAATGTAATTTAAGCCTTTTCACAGTGAGATCTATGCGATATGGCCGAGAAATGTAATTTTGATGTTAACTCCCAAACCGCTGCGCAGAAGTCAACCAAACTTCACACAATAGTGTATTTTATCACAATCTAGTAGTTACATTTGGAAATTTGGTTCTAGGACATTTGATTTGAGTGCAATCCTCAAACTTAGGTCAAAAAAGCCATTTAAGCCTTTTCACAGTGAGATCTATGCGATATGGCCGAGAAATGTAATTTTGATGTTAACTCCCAAACCGCTGCGCAGAAGTCAACCAAACTTCACCCAATAGTGTATTGTATCACAATCTAGTAGTTACATCTAAAAATTTTGTTCTAGGACATTTTGTTTGAACGCAATCATCAAACTTAATTAAAAAAGTCATTTAAGCCTTTTCACAGTGCGATCTATGCGATATGGCCGAGAAATGTAATTTTGATGTTAACTCCCAAACCGCTGCGCAGAAGTCAACCAAACTTCACCCATTAGTGTATTGTATCACAATCTAGTAGTTACATGTGGAAATTTGGTTATAGGACATTTGATTTGAGCGCAATCCTCAAACTTAGGTCAAAAAAGCCATTTAAGCCTTTTCACAGTGAGATCTATGCGATATGGCCGAGAAATGTAATTTTGATGTTAACTCCCAAACCGCTGCGCAGAAGTCAACCAAACTTCACCCATTAGTGTATTTTATCACAATCTAGTAGTTACATGTGGAAATTTGGTTCTAGGACATTTGATTTGAGCGCAATCCTCAAACTTAGGTCAAAAAAGCCATTTAAGCCTTTTCACAGTGAGATCTATGCGATATGGCCGAGAAATGTAATTTTGATGTTAACTCCCAAACCGCTGCGCAGAAGTCAACCAAACTTCACCCAATAGTGTATTGTATCACATTCTAGTAGTTACATTTGAAAATTTCGTTCTAGGACATTTGGTTTGAGCGCAATCCTCAAACTTAGGTCAAAAAAGCCATTTAAGCCTTTTCACAGTGAGATCTATGCGATATGGCCGAGAAATGTAATTTTGATGTTAACTCCCAAACCGCTGCGCAGAAGTCAACCAAACTTCACCCAATAGTGTATTGTATCACAATCTAGTAGTTACATTTGAAAATTTTGTTCTAGGACATTTTGTTTGAACGCAATCATCAAACTTAATTAAAAAAGTCATTTAAGCCTTTTCACAGTGAGATCTATGCGATATGGCCGAGAAATGTAATTTTGATGTTAACTCCCAAACCGCTGCGCAGAAGTCAACCAAACTTCACCCATTAGTGTATTTTATCACAATCTAGTAGTTACATGTGGAAATTTGGTTCTAGGACATTTGATTTGAGCGCAATCCTCAAACTTAGGTCAAAAAAGCCATTTAAGCCTTTTCACAGTGAGATCTATGCAATATGGCCGAGAAATGTAATTTTGATGTTCACTCCCAAACCGCTGCGCAGAAGTCAACCAAACTTCACCCATTAGTGTATTGTATCACAATCTAGTAGTTACATGTGGAAATTTGGTTATAGGACATTTGATTTGAGCGCAATCCTCAAACTTAGGTCAAAAAAGCCATTTAAGCCTTTTCACAGTGAGATCTATGCGATATGGCCGAGAAATGTAATTTTGATGTTAACTCCCAAACCGCTGCGCAGAAGTCAACCAAACTTCACCCAATAGTGTATTGTATCACAATCTAGTAGTTACATTTGAAAATTTTGTTCTAGGAAATTTTGTTTGAGCGCAATCATCAAACTTAATTAAAAAAGTCATTTAAGCCTTTTCACAGTGAGATCTATGCGATATGGCCGAGAAATGTAATTTTGATGTTAACTCCCAAACCGCTGCGCAGAAGTCAACCAAACTTCACCCATTAGTGTATTTTATCACAATCTAGTAGTTACATGTGGAAATTTGGTTCTAGGACATTTGATTTGAGCGCAATCCTCAAACTTAGGTCAAAAAAGCCATTTAAGCCTTTTCACAGTGAGATCTATGCGATATGGCCGAGAAATGTAATTTTGATGTTAACTCCCAAACCGCTGCGCAGAAGTCAACCAAACTTCACCCAATAGTGTATTGTATCACAATCTAGTAGTTACATTTGAAAATTTTGTTCTAGGACATTTTGTTTGAACGCAATCATCAAACTTAATTAAAAAAGTCATTTAAGCCTTTTCACAGTGAGATCTATGCGATATGGCCGAGAAATGTAATTTTGATGTTAACTCCCAAACCGCTGCGCAGAAGTCAACCAAACTTCACCCATTAGTGTATTGTATCACAATCTAGTAGTTACATGTGGAAATTTGGTTATAGGACATTTGATTTGAGCGCAATCCTCAAACTTAGGTCAAAAAAGCCATTTAAGCCTTTTCACAGTGAGATCTATGCGATATGGCCGAGAAATGTAATTTTGATGTTAACTCCCAAACCGCTGCGCAGAAGTCAACCAAACTTCACCCAATAGTGTATTGTATCACAATCTAGTAGTTACATTTGAAAATTTTGTTCTAGGAAATTTTGTTTGAGCGCAATCATCAAACTTAATTAAAAAAGTCATTTAAGCCTTTTCACAGTGAGATCTATGCGATATGGCCGAGAAATGTAATTTTGATGTTAACTCCCAAACCGCTGCGCAGAAGTCAACCAAACTTCACCCATTAGTGTATTTTATCACAATCTAGTAGTTACATGTGGAAATTTGGTTCTAGGACATTTGATTTGAGCGCAATCCTCAAACTTAGGTCAAAAAAGCCATTTAAGCCTTTTCACAGTGAGATCTATGCGATATGGCCGAGAAATGTAATTTTGATGTTAACTCCCAAACCGCTGCGCAGAAATCAACCAAACTTCACCCAATAGTGTATTGTATCACAATCTAGTAGTTACATTTAAAAATTTTGTTCTAGGACATTTTGTTTGAACGCAATCATCAAACTTAATTAAAAAAGTCATTTAAGCCTTTTCACAGTGAGATCTATGCGATATGGCCGAGAAATGTAATTTTGATGTTAACTCCCAAACCGCTGCGCAGAAGTCAACCAAACTTCACCCATTAGTGTATTGTATCACAATCTAGTAGTTACATGTGGAAATTTGGTTATAGGACATTTGATTTGAGCGCAATCCTCAAACTTAGGTCAAAAAAGCCATTTAAGCCTTTTCACAGTGAGATCTATGCGATATGGCCGAGAAATGTAATTTTGATCTTAACTCCCAAACCGCTGCGCAGAAGTCAACCAAACTTCACCCAATAGTGTATTGTATCACATTCTAGTAGTTACATTTAAAAATTTTGTTCTAGGACATTTGGTTTGAGCGCAATTATTAAACTTAGGTCAAAAAAGCCATTTAAGCCTTTTCACAGTGAGATCTATGCGATATGGCCGAGAAATGTAATTTTGATGTTAACTCCCAAACCGCTGCGCAGAAGTAAACCAAACTTCACCCATTAGTGTATTGTATCACAATCTAGTAGTTACATGTGGAAATTTGGTTCTAGGACATTTGATTTTAGCGCAATCCTCAAACTTAGGTCAAAAAAGCCATTTAAGCCTTTTCACAGTGAGATCTATGCGATATGGCCGAGAAATGTAATTTTGATGTTAACTCCCAAACCGCTGCGCAGAAGTCAACCAAACTTCACCCAATAGTGTATTGTATCACAATCTAGTAGTTACATTTGAAAATTTTGTTCTAGGAAATTTTGTTTGAGCGCAATCATCAAACTTAATTAAAAAAGTCATTTAAGCCTTTTCACAGTGAGATCTATGCGATATGGCCGAGAAATGTAATTTTGATGTTAACTCCCAAACCGCTGCGCAGAAGTCAACCAAACTTCACCCATTAGTGTATTTTATCACAATCTAGTAGTTACATGTGGAAATTTGGTTCTAGGACATTTGATTTGAGCGCAATCCTCAAACTTAGGTCAAAAAAGCCATTTAAGCCTTTTCACAGTGAGATCTATGCGATATGGCCGAGAAATGTAATTTTGATGTTCACTCCCAAACCGCTGCGCAGAAGTCAACCAAACTTCACCCATTAGTGTATTGTATCACAATCTAGTAGTTACATGTGGAAATTTGGTTATAGGACATTTGATTTGAGCGCAATCCTCAAACTTAGGTCAAAAAAGCCATTTAAGCCTTTTCACAGTGAGATCTATGCGATATGGCCGAGAAATGTAATTTTGATGTTAACTCCCAAACCGCTGCGCAGAAGTCAACCAAACTTCACCCAATAGTGTATTGTATCACAATCTAGTAGTTACATTTGAAAATTTTGTTCTAGGACATTTTGTTTGAACGCAATCATCAAACTTAATTAAAAAAGTCATTTAAGCCTTTTCACAGTGAGATCTATGCGATATGGCCGAGAAATGTAATTTTGATGTTAACTCCCAAACCGCTGCGCAGAAGTCAACCAAACTTCACCCAATAGTGTATTGTATCACAATCTAGTAGTTACATTTGAAAATTTTGTTCTAGGAAATTTTGTTTGAGCGCAATCATCAAACTTAATTAAAAAAGTCATTTAAGCCTTTTCACAGTGAGATCTATGCGATATGGCCGAGAAATGTAATTTTGATAACTCCCAAACCGCTGCGCAGAAGTCAACCAAACTTCACCCATTAGTGTATTTTATCACAATCTAGTAGTTACATGTGGAAATTTGGTTCTAGGACATTTGATTTGAGCGCAATCCTCAAACTTAGGTCAAAAAAGCCATTTAAGCCTTTTCACAGTGAGATCTATGCGATATGGCCGAGAAATGTAATTTTGATGTTAACTCCCAAACCGCTGCGCAGAAGTCAACCAAACTTCACCCAATAGTGTATTGTATCACATTCTAGTAGTTACATTTGAAAATTTCGTTCTAGGACATTTGGTTTGAGCGCAATCCTCAAACTTAGGTCAAAAAAGCCATTTAAGCCTTTTCACAGTGAGATCTATGCGATATGGCCGAGAAATGTAATTTTGATGTTAACTCCCAAACCGCTGCGCAGAAGTCAACCAAACTTCACCCATTAGTGTATTGTATCACAATCTAGTAGTTACATGTGGAAATTTGGTTCTAGGACATTTGATTTGAGCGCAATCCTCAAACTTAGGTCAAAAAAGCCATTTAAGCCTTTTCACAGTGAGATCTATGCGATATGGCCGAGAAATGTAATTTTGATGTTAACTCCCAAACCGCTGCGCAGAAGTCAACCAAACTTCACCCAATAGTGTATTGTATCACAATCTAGTAGTTACATTTGAAAATTTTGTTCTAGGACATTTTGTTTGAACGCAATCATCAAACAATTAAAAAAGTCATTTAAGCCTTTTCACAGTGAGATCTATGCGATATGGCCGAGAAATGTAATTTTGATGTTAACTCCCAAACCGCTGCGCAGAAGTCAACCAAACTTCACCCATTAGTGTATTTTATCACAATCTAGTAGTTACATGTGGAAATTTGGTTCTAGGACATTTGATTTGAGCGCAATCCTCAAACTTAGGTCAAAAAAGCCATTTAAGCCTTTTCACAGTGAGATCTATGCGATATGGCCGAGAAATGTAATTTTGATGTTCACTCCCAAACCGCTGCGCAGAAGTCAACCAAACTTCACCCATTAGTGTATTGTATCACAATCTAGTAGTTACATGTGAAAATTTGGTTCTAGGACATTTGATTTGAGCGCAATCCTCAAACTTAGGTCAAAAAAGCCATTTAAGCCTTTTCACAGTGAGATCTATGCGATATGGTCGAGAAATGTAATTTTGATGTTAACTCCCAAACCGCTGCGCAGAAGTCAACCAAACTTCACCCAATAGTGTATTGTATCACAATCTAGTAGTTATATTTGAAAATTTTGTTCTAGGACATTTTGTTTGAGCGCAATCCTCAAACTTAGGTCAAAAAAGCCATTTAAGCCTTTTCACAGTGAGATCTATGCGATATGGCCGAGAAATGTAATTTTGATGTTAACTCCCAAACCGCTGCGCAGAAGTCAACCAAACTTCACCCAATAGTGTATTGTATCACAATCTAGTAGTTACATTTAAAAATTTTGTTCTAGGACATTTTGTTTGAACGCAATCATCAAACTTAATTAAAAAAGTCATTTAAGCCTTTTCACAGTGAGATCTATGCGATATGGCCGAGAAATGTAATTTTGATGTTAACTCCCAAACCGCTGCGCAGAAGTCAACCAAACTTCACCCATTAGTGTATTGTATCACAATCTAGTAGTTACATGTGGAAATTTGGTTATAGGACATTTGATTTGAGCGCAATCCTCAAACTTAGGTCAAAAAAGCCATTTAAGCCTTTTCACAGTGAGATCTATGCGATATGGCCGAGAAATGTAATTTTGATCTTAACTCCCAAACCGCTGCGCAGAAGTCAACCAAACTTCACCCAATAGTGTATTGTATCACATTCTAGTAGTTACATTTAAAAATTTTGTTCTAGGACATTTGGTTTGAGCGCAATTATTAAACTTAGGTCAAAAAAGCCATTTAAGCCTTTTCACAGTGAGATCTATGCGATATGGCCGAGAAATGTAATTTTGATGTTAACTCCCAAACCGCTGCGCAGAAGTAAACCAAACTTCACCCATTAGTGTATTGTATCACAATCTAGTAGTTACATGTGGAAATTTGGTTCTAGGACATTTGATTTTAGCGCAATCCTCAAACTTAGGTCAAAAAAGCCATTTAAGCCTTTTCACAGTGAGATCTATGCGATATGGCCGAGAAATGTAATTTTGATGTTAACTCCCAAACCGCTGCGCAGAAGTCAACCAAACTTCACCCAATAGTGTATTGTATCACAATCTAGTAGTTACATTTGAAAATTTTGTTCTAGGAAATTTTGTTTGAGCGCAATCATCAAACTTAATTAAAAAAGTCATTTAAGCCTTTTCACAGTGAGATCTATGCGATATGGCCGAGAAATGTAATTTTGATGTTAACTCCCAAACCGCTGCGCAGAAGTCAACCAAACTTCACCCATTAGTGTATTTTATCACAATCTAGTAGTTACATGTGGAAATTTGGTTCTAGGACATTTGATTTGAGCGCAATCCTCAAACTTAGGTCAAAAAAGCCATTTAAGCCTTTTCACAGTGAGATCTATGCGATATGGCCGAGAAATGTAATTTTGATGTTCACTCCCAAACCGCTGCGCAGAAGTCAACCAAACTTCACCCATTAGTGTATTGTATCACAATCTAGTAGTTACATGTGGAAATTTGGTTATAGGACATTTGATTTGAGCGCAATCCTCAAACTTAGGTCAAAAAAGCCATTTAAGCCTTTTCACAGTGAGATCTATGCGATATGGCCGAGAAATGTAATTTTGATGTTAACTCCCAAACCGCTGCGCAGAAGTCAACCAAACTTCACCCAATAGTGTATTGTATCACAATCTAGTAGTTACATTTGAAAATTTTGTTCTAGGACATTTTGTTTGAACGCAATCATCAAACTTAATTAAAAAAGTCATTTAAGCCTTTTCACAGTGAGATCTATGCGATATGGCCGAGAAATGTAATTTTGATGTTAACTCCCAAACCGCTGCGCAGAAGTCAACCAAACTTCACCCAATAGTGTATTGTATCACAATCTAGTAGTTACATTTGAAAATTTTGTTCTAGGAAATTTTGTTTGAGCGCAATCATCAAACTTAATTAAAAAAGTCATTTAAGCCTTTTCACAGTGAGATCTATGCGATATGGCCGAGAAATGTAATTTTGATAACTCCCAAACCGCTGCGCAGAAGTCAACCAAACTTCACCCATTAGTGTATTTTATCACAATCTAGTAGTTACATGTGGAAATTTGGTTCTAGGACATTTGATTTGAGCGCAATCCTCAAACTTAGGTCAAAAAAGCCATTTAAGCCTTTTCACAGTGAGATCTATGCGATATGGCCGAGAAATGTAATTTTGATGTTAACTCCCAAACCGCTGCGCAGAAGTCAACCAAACTTCACCCAATAGTGTATTGTATCACATTCTAGTAGTTACATTTGAAAATTTCGTTCTAGGACATTTGGTTTGAGCGCAATCCTCAAACTTAGGTCAAAAAAGCCATTTAAGCCTTTTCACAGTGAGATCTATGCGATATGGCCGAGAAATGTAATTTTGATGTTAACTCCCAAACCGCTGCGCAGAAGTCAACCAAACTTCACCCATTAGTGTATTGTATCACAATCTAGTAGTTACATGTGGAAATTTGGTTCTAGGACATTTGATTTGAGCGCAATCCTCAAACTTAGGTCAAAAAAGCCATTTAAGCCTTTTCACAGTGAGATCTATGCGATATGGCCGAGAAATGTAATTTTGATGTTAACTCCCAAACCGCTGCGCAGAAGTCAACCAAACTTCACCCAATAGTGTATTGTATCACAATCTAGTAGTTACATTTGAAAATTTTGTTCTAGGACATTTTGTTTGAACGCAATCATCAAACAATTAAAAAAGTCATTTAAGCCTTTTCACAGTGAGATCTATGCGATATGGCCGAGAAATGTAATTTTGATGTTAACTCCCAAACCGCTGCGCAGAAGTCAACCAAACTTCACCCATTAGTGTATTTTATCACAATCTAGTAGTTACATGTGGAAATTTGGTTCTAGGACATTTGATTTGAGCGCAATCCTCAAACTTAGGTCAAAAAAGCCATTTAAGCCTTTTCACAGTGAGATCTATGCGATATGGCCGAGAAATGTAATTTTGATGTTCACTCCCAAACCGCTGCGCAGAAGTCAACCAAACTTCACCCATTAGTGTATTGTATCACAATCTAGTAGTTACATGTGAAAATTTGGTTCTAGGACATTTGATTTGAGCGCAATCCTCAAACTTAGGTCAAAAAAGCCATTTAAGCCTTTTCACAGTGAGATCTATGCGATATGGTCGAGAAATGTAATTTTGATGTTAACTCCCAAACCGCTGCGCAGAAGTCAACCAAACTTCACCCAATAGTGTATTGTATCACAATCTAGTAGTTATATTTGAAAATTTTGTTCTAGGACATTTTGTTTGAGCGCAATCCTCAAACTTAGGTCAAAAAAGCCATTTAAGCCTTTTCACAGTGAGATCTATGCGATATGGCCGAGAAATGTAATTTTGATGTTAACTCCCAAACCGCTGCGCAGAAGTCAACCAAACTTCACCCAATAGTGTATTGTATCACAATCTAGTAGTTACATTTGAAAATTTTGTTCTAGGACATTTTGTTTGAACGCAATCATCAAACTTAATTAAAAAAGTCATTTAAGCCTTTTCACAGTGAGATCTATGCGATATGGCCGAGAAATGTAATTTTGATGTTAACTCCCAAACCGCTGCGCAGAAGTCAACCAAACTTCACCCATTAGTGTATTGTATCACAATCTAGTAGTTACATGTGGAAATTTGGTTATTGGACATTTGATTTGAGCGCAATCCTCAAACTTAGGTCAAAAAAGCCATTTAAGCCTTTTCACAGTGAGATCTATGCGATATGGCCGAGAAATGTAATTTTGATGTTAACTCCCAAACCGCTGCGCAGAAGTCAACCAAACTTCACCCAATAGTGTATTGTATCACAATCTAGTAGTTACATTTGAAAATTTTGTTCTAGGACATTTTGTTTGAACGCAATCATCAAACTTAATTAAAAAAGTCATTTAAGCCTTTTCACAGTGAGATCTATGCGATATGGCCGAGAAATGTAATTTTGATGTTAACTCCCAAACCGCTGCGCAGAAGTCAACCAAACTTCACCCATTAGTGTATTGTATCACAATCTAGTAGTTAGATGTGGAAATTTGGTTATAGGACATTTGATTTGAGCGCAATCCTCAAACTTAGGTCAAAAAAGCCATTTAAGCCTTTTCACAGTGAGATCTATGCGATATGGCCGAGAAATGTAATTTTGATGTTAACTCCCAAACCGCTGCGCAGAAGACAACCAAACTTTACCCAATAGTGTATTGTATCACATTCTAGTAGTTACATTTGAAAATTTCGTTCTAGGACATTTGGTTTGAGCGCAATCCTCAAACTTAGGTCAAAAAAGCCATTTAAGCCTTTTCACAGTGAGATCTATGCGATATGGCCGAGAAATGTAATTTTGATGTTAACTCCCAAACCGCTGCGCAGAAGTCAACCAAACTTCACCCATTAGTGTATTGTATCACAATCTAGTAGTTACATGTGGAAATTTGGTTCTAGGACATTTGATTTGAGCGCAATCCTCAAACTTAGGTCAAAAAAGCCATTTAAGCCTTTTCACAGTGAGATCTATGCGATATGGCCGAGAAATGTAATTTTGATGTTAACTCCCAAACCGCTGCGCAGAAGTAAACCAAACTTCACCCATTAGTGTATTGTATCACAATCTAGTAGTTACATGTGGAAATTTGGTTCTAGGACATTTGATTTGAGCGCAATCCTCAAACTTAGGTCAAAAAAGCCATTTAAGCCTTTTCACAGTGAGATCTATGCGATATGGCCGAGAAATGTAATTTTTATCTTAACTCCCAAACCGCTGCGCAGAAGTCAACCAAACTTCACCCAATAGTGTATTGTATCACATTCTAGTAGTTACATTTGAAAATTTCGTTCTAGGACATTTGGTTTGAGCGCAATTATTAAACTTAGGTCAAAAAAGCCATTTAAGCCTTTTCACAGTGAGATCTATGCGATATGGCCGAGAAATGTAATTTTGATGTTAACTCCCAAACCGCTGCGCAGAAGTAAACCAAACTTCACCCATTAGTGTATTGTATCACAATCTAGTAGTTACATGTGGAAATTTGGTTCTAGGACATTTGATTTTAGCGCAATCCTCAAACTTAGGTCAAAAAAGCCATTTAAGCCTTTTCACAGTGAGATCTATGCGATATGGCCGAGAAATGTAATTTTGATGTTAACTCCCAAACCGCTGCGCAGAAGTCAACCAAACTTCACCCATTAGTGTATTGTATCACAATCTAGTAGTTACATGTGGAAATTTGGTTATAGGACATTTGATTTGAGCGCAATCCTCAAACTTAGGTCAAAAAAGCCATTTAAGCCTTTTCACAGTGAGATCTATGCGATATGGCCGAGAAATGTAATTTTGATGTTAACTCCCAAACCGCTGCGCAGAAGTCAACCAAACTTCACCCAATAGTGTATTGTATCACATTCTAGTAGTTACATTTTAAAATTTCGTTCAAGGACATTTGGTTTGAGCGCAATTATTAAACTTAGGTCAAAAAAGCCATTTAAGCCTTTTCACAGTGAGATCTATGCGATATGGCCGAGAAATGTAATTTTGATGTTAACTCCCAAACCGCTGCGCAGAAGTAAACCAAACTTCACCCATTAGTGTATTGTATCACAATCTAGTAGTTACATGTGGAAATTTGGTTCTAGGACATTTGATTTGAGCGCAATCCTCAAACTTAGGTCAAAAAAGCCATTTAAGCCTTTTCACAGTGAGATCTATGCGATATGGCCGAGAAATGTAATTTTGATGTTAACTCCCAAACCGCTGCGCAGAAGTCAACCAAACTTCACCCAATAGTGTATTGTATCACATTCTAGTAGTTACATTTGAAAATTTCGTTCTAGGACATTTGGTTTGAGCGCAATTATTAAACTTAGGTCAAAAAAGCCATTTAAGCCTTTTCACAGTGAGATCTATGCGATATGGCCGAGAAATGTAATTTTGATGTTAACTCCCAAACCGCTGCGCTGAAGTAAACCAAACTTCACCCATTAGTGTATTGTATCACAATCTAGTAGTTACATGTGGAAATTTGGTTCTAGGACATTTGATTTTAGCGCAATCCTCAAACTTAGGTCAAAAAAGCCATCTAAGCCTTTTCACAGTGAGATCTATGCGATATGGCCAAGAAATGTAATTTTGATGTTAACTCCCAAACCGCTGCGCAGAAGTCAACCAAACTTCACCCAATAGTGTATTGTATCACAATCTAGTAGTTACATTTGAAAATTTTGTTCTAGGACATTTTGTTTGAACGCAATCATCAAACTTAATTAAAAAAGTCATTTAAGCCTTTTCACAGTGAGATCTATGCGATATGGCCGAGAAATGTAATTTTGATGTTAACTCTCAAACCGCTGCGCAGAAGTCAACCAAACTTCACCCATTAGTGTATTGTATCACAATCTAGTAGTTACATGTGGAAATTTGGTTCTAGGACATTTGATTTGAGCGCAATCCTCAAACTTAGGTCAAAAAAGCCATTTAAGCCTTTTCACAGTGAGATCTATGCGATATGGCCGAGAAATGTAATTTTGATGTTCAGTCCCAAACCGCTGCGCAGAAGTCAACCAAACTTCACCCATTAGTGTATTGTATCACAATCTAGTAGTTACATTTAAAAATTTTGTTCTAGGACATTTTGTTTGAACGCAATCATCAAACTTAATTAAAAAAGTCATTTAAGCCTTTTCACAGTGAGATCTATGCGATATGGCCGAGAAATGTAATTTTGATGTTAACTCCCAAACCGCTGCGCAGAAGTCAACCAAACTTCACCCATTAGTGTATTGTATCACAATCTAGTAGTTACATGTGGAAATTTGGTTATAGGACATTTGATTTGAGCGCAATCCTCAAACTTAGGTCAAAAAAGCCATTTAAGCCTTTTCACAGTGAGATCTATGCGATATGGCCGAGAAATGTAATTTTGATGTTAACTCCCAAACCGCTGCGCAGAAGTCAACCAAACTTCACCCAATAGTGTATTGTATCACAATCTAGTAGTTACATTTGAAAATTTTGTTCTAGGAAATTTTGTTTGAGCGCAATCATCAAACTTAATTAAAAAAGTCATTTAAGCCTTTTCACAGTGAGATCTATGCGATATGGCCGAGAAATGTAATTTTGATCTTAACTCCCAAACCGCTGCGCAGAAGTCAACCAAACTTCACCCATTAGTGTATTGTATCACAATCTAGTAGTTACATGTGGAAATTTGGTTCTAGGACATTTGATTTGAGCGCAGTCCTCAAACTTAGGTCAAAAAAGCCATTTAAGCCTTTTCACACTGAGATCTATGCGATATGGCCGAGAAATGTAATTTTGATCTTAACTCCCAAACCGCTGCGCAGAAGTCAACCAAACTTCACCCAATAGTGTATTGTATCACATTCTAGTAGTTACATTTGAAAATTTCGTTCTAGGACATTTGGTTTGAGCGCAATTATTAAACTTAGGTCAAAAAAGCCATTTAAGCCTTTTCACAGTGAGATCTATGCGATATGGCCGAGAAATGTAATTTTGATGTTAACTCCCAAACCGCTGCGCAGAAGTAAACCAAACTTCACCCATTAGTGTATTGTATCACAATCTAGTAGTTACATGTGGAAATTTGGTTCTAGGACATTTGATTTGAGCGCAATCCTCAAACTTAGGTCAAAAAAGCCATTTAAGCCTTTTCACAGTGAGATCTATGCGATATGGCCGAGAAATGTAATTTTGATGTTAACTCCCAAACCGCTGCGCAGAAGTCAACCAAACTTCACCCAATAGTGTATTGTATCACAATCTAGTAGTTACATTTGAAAATTTTGTTCAAGGACATTTTGTTTGAATGCATTCATCAAACTTAATTAAAAAAGTCATTTAAGCCTTTTCACAGTGAGATCTATGCGATATGGCCGAGAAATGTAATTTTGATGTTAACTCCCAAACCGCTGCGCAGAAGTCAACCAAACTTCACCCATTAGTGTATTGTATCACAATCTAGTAGTTACATGTGGAAATTTGGTTATAGGACATTTGATTTGAGCGCAATCCTCAAACTTAGGTCAAAAAAGCCATTTAAGCCTTTTCACAGTGAGATCTATGCGATATGGCCGAGAAATGTAATTTTGATGTTAACTCCCAAACCGCTGCGCAGAAGTCAACTAAACTTCACCCAATAGTGTATTGTATCACATTCTAGTAGTTACATTTGAAAATTTCGTTCTAGGACATTTGGTTTGAGCGCAATCATTAAACTTAATTAAAAAAGTCATTTAAGCCTTTTCACAGTGAGATCTATGCGATATGGCCGAGAAATGTAATTTTGATGTTAACTACCAAACCGCTGCGCAGCAGTCAACCAAACTTCACCCAATAGTGTATTGTATCACAATCTAGTAGTTACATTTGAAAATTTTGTTCTAGGACATTTTGTTTGAACGCAATCATCAAACTTAATTAAAAAAGTCATTTAAGCCTTTTCACAGTGAGATCTATGCGATATGGCCGAGAAATGTAATTTTGATGTTAACTCCCAAACCGCTGCGCAGAAGTCAACCAAACTTCACCCAATAGTGTATTGTATCACAATCTAGTAGTTATATTTGAAAATTTTGCTTTAGGAAATTTTGTTTGAGCGCAATCATCAAACTTAATTAAAAAAGTCATTTAAGCCTTTTCACAGTGAGATATATGCGATATGGCCGAGAAATGTAATTTTGATGTTCACTCCCAAACCGCTGCGCAGAAGACAACCAAACTTCACCCATTAGTGTATTGTATCACAATCTAGTAGTTACATGTGGAAATTTGGTTATAGGACATTTGATTTGAGCGCAATCCTCAAACTTAGGTCAAAAAAGCCATTTAAGCCTTTTCACAGTGAGATCTATGCGATATGGCCGAGAAATGTAATTTTGATGTTAACTCCCAAACCGCTGCGCAGAAGTCAACCAAACTTCACCCATTAGTGTATTGTATCACAATCTAGTAGTTACATTTGAAAATTTCGTTCTAGGACATTTGGTTTGAGCGCAATCTTTAAATTTAGGTCAAAAAAGCCATTTAAGCCTTTTCACAGTGAGATCTATGCGATATGGCCGAGAAATGTAATTTTGATGTTAACTCCCAAACCGCTGCGCAGAAGTAAACCAAACTTCACCCAATAGTGTATTGTATCACAATCTAGTAGTTACATTTGAAAATTTTGTTCTAGGACATTTTGTTTGAACGCAATCATCAAACTTAATTAAAAAAGTCATTTAAGCCTTTTCACAGTGAGATCTATGCGATATGGCCGAGAAATGTAATTTTGATGTTAACTCCCAAACCGCTGCGCAGAAGTAAACCAAACTTCACCCATTAGTGTATTGTATCACAATCTAGTAGTTACATGTGGAAATTTGGTTCTAGGACATTTGATTTTAGCGCAATCCTCAAACTTAGGTCAAAGAAGCCATTTAAGCCTTTTCACAGTGAGATCTATGCGATATGGCCGAGAAATGTAATTTTGATGTTAACTCCCAAACCGCTGCGCAGAAGTCAACCAAACTTCACCCATTAGTGTATTGTATCACAATCTAGTAGTTACATGTGGAAATTTGGTTATAGGACATTTGATTTGAGCGCAATCCTCAAACTTAGGTCAAAAAAGCCATTTAAGCCTTTTCACAGTGAGATCTATGCGATATGGCCGAGAAATGTAATTTTGATGTTAACTCCCAAACCGCTGCGCAGAAGTCAACCAAACTTCACCCAATAGTGTATTGTATCACATTCTAGTAGTTACATTTTAAAATTTCGTTCAAGGACATTTGGTTTGAGCGCAATTATTAAACTTAGGTCAAAAAAGCCATTTAAGCCTTTTCACAGTGAGATCTATGCGATATGGCCGAGAAATGTAATTTTGATGTTAACTCCCAAACCGCTGCGCAGAAGTCAACCAAACTTCACCCAATAGTGTATTGTATCACATTCTAGTAGTTACATTTGAAAATTTCGTTCTAGGACATTTGGTTTGAGCGCAATCCTCAAACTTAGGTCAAAAAAGCCATTTAAGCCTTTTCACAGTGAGATCTATGCGATATGGCCGAGAAATGTAATTTTGATGTTAACTCCCAAACCGCTGCGCAGAAGTCAACCAAACTTCACCCAATAGTGTATTGTATCACAATCTAGTAGTTACATTTGAAAATTTTGTTCTAGGACATTTTGTTTGAACGCAATCATCAAACTTAATTAAAAAAGTCATTTAAGCCTTTTCACAGTGAGATCTATGCGATATGGCCGAGAAATGTAATTTTCATGTTAACTCCCAAACCGCTGCGCAGAAGTCAACCAAACTTCACCCAATAGTGTATTGTATCACAATCTAGTAGTTACATTTGAAAATTTTGTTCTAGGACATTTTGTTTGAGCGCAATCCTCAAACTTAGGTCAAAAAAGCCATTTAAGCCTTTTCACAGTGAGATCTATGCGATATGGCCGAGAAATGTAATTTTGATGTTAACTCCCAAACCGCTGCGCAGAAGTCAACCAAACTTCACCCATTAGTGTATTGTATCACAATCTAGTAGTTACATGTGGAAATTTGGTTATAGGACATTTGATTTGAGCGCAATCCTCAAACCTAGGTCAAAAAAGCCATTTAAGCCTTTTCACAGTGAGATCTATGCGATATGGCCGAGAAATGTAATTTTGATGTTAACTCCCAAACCGCTGCGCAGAAGTCAACCAAACTTCACCCAATAGTGTATTGTATCACATTCTAGTAGTTACATTTTAAAATTTCGTTCAAGGACATTTGGTTTGAGCGCAATTATTAAACTTAGGTCAAAAAAGCCATTTAAGCCTTTTCACAGTGAGATCTATGCGATATGGCCGAGAAATGTAATTTTGATGTTAACTCCCAAACCGCTGCGCAGAAGTCAACCAAACTTCACCCATTAGTGTATTGTATCACAATCTAGTAGTTACATGTGGAAATTTGGTTCTAGGACATTTGATTTGAGCGCAATCCTCAAACTTAGGTCAAAAAAGCCATTTAAGCCTTTTCACAGTGAGATCTATGCGATATGGCCGAGAAATGTAATTTTGATCTTAACTCCCAAACCGCTGCGCAGAAGTCAACCAAACTTCACCCAATAGTGTATTGTATCACATTCTAGTAGTTACATTTGAAAATTTCGTTCTAGGACATTTGGTTTGAGCGCAATTATTAAACTTAGGTCAAAAAAGCCATTTAAGCCTTTTCACAGTGAGATCTATGCGATATGGCCGAGAAATGTAATTTTGATGTTAACTCCCAAACCGCTGCGCAGAAGTAAACCAAACTTCACCCATTAGTGTATTGTATCACAATCTAGTAGTTACATGTGGAAATTTGGTTCTAGGACATTTGATTTTAGCGCAATCCTCAAACTTAGGTCAAAGAAGCCATTTAAGCCTTTTCACAGTGAGATCTATGCGATATGGCCGAGAAATGTAATTTTGATGTTAACTCCCAAACCGCTGCGCAGAAGTCAACCAAACTTCACCCATTAGTGTATTGTATCACAATCTAGTAGTTACATGTGGAAATTTGGTTATAGGACATTTGATTTGAGCGCAATCCTCAAACTTAGGTCAAAAAAGCCATTTAAGCCTTTTCACAGTGAGATCTATGCGATATGGCCGAGAAATGTAATTTTGATGTTAACTCCCAAACCGCTGCGCAGAAGTCAACCAAACTTCACCCAATAGTGTATTGTATCACATTCTAGTAGTTACATTTTAAAATTTCGTTCAAGGACATTTGGTTTGAGCGCAATTATTAAACTTAGGTCAAAAAAGCCATTTAAGCCTTTTCACAGTGAGATCTATGCGATATGGCCGAGAAATGTAATTTTGATGTTAACTCCCAAACCGCTGCGCAGAAGTAAACCAAACTTCACCCATTAGTGTATTGTATCACAATCTAGTAGTTACATGTGGAAATTTGGTTCTAGGACATTTGATTTGAGCGCAATCCTCAAACTTAGGTCAAAAAAGCCATTTAAGCCTTTTCACAGTGAGATCTATGCGATATGGCCGAGAAATGTAATTTTGATGTTAACTCCCAAACCGCTGCGCAGAAGTCAACCAAACTTCACCCAATAGTGTATTGTATCACATTCTAGTAGTTACATTTGAAAATTTCGTTCTAGGACATTTGGTTTGAGCGCAATTATTAAACTTAGGTCAAAAAAGCCATTTAAGCCTTTTCACAGTGAGATCTATGCGATATGGCCGAGAAATGTAATTTTGATGTTAACTCCCAAACCGCTGCGCAGAAGTCAACCAAACTTCACCCAATAGTGTATTGTATCACAATCTAGTAGTTACATTTGAAAATTTTGTTCTAGGACATTTTGTTTGAATGCATTCATCAAACTTAATTAAAAAAGTCATTTAAGCCTTTTCACAGTGAGATCTATGCGATATGGCCGAGAAATGTAATTTTGATGTTAACTCCCAAACCGCTGCGCAGAAGTCAACCAAACTTCACCCATTAGTGTATTGTATCACAATCTAGTAGTTACATGTGGAAATTTGGTTATAGGACATTTGATTTGAGCGCAATCCTCAAACTTAGGTCAAAAAAGCCATTTAAGCCTTTTCACAGTGAGATCTATGCGATATGGCCGAGAAATGTAATTTTGATGTTAACTCCCAAACCGCTGCGCAGAAGTCAACTAAACTTCACCCAATAGTGTATTGTATCACATTCTAGTAGTTACATTTGAAAATTTCGTTCTAGGACATTTGGTTTGAGCGCAATCATTAAACTTAATTAAAAAAGTCATTTAAGCCTTTTCACAGTGAGATCTATGCGATATGGCCGAGAAATGTAATTTTGATGTTAACTACCAAACCGCTGCGCAGCAGTCAACCAAACTTCACCCAATAGTGTATTGTATCACAATCTAGTAGTTACATTTGAAAATTTTGTTCTAGGACATTTTGTTTGAACGCAATCATCAAACTTAATTAAAAAAGTCATTTAAGCCTTTTCACAGTGAGATCTATGCGATATGGCCGAGAAATGTAATTTTGATGTTAACTCCCAAACCGCTGCGCAGAAGTCAACCAAACTTCACCCAATAGTGTATTGTATCACAATCTAGTAGTTATATTTGAAAATTTTGCTTTAGGAAATTTTGTTTGAGCGCAATCATCAAACTTAATTAAAAAAGTCATTTAAGCCTTTTCACAGTGAGATATATGCGATATGGCCGAGAAATGTAATTTTGATGTTCACTCCCAAACCGCTGCGCAGAAGACAACCAAACTTCACCCATTAGTGTATTGTATCACAATCTAGTAGTTACATGTGGAAATTTGGTTATAGGACATTTGATTTGAGCGCAATCCTCAAACTTAGGTCAAAAAAGCCATTTAAGCCTTTTCACAGTGAGATCTATGCGATATGGCCGAGAAATGTAATTTTGATGTTAACTCCCAAACCGCTGCGCAGAAGTCAACCAAACTTCACCCATTAGTGTATTGTATCACAATCTAGTAGTTACATTTGAAAATTTCGTTCTAGGACATTTGGTTTGAGCGCAATCTTTAAATTTAGGTCAAAAAAGCCATTTAAGCCTTTTCACAGTGAGATCTATGCGATATGGCCGAGAAATGTAATTTTGATGTTAACTCCCAAACCGCTGCGCAGAAGTAAACCAAACTTCACCCAATAGTGTATTGTATCACAATCTAGTAGTTACATTTGAAAATTTTGTTCTAGGACATTTTGTTTGAACGCAATCATCAAACTTAATTAAAAAAGTCATTTAAGCCTTTTCACAGTGAGATCTATGCGATATGGCCGAGAAATGTAATTTTGATATTAACTCCCAAACCGCTGCGCAGAAGTCAACCAAACTTCACCCAATAGTGTATTGTATCACAATCTAGTAGTTACATTTGAAAATTTTGTTCTAGGAAATTTTGTTTGAGCGCAATCATCAAACTTAATTAAAAAAGTCATTTAAGCCTTTTCACAGTGAGATCTATGCGATATGGCCGAGAAATGTAATTTTGATGTTAACTCCCAAACCGCTGCGCAGAAGTCAACCAAACTTCACCCATTAGTGTATTTTATCACAATCTAGTAGTTACATGTGGAAATTTGGTTCTAGGACATTTGATTTGAGCGCAATCCTCAAACTTAGGTCAAAAAAGCCATTTAAGCCTTTTCACAGTGAGATCTATGCGATATGGCCGAGAAATGTAATTTTGATGTTCACTCCCAAACCGCTGCGCAGAAGTCAACCAAACTTCACCCATTAGTGTATTGTATCACAATCTAGTAGTTACATGTGGAAATTTGGTTATAGGACATTTGATTTGAGCGCAATCCTCAAACTTAGGTCAAAAAAGCCATTTAAGCCTTTTCACAGTGAGATCTATGCGATATGGCCGAGAAATGTAATTTTGATGTTAACTCCCAAACCGCTGCGCAGAAGTCAACCAAACTTCACCCAATAGTGTATTGTATCACAATCTAGTAGTTACATTTGAAAATTTTGTTCTAGGACATTTTGTTTGAACGCAATCATCAAACTTAATTAAAAAAGTCATTTAAGCCTTTTCACAGTGAGATCTATGCGATATGGCCGAGAAATGTAATTTTGATGTTAACTCCCAAACCGCTGCGCAGAAGTCAACCAAACTTCACCCAATAGTGTATTGTATCACAATCTAGTAGTTACATTTGAAAATTTTGTTCTAGGAAATTTTGTTTGAGCGCAATCCTCAAACTTAGGTCAAAAAAGCCATTTAAGCCTTTTCACAGTGAGATCTATGCGATATGGCCGAGAAATGTAATTTTGATGTTAACTCCCAAACCGCTGCGCAGAAGTCAACCAAACTTCACCCATTAGTGTATTGTATCACAATCTAGTAGTTACATGTGGAAATTTGGTTATAGGACATTTGATTTGAGCGCAATCCTCAAACCTAGGTCAAAAAAGCCATTTAAGCCTTTTCACAGTGAGATCTATGCGATATGGCCGAGAAATGTAATTTTGATGTTAACTCCCAAACCGCTGCGCAGAAGTCAACCAAACTTCACCCAATAGTGTATTGTATCACATTCTAGTAGTTACATTTTAAAATTTCGTTCAAGGACATTTGGTTTGAGCGCAATTATTAAACTTAGGTCAAAAAAGCCATTTAAGCCTTTTCACAGTGAGATCTATGCGATATGGCCGAGAAATGTAATTTTGATGTTAACTCCCAAACCGCTGCGCAGAAGTCAACCAAACTTCACCCATTAGTGTATTGTATCACAATCTAGTAGTTACATGTGGAAATTTGGTTCTAGGACATTTGATTTGAGCGCAATCCTCAAACTTAGGTCAAAAAAGCCATTTAAGCCTTTTCACAGTGAGATCTATGCGATATGGCCGAGAAATGTAATTTTGATCTTAACTCCCAAACCGCTGCGCAGAAGTCAACCAAACTTCACCCAATAGTGTATTGTATCACATTCTAGTAGTTACATTTGAAAATTTCGTTCTAGGACATTTGGTTTGAGCGCAATTATTAAACTTAGGTCAAAAAAGCCATTTAAGCCTTTTCACAGTGAGATCTATGCGATATGGCCGAGAAATGTAATTTTGATGTTAACTCCCAAACCGCTGCGCAGAAGTAAACCAAACTTCACCCATTAGTGTATTGTATCACAATCTAGTAGTTACATGTGGAAATTTGGTTCTAGGACATTTGATTTTAGCGCAATCCTCAAACTTAGGTCAAAGAAGCCATTTAAGCCTTTTCACAGTGAGATCTATGCGATATGGCCGAGAAATGTAATTTTGATGTTAACTCCCAAACCGCTGCGCAGAAGTCAACCAAACTTCACCCATTAGTGTATTGTATCACAATCTAGTAGTTACATGTGGAAATTTGGTTATAGGACATTTGATTTGAGCGCAATCCTCAAACTTAGGTCAAAAAAGCCATTTAAGCCTTTTCACAGTGAGATCTATGCGATATGGCCGAGAAATGTAATTTTGATGTTAACTCCCAAACCGCTGCGCAGAAGTCAACCAAACTTCACCCAATAGTGTATTGTATCACATTCTAGTAGTTACATTTTAAAATTTCGTTCAAGGACATTTGGTTTGAGCGCAATTATTAAACTTAGGTCAAAAAAGCCATTTAAGCCTTTTCACAGTGAGATCTATGCGATATGGCCGAGAAATGTAATTTTGATGTTAACTCCCAAACCGCTGCGCAGAAGTCAACCAAACTTCACCCAATAGTGTATTGTATCACATTCTAGTAGTTACATTTGAAAATTTCGTTCTAGGACATTTGGTTTGAGCGCAATCCTCAAACTTAGGTCAAAAAAGCCATTTAAGCCTTTTCACAGTGAGATCTATGCGATATGGCCGAGAAATGTAATTTTGATGTTAACTCCCAAACCGCTGCGCAGAAGTCAACCAAACTTCACCCAATAGTGTATTGTATCACAATCTAGTAGTTACATTTGAAAATTTTGTTCTAGGACATTTTGTTTGAACGCAATCATCAAACTTAATTAAAAAAGTCATTTAAGCCTTTTCACAGTGAGATCTATGCGATATGGCCGAGAAATGTAATTTTCATGTTAACTCCCAAACCGCTGCGCAGAAGTCAACCAAACTTCACCCAATAGTGTATTGTATCACAATCTAGTAGTTACATTTGAAAATTTTGTTCTAGAACATTTTGTTTGAGCGCAATCCTCAAACTTAGGTCAAAAAAGCCATTTAAGCCTTTTCACAGTGAGATCTATGCGATATGGCCGAGAAATGTAATTTTGATGTTAACTCCCAAACCGCTGCGCAGAAGTCAACCAAACTTCACCCATTAGTGTATTGTATCACAATCTAGTAGTTACATGTGGAAATTTGGTTATAGGACATTTGATTTGAGCGCAATCCTCAAACCTAGGTCAAAAAAGCCATTTAAGCCTTTTCACAGTGAGATCTATGCGATATGGCCGAGAAATGTAATTTTGATGTTAACTCCCAAACCGCTGCGCAGAAGTCAACCAAACTTCACCCAATAGTGTATTGTATCACATTCTAGTAGTTACATTTTAAAATTTCGTTCAAGGACATTTGGTTTGAGCGCAATTATTAAACTTAGGTCAAAAAAGCCATTTAAGCCTTTTCACAGTGAGATCTATGCGATATGGCCGAGAAATGTAATTTTGATGTTAACTCCCAAACCGCTGCGCAGAAGTCAACCAAACTTCACCCATTAGTGTATTGTATCACAATCTAGTAGTTACATGTGGAAATTTGGTTCTAGGACATTTGATTTGAGCGCAATCCTCAAACTTAGGTCAAAAAAGCCATTTAAGCCTTTTCACAGTGAGATCTATGCGATATGGCCGAGAAATGTAATTTTGATCTTAACTCCCAAACCGCTGCGCAGAAGTCAACCAAACTTCACCCAATAGTGTATTGTATCACATTCTAGTAGTTACATTTGAAAATTTCGTTCTAGGACATTTGGTTTGAGCGCAATTATTAAACTTAGGTCAAAAAAGCCATTTAAGCCTTTTCACAGTGAGATCTATGCGATATGGCCGAGAAATGTAATTTTGATGTTAACTCCCAAACCGCTGCGCAGAAGTAAACCAAACTTCACCCATTAGTGTATTGTATCACAATCTAGTAGTTACATGTGGAAATTTGGTTCTAGGACATTTGATTTTAGCGCAATCCTCAAACTTAGGTCAAAGAAGCCATTTAAGCCTTTTCACAGTGAGATCTATGCGATATGGCCGAGAAATGTAATTTTGATGTTAACTCCCAAACCGCTGCGCAGAAGTCAACCAAACTTCACCCATTAGTGTATTGTATCACAATCTAGTAGTTACATGTGGAAATTTGGTTATAGGACATTTGATTTGAGCGCAATCCTCAAACTTAGGTCAAAAAAGCCATTTAAGCCTTTTCACAGTGAGATCTATGCGATATGGCCGAGAAATGTAATTTTGATGTTAACTCCCAAACCGCTGCGCAGAAGTCAACCAAACTTCACCCAATAGTGTATTGTATCACATTCTAGTAGTTACATTTTAAAATTTCGTTCAAGGACATTTGGTTTGAGCGCAATTATTAAACTTAGGTCAAAAAAGCCATTTAAGCCTTTTCACAGTGAGATCTATGCGATATGGCCGAGAAATGTAATTTTGATGTTAACTCCCAAACCGCTGCGCAGAAGTAAACCAAACTTCACCCATTAGTGTATTGTATCACAATCTAGTAGTTACATGTGGAAATTTGGTTCTAGGACATTTGATTTGAGCGCAATCCTCAAACTTAGGTCAAAAAAGCCATTTAAGCCTTTTCACAGTGAGATCTATGCGATATGGCCGAGAAATGTAATTTTGATGTTAACTCCCAAACCGCTGCGCAGAAGTCAACCAAACTTCACCCAATAGTGTATTGTATCACATTCTAGTAGTTACATTTGAAAATTTCGTTCTAGGACATTTGGTTTGAGCGCAATTATTAAACTTAGGTCAAAAAAGCCATTTAAGCCTTTTCACAGTGAGATCTATGCGATATGGCCGAGAAATGTAATTTTGATGTTAACTCCCAAACCGCTGCGCAGAAGTAAACCAAACTTCACCCATTAGTGTATTGTATCACAATCTAGTAGTTACATGTGGAAATTTGGTTCTAGGACATTTGATTTTAGCGCAATCCTCAAACTTAGGTCAAAGAAGCCATTTAAGCCTTTTCACAGTGAGATCTATGCGATATGGCCGAGAAATGTAATTTTGATGTTAACTCCCAAACCGCTGCGCAGAAGTCAACCAAACTTCACCCATTAGTGTATTGTATCACAATCTAGTAGTTACATGTGGAAATTTGGTTATAGGACATTTGATTTGAGCGCAATCCTCAAACTTAGGTCAAAAAAGCCATTTAAGCCTTTTCACAGTGAGATCTATGCGATATGGCCGAGAAATGTAATTTTGATGTTAACTCCCAAACCGCTGCGCAGAAGTCAACCAAACTTCACCCAATAGTGTATTGTATCACATTCTAGTAGTTACATTTTAAAATTTCGTTCAAGGACATTTGGTTTGAGCGCAATTATTAAACTTAGGTCAAAAAAGCCATTTAAGCCTTTTCACAGTGAGATCTATGCGATATGGCCGAGAAATGTAATTTTGATGTTAACTCCCAAACCGCTGCGCAGAAGTAAACCAAACTTCACCCATTAGTGTATTGTATCACAATCTAGTAGTTACATGTGGAAATTTGGTTCTAGGACATTTGATTTGAGCGCAATCCTCAAACTTAGGTCAAAAAAGCCATTTAAGCCTTTTCACAGTGAGATCTATGCGATATGGCCGAGAAATGTAATTTTGATGTTAACTCCCAAACCGCTGCGCAGAAGTCAACCAAACTTCACCCAATAGTGTATTGTATCACATTCTACTAGTTACATTTGAAAATTTCGTTCTAGGACATTTGGTTTGAGCGCAATTATTAAACTTAGGTCAAAAAAGCCATTTAAGCCTTTTCACAGTGAGATCTATGCGATATGGCCGAGAAATGTAATTTTGATGTTAACTCCCAAACCGCTGCGCTGAAGTAAACCAAACTTCACCCATTAGTGTATTGTATCACAATCTAGTAGTTACATGTGGAAATTTGGTTCTAGGACATTTGATTTTAGCGCAATCCTCAAACTTAGGTCAAAAAAGCCATTTAAGCCTTTTCACAGTGAGATCTATGCGATATGGCCGAGAAATGTAATTTTGATGTTAACTCCCAAACCGCTGCGCAGAAGTCAACCAAACTTCACCCAATAGTGTATTGTATCACAATCTAGTAGTTACATTTGAAAATTTTGTTCTAGGAAATTTTGTTTGAGCGCAATCATCAAACTTAATTAAAAAAGTCATTTAAGCCTTTTCACAGTGAGATCTATGCGATATGGCCGAGAAATGTAATTTTGATGTTAACTCCCAAACCGCTGCGCAGAAGTCAACCAAACTTCACCCATTAGTGTATTTTATCACAATCTAGTAGTTACATTTTAAAATTTCGTTCAAGGACATTTGGTTTGAGCGCAATTATTAAACTTAGGTCAAAAAAGCCATTTAAGCCTTTTCACAGTGAGATCTATGCGATATGGCCGAGAAATGTAATTTTGATGTTAACTCCCAAACCGCTGCGCAGAAGTCAACCAAACTTCACCCATTAGTGTATTGTATCACAATCTAGTAGTTACATGTGGAAATTTGGTTCTAGGACATTTGATTTGAGCGCAATCCTCAAACTTAGGTCAAAAAAGCCATTTAAGCCTTTTCACAGTGAGATCTATGCGATATGGCCGAGAAATGTAATTTTGATCTTAACTCCCAAACCGCTGCGCAGAAGTCAACCAAACTTCACCCAATAGTGTATTGTATCACATTCTAGTAGTTACATTTGAAAATTTCGTTCTAGGACATTTGGTTTGAGCGCAATTATTAAACTTAGGTCAAAAAAGCCATTTAAGCCTTTTCACAGTGAGATCTATGCGATATGGCCGAGAAATGTAATTTTGATGTTAACTCCCAAACCGCTGCGCAAAAGTAAACCAAACTTCACCCATTAGTGTATTGTATCACAATCTAGTAGTTACATGTGGAAATTTGGTTCTAGGACATTTGATTTTAGCGCAATCCTCAAACTTAGGTCAAAGAAGCCATTTAAGCCTTTTCACAGTGAGATCTATGCGATATGGCCGAGAAATGTAATTTTGATGTTAACTCCCAAACCGCTGCGCAGAAGTCAACCAAACTTCACCCATTAGTGTATTGTATCACAATCTAGTAGTTACATGTGGAAATTTGGTTATAGGACATTTGATTTGAGCGCAATCCTCAAACTTAGGTCAAAAAAGCCATTTAAGCCTTTTCACAGTGAGATCTATGCGATATGGCCGAGAAATGTAATTTTGATGTTAACTCCCAAACCGCTGCGCAGAAGTCAACCAAACTTCACCCAATAGTGTATTGTATCACATTCTAGTAGTTACATTTTAAAATTTCGTTCAAGGACATTTGGTTTGAGCGCAATTATTAAACTTAGGTCAAAAAAGCCATTTAAGCCTTTTCACAGTGAGATCTATGCGATATGGCCGAGAAATGTAATTTTGATGTTAACTCCCAAACCGCTGCGCAGAAGTCAACCAAACTTCACCCAATAGTGTATTGTATCACATTCTAGTAGTTACATTTGAAAATTTCGTTCTAGGACATTTGGTTTGAGCGCAATCCTCAAACTTAGGTCAAAAAAGCCATTTAAGCCTTTTCACAGTGAGATCTATGCGATATGGCCGAGAAATGTAATTTTGATGTTAACTCCCAAACCGCTGCGCAGAAGTCAACCAAACTTCACCCAATAGTGTATTGTATCACAATCTAGTAGTTACATTTGAAAATTTTGTTCTAGGACATTTTGTTTGAACGCAATCATCAAACTTAATTAAAAAAGTCATTTAAGCCTTTTCACAGTGAGATCTATGCGATATGGCCGAGAAATGTAATTTTCATGTTAACTCCCAAACCGCTGCGCAGAAGTCAACCAAACTTCACCCAATAGTGTATTGTATCACAATCTAGTAGTTACATTTGAAAATTTTGTTCTAGGACGTTTTGTTTGAGCGCAATCCTCAAACTTAGGTCAAAAAAGCCATTTAAGCCTTTTCACAGTGAGATCTATGCGATATGGCCGAGAAATGTAATTTTGATGTTAACTCCCAAACCGCTGCGCAGAAGTCAACCAAACTTCACCCATTAGTGTATTGTATCACAATCTAGTAGTTACATGTGGAAATTTGGTTATAGGACATTTGATTTGAGCGCAATCCTCAAACCTAGGTCAAAAAAGCCATTTAAGCCTTTTCACAGTGAGATCTATGCGATATGGCCGAGAAATGTAATTTTGATGTTAACTCCCAAACCGCTGCGCAGAAGTCAACCAAACTTCACCCAATAGTGTATTGTATCACATTCTAGTAGTTACATTTTAAAATTTCGTTCAAGGACATTTGGTTTGAGCGCAATTATTAAACTTAGGTCAAAAAAGCCATTTAAGCCTTTTCACAGTGAGATCTATGCGATATGGCCGAGAAATGTAATTTTGATGTTAACTCCCAAACCGCTGCGCAGAAGTCAACCAAACTTCACCCATTAGTGTATTGTATCACAATCTAGTAGTTACATGTGGAAATTTGGTTCTAAGACATTTGATTTGAGCGCAATCCTCAAACTTAGGTCAAAAAAGCCATTTAAGCCTTTTCACAGTGAGATCTATGCGATATGGCCGAGAAATGTAATTTTGATCTTAACTCCCAAACCGCTGCGCAGAAGTCAACCAAACTTCACCCAATAGTGTATTGTATCACATTCTAGTAGTTACATTTGAAAATTTCGTTCTAGGACATTTGGTTTGAGCGCAATTATTAAACTTAGGTCAAAAAAGCCATTTAAGCCTTTTCACAGTGAGATCTATGCGATATGGCCGAGATATGTAATTTTTTATGTTAACTCCCAAACCGCTGCGCAGAAGTAAACCAAACTTCACCCATTAGTGTATTGTATCACAATCTAGTAGTTACATGTGGAAATTTGGTTCTAGGACATTTGATTTTAGCGCAATCCTCAAACTTAGGTCAAAGAAGCCATTTAAGCCTTTTCACAGTGAGATCTATGCGATATGGCCGAGAAATGTAATTTTGATGTTAACTCCCAAACCGCTGCGCAGAAGTCAACCAAACTTCACCCATTAGTGTATTGTATCACAATCTAGTAGTTACATGTGGAAATTTGGTTATAGGACATTTGATTTGAGCGCAATCCTCAAACTTAGGTCAAAAAAGCCATTTAAGCCTTTTCACAGTGAGATCTATGCGATATGGCCGAGAAATGTAATTTTGATGTTAACTCCCAAACCGCTGCGCAGAAGTCAACCAAACTTCACCCAATAGTGTATTGTATCACATTCTAGTAGTTACATTTTAAAATTTCGTTCAAGGACATTTGGTTTGAGCGCAATTATTAAACTTAGGTCAAAAAAGCCATTTAAGCCTTTTCACAGTGAGATCTATGCGATATGGCCGAGAAATGTAATTTTGATGTTAACTCCCAAACCGCTGCGCAGAAGTAAACCAAACTTCACCCATTAGTGTATTGTATCACAATCTAGTAGTTACATGTGGAAATTTGGTTCTAGGACATTTGATTTGAGCGCAATCCTCAAACTTAGGTCAAAAAAGCCATTTAAGCCTTTTCACAGTGAGATCTATGCGATATGGCCGAGAAATGTAATTTTGATGTTAACTCCCAAACCGCTGCGCAGAAGTCAACCAAACTTCACCCAATAGTGTATTGTATCACATTCTAGTAGTTACATTTGAAAATTTCGTTCTAGGACATTTGGTTTGAGCGCAATTATTAAACTTAGGTCAAAAAAGCCATTTAAGCCTTTTCACAGTGAGATCTATGCGATATGGCCGAGAAATGTAATTTTGATGTTAACTCCCAAACCGCTGCGCTGAAGTAAACCAAACTTCACCCATTAGTGTATTGTATCACAATCTAGTAGTTACATGTGGAAATTTGGTTCTAGGACATTTGATTTTAGCGCAATCCCCAAACTTAGGTCAAAAAAGCCATTTAAGCCTTTTCACAGTGAGATCTATGCGATATGGCCGAGAAATGTAATTTTGATGTTAACTCCCAAACCGCTGCGCAAAAGTAAACCAAACTTCACCCATTAGTGTATTGTATCACAATCTAGTAGTTACATGTGGAAATTTGGTTCTAGGACATTTGATTTTAGCGCAATCCTCAAACTTAGGTCAAAGAAGCCATTTAAGCCTTTTCACAGTGAGATCTATGCGATATGGCCGAGAAATGTAATTTTGATGTTAACTCCCAAACCGCTGCGCAGAAGTCAACCAAACTTCACCCATTAGTGTATTGTATCACAATCTAGTAGTTACATGTGGAAATTTGGTTATAGGACATTTGATTTGAGCGCAATCCTCAAACTTAGGTCAAAAAAGCCATTTAAGCCTTTTCACAGTGAGATCTATGCGATATGGCCGAGAAATGTAATTTTGATGTTAACTCCCAAACCGCTGCGCAGAAGTCAACCAAACTTCACCCAATAGTGTATTGTATCACATTCTAGTAGTTACATTTTAAAATTTCGTTCAAGGACATTTGGTTTGAGCGCAATTATTAAACTTAGGTCAAAAAAGCCATTTAAGCCTTTTCACAGTGAGATCTATGCGATATGGCCGAGAAATGTAATTTTGATGTTAACTCCCAAACCGCTGCGCAGAAGTCAACCAAACTTCACCCAATAGTGTATTGTATCACATTCTAGTAGTTACATTTGAAAATTTCGTTCTAGGACATTTGGTTTGAGCGCAATCCTCAAACTTAGGTCAAAAAAGCCATTTAAGCCTTTTCACAGTGAGATCTATGCGATATGGCCGAGAAATGTAATTTTGATGTTAACTCCCAAACCGCTGCGCAGAAGTCAACCAAACTTCACCCAATAGTGTATTGTATCACAATCTAGTAGTTACATTTGAAAATTTTGTTCTAGGACATTTTGTTTGAACGCAATCATCAAACTTAATTAAAAAAGTCATTTAAGCCTTTTCACAGTGAGATCTATGCGATATGGCCGAGAAATGTAATTTTCATGTTAACTCCCAAACCGCTGCGCAGAAGTCAACCAAACTTCACCCAATAGTGTATTGTATCACAATCTAGTAGTTACATTTGAAAATTTTGTTCTAGGACGTTTTGTTTGAGCGCAATCCTCAAACTTAGGTCAAAAAAGCCATTTAAGCCTTTTCACAGTGAGATCTATGCGATATGGCCGAGAAATGTAATTTTGATGTTAACTCCCAAACCGCTGCGCAGAAGTCAACCAAACTTCACCCATTAGTGTATTGTATCACAATCTAGTAGTTACATGTGGAAATTTGGTTATAGGACATTTGATTTGAGCGCAATCCTCAAACCTAGGTCAAAAAAGCCATTTAAGCCTTTTCACAGTGAGATCTATGCGATATGGCCGAGAAATGTAATTTTGATGTTAACTCCCAAACCGCTGCGCAGAAGTCAACCAAACTTCACCCAATAGTGTATTGTATCACATTCTAGTAGTTACATTTTAAAATTTCGTTCAAGGACATTTGGTTTGAGCGCAATTATTAAACTTAGGTCAAAAAAGCCATTTAAGCCTTTTCACAGTGAGATCTATGCGATATGGCCGAGAAATGTAATTTTGATGTTAACTCCCAAACCGCTGCGCAGAAGTCAACCAAACTTCACCCATTAGTGTATTGTATCACAATCTAGTAGTTACATGTGGAAATTTGGTTCTAAGACATTTGATTTGAGCGCAATCCTCAAACTTAGGTCAAAAAAGCCATTTAAGCCTTTTCACAGTGAGATCTATGCGATATGGCCGAGAAATGTAATTTTGATCTTAACTCCCAAACCGCTGCGCAGAAGTCAACCAAACTTCACCCAATAGTGTATTGTATCACATTCTAGTAGTTACATTTGAAAATTTCGTTCTAGGACATTTGGTTTGAGCGCAATTATTAAACTTAGGTCAAAAAAGCCATTTAAGCCTTTTCACAGTGAGATCTATGCGATATGGCCGAGATATGTAATTTTTTATGTTAACTCCCAAACCGCTGCGCAGAAGTAAACCAAACTTCACCCATTAGTGTATTGTATCACAATCTAGTAGTTACATGTGGAAATTTGGTTCTAGGACATTTGATTTTAGCGCAATCCTCAAACTTAGGTCAAAGAAGCCATTTAAGCCTTTTCACAGTGAGATCTATGCGATATGGCCGAGAAATGTAATTTTGATGTTAACTCCCAAACCGCTGCGCAGAAGTCAACCAAACTTCACCCATTAGTGTATTGTATCACAATCTAGTAGTTACATGTGGAAATTTGGTTATAGGACATTTGATTTGAGCGCAATCCTCAAACTTAGGTCAAAAAAGCCATTTAAGCCTTTTCACAGTGAGATCTATGCGATATGGCCGAGAAATGTAATTTTGATGTTAACTCCCAAACCGCTGCGCAGAAGTCAACCAAACTTCACCCAATAGTGTATTGTATCACATTCTAGTAGTTACATTTTAAAATTTCGTTCAAGGACATTTGGTTTGAGCGCAATTATTAAACTTAGGTCAAAAAAGCCATTTAAGCCTTTTCACAGTGAGATCTATGCGATATGGCCGAGAAATGTAATTTTGATGTTAACTCCCAAACCGCTGCGCAGAAGTAAACCAAACTTCACCCATTAGTGTATTGTATCACAATCTAGTAGTTACATGTGGAAATTTGGTTCTAGGACATTTGATTTGAGCGCAATCCTCAAACTTAGGTCAAAAAAGCCATTTAAGCCTTTTCACAGTGAGATCTATGCGATATGGCCGAGAAATGTAATTTTGATGTTAACTCCCAAACCGCTGCGCAGAAGTCAACCAAACTTCACCCAATAGTGTATTGTATCACATTCTAGTAGTTACATTTGAAAATTTCGTTCTAGGACATTTGGTTTGAGCGCAATTATTAAACTTAGGTCAAAAAAGCCATTTAAGCCTTTTCACAGTGAGATCTATGCGATATGGCCGAGAAATGTAATTTTGATGTTAACTCCCAAACCGCTGCGCTGAAGTAAACCAAACTTCACCCATTAGTGTATTGTATCACAATCTAGTAGTTACATGTGGAAATTTGGTTCTAGGACATTTGATTTTAGCGCAATCCCCAAACTTAGGTCAAAAAAGCCATTTAAGCCTTTTCACAGTGAGATCTATGCGATATGGCCGAGAAATGTAATTTTGATGTTAACTCCCAAACCGCTGCGCAGAAGTCAACCAAACTTCACCCAATAGTGTATTGTATCACAATCTAGTAGTTACATTTGAAAATTTTGTTCTAGGAAATTTTGTTTGAGCGCAATCATCAAACTTAATTAAAAAAGTCATTTAAGCCTTTTCACAGTGAGATCTATGCGATATGGCCGTGAAATGTAATTTTGATGTTAACTCCCAAACCGCTGCGCAGAAGTCAACCAAACTTCACCCATTAGTGTATTTTATCACAATCTAGTAGTTACATGTGGAAATTTGGTTCTAGGACATTTGATTTGAGCGCAATCCTCAAACTTAGGTCAAAAAAGCCATTTAAGCCTTTTCACAGTGAGATCTATGCGATATGGCCGAGAAATGTAATTTTGATGTTCACTCCCAAACCGCTGCGCAGAAGTCAACCAAACTTCACCCATTAGTGTATTGTATCACAATCTAGTAGTTACATGTGGAAATTTGGTTATAGGACATTTGATTTGAGCGCAATCCTCAAACTTAGGTCAAAAAAGCCATTTAAGCCTTTTCACAGTGAGATCTATGCGATATGGCCGAGAAATGTAATTTTGATGTTAACTCCCAAACCGCTGCGCAGAAGTCAACCAAACTTCACCCAATAGTGTATTGTATCACAATCTAGTAGTTACATTTGAAAATTTTGTTCTAGGACATTTTGTTTGAACGCAATCATCAAACTTAATTAAAAAAGTCATTTAAGCCTTTTCACAGTGAGATCTATGCGATATGGCCGAGAAATGTAATTTTGATGTTAACTCCCAAACCGCTGCGCAGAAGTCAACCAAACTTCACCCAATAGTGTATTGTATCACATTCTAGTAGTTACATTTTAAAATTTCGTTCAAGGACATTTGGTTTGAGCGCAATTATTAAACTTAGGTCAAAAAAGCCATTTAAGCCTTTTCACAGTGAGATCTATGCGATATGGCCGAGAAATGTAATTTTGATGTTAACTCCCAAACCGCTGCGCAGAAGTCAACCAAACTTCACCCAATAGTGTATTGTATCACATTCTAGTAGTTACATTTGAAAATTTCGTTCTAGGACATTTGGTTTGAGCGCAATCCTCAAACTTAGGTCAAAAAAGCCATTTAAGCCTTTTCACAGTGAGATCTATGCGATATGGCCGAGAAATGTAATTTTGATGTTAACTCCCAAACCGCTGCGCAGAAGTCAACCAAACTTCACCCAATAGTGTATTGTATCACAATCTAGTAGTTACATTTGAAAATTTTGTTCTAGGACATTTTGTTTGAACGCAATCATCAAACTTAATTAAAAAAGTCATTTAAGCCTTTTCACAGTGAGATCTATGCGATATGGCCGAGAAATGTAATTTTCATGTTAACTCCCAAACCGCTGCGCAGAAGTCAACCAAACTTCACCCAATAGTGTATTGTATCACAATCTAGTAGTTACATTTGAAAATTTTGTTCTAGGACATTTTGTTTGAGCGCAATCCTCAAACTTAGGTCAAAAAAGCCATTTAAGCCTTTTCACAGTGAGATCTATGCGATATGGCCGAGAAATGTAATTTTGATGTTAACTCCCAAACCGCTGCGCAGAAGTCAACCAAACTTCACCCATTAGTGTATTGTATCACAATCTAGTAGTTACATGTGGAAATTTGGTTATAGGACATTTGATTTGAGCGCAATCCTCAAACCTAGGTCAAAAAAGCCATTTAAGCCTTTTCACAGTGAGATCTATGCGATATGGCCGAGAAATGTAATTTTGATGTTAACTCCCAAACCGCTGCGCAGAAGTCAACCAAACTTCACCCAATAGTGTATTGTATCACATTCTAGTAGTTACATTTTAAAATTTCGTTCAAGGACATTTGGTTTGAGCGCAATTATTAAACTTAGGTCAAAAAAGCAATTTAAGCCTTTTCACAGTGAGATCTATGCGATATGGCCGAGAAATGTAATTTTGATGTTAACTCCCAAACCGCTGCGCAGAAGTCAACCAAACTTCACCCATTAGTGTATTGTATCACAATCTAGTAGTTACATGTGGAAATTTGGTTCTAAGACATTTGATTTGAGCGCAATCCTCAAACTTAGGTCAAAAAAGCCATTTAAGCCTTTTCACAGTGAGATCTATGCGATATGGCCGAGAAATGTAATTTTGATCTTAACTCCCAAACCGCTGCGCAGAAGTCAACCAAACTTCACCCAATAGTGTATTGTATCACATTCTAGTAGTTACATTTGAAAATTTCGTTCTAGGACATTTGGTTTGAGCGCAATTATTAAACTTAGGTCAAAAAAGCCATTTAAGCCTTTTCACAGTGAGATCTATGCGATATGGCCGAGATATGTAATTTTGATGTTAACTCCCAAACCGCTGCGCAGAAGTAAACCAAACTTCACCCATTAGTGTATTGTATCACAATCTAGTAGTTACATGTGGAAATTTGGTTCTAGGACATTTGATTTTAGCGCAATCCTCAAACTTAGGTCAAAGAAGCCATTTAAGCCTTTTCACAGTGAGATCTATGCGATATGGCCGAGAAATGTAATTTTGATGTTAACTCCCAAACCGCTGCGCAGAAGTCAACCAAACTTCACCCATTAGTGTATTGTATCACAATCTAGTAGTTACATGTGGAAATTTGGTTATAGGACATTTGATTTGAGCGCAATCCTCAAACTTAGGTCAAAAAAGCCATTTAAGCCTTTTCACAGTGAGATCTATGCGATATGGCCGAGAAATGTAATTTTGATGTTAACTCCCAAACCGCTGCGCAGAAGTCAACCAAACTTCACCCAATAGTGTATTGTATCACATTCTAGTAGTTACATTTTAAAATTTCGTTCAAGGACATTTGGTTTGAGCGCAATTATTAAACTTAGGTCAAAAAAGCCATTTAAGCCTTTTCACAGTGAGATCTATGCGATATGGCCGAGAAATGTAATTTTGATGTTAACTCCCAAACCGCTGCGCAGAAGTAAACCAAACTTCACCCATTAGTGTATTGTATCACAATCTAGTAGTTACATGTGGAAATTTGGTTCTAGGACATTTGATTTGAGCGCAATCCTCAAACTTAGGTCAAAAAAGCCATTTAAGCCTTTTCACAGTGAGATCTATGCGATATGGCCGAGAAATGTAATTTTGATGTTAACTCCCAAACCGCTGCGCAGAAGTCAACCAAACTTCACCCAATAGTGTATTGTATCACATTCTAGTAGTTACATTTGAAAATTTCGTTCTAGGACATTTGGTTTGAGCGCAATTATTAAACTTAGGTCAAAAAAGCCATTTAAGCCTTTTCACAGTGAGATCTATGCGATATGGCCGAGAAATGTAATTTTGATGTTAACTCCCAAACCGCTGCGCTGAAGTAAACCAAACTTCACCCATTAGTGTATTGTATCACAATCTAGTAGTTACATGTGGAAATTTGGTTCTAGGACATTTGATTTTAGCGCAATCCCCAAACTTAGGTCAAAAAAGCCATTTAAGCCTTTTCACAGTGAGATCTATGCGATATGGCCGAGAAATGTAATTTTGATGTTAACTCCCAAACCGCTGCGCAGAAGTCAACCAAACTTCACCCAATAGTGTATTGTATCACAATCTAGTAGTTACATTTGAAAATTTTGTTCTAGGAAATTTTGTTTGAGCGCAATCATCAAACTTAATTAAAAAAGTCATTTAAGCCTTTTCACAGTGAGATCTATGCGATATGGCCGTGAAATGTAATTTTGATGTTAACTCCCAAACCGCTGCGCAGAAGTCAACCAAACTTCACCCATTAGTGTATTTTATCACAATCTAGTAGTTACATGTGGAAATTTGGTTCTAGGACATTTGATTTGAGCGCAATCCTCAAACTTAGGTCAAAAAAGCCATTTAAGCCTTTTCACAGTGAGATCTATGCGATATGGCCGAGAAATGTAATTTTGATGTTCACTCCCAAACCGCTGCGCAGAAGTCAACCAAACTTCACCCATTAGTGTATTGTATCACAATCTAGTAGTTACATGTGGAAATTTGGTTATAGGACATTTGATTTGAGCGCAATCCTCAAACTTAGGTCAAAAAAGCCATTTAAGCCTTTTCACAGTGAGATCTATGCGATATGGCCGAGAAATGTAATTTTGATGTTAACTCCCAAACCGCTGCGCAGAAGTCAACCAAACTTCACCCAATAGTGTATTGTATCACAATCTAGTAGTTACATTTGAAAATTTTGTTCTAGGACATTTTGTTTGAACGCAATCATCAAACTTAATTAAAAAAGTCATTTAAGCCTTTTCACAGTGAGATCTATGCGATATGGCCGAGAAATGTAATTTTGATGTTAACTCCCAAACCGCTGCGCAGAAGTCAACCAAACTTCACCCAATAGTGTATTGTATCACAATCTAGTAGTTACATTTGAAAATTTTGTTCTAGGAAATTTTGTTTGAGCGCAATCATCAAACTTAATTAAAAAAGTCATTTAAGCCTTTTCACAGTGAGATCTATGCGATATGGCCGAGAAATGTAATTTTGTTGTTAACTCCCAAACCGCTGCGCAGAAGTCAACCAAACTTCACCCATTAGTGTATTTTATCACAATCTAGTAGTTACATGTGGGAATTTGGTTCTAGGACATTTGATTTGAGCGCAATCCTCAAACTTAGGTCAAAAAAGCCATTTAAGCCTTTTCACAGTGAGATCTATGCGATATGGCCGAGAAATGTAATTTTGATGTTAACTCCCAAACCGCTGCGCAGAAGTCAACCAAACTTCACCCAATAGTGTATTGTATCACAATCTCGTAGTTACATTTAAAAATTTTGTTCTAGGACATTTTGTTTGAACGCAATCATCAAACTTAATTAAAAAAGTCATTTAAGCCTTTTCACAGTGAGATCTATGCGATATGGCCGAGAAATGTAATTTTGATGTTAACTCCCAAACCGCTGCGCAGAAGTCAACCAAACTTCACCCATTAGTGTATTGTATCACAATCTAGTAGTTACATGTGGAAATTTGGTTATAGGACATTTGATTTGAACGCAATCCTCAAACTTAGGTCAAAAAAGCCATTTAAGCCTTTTCACAGTGAGATCTATGCGATATGGCCGAGAAATGTAATTTTGATGTTAACTCCCAAACCGCTGCGCAGAAGTCAACCAAACTTCACCCAATAGTGTATTGTATCACAATCTAGTAGTTACATTTGAAAATTTTGTTCTAGGAAATTTTGTTTGAGCGCAATCATCAAACTTAATTAAAAAAGTCATTTAAGCCTTTTCACAGTGAGATCTATGCGATATGGCCGAGAAATGTAATTTTGATGTTAACTCCCAAACCGCTGCGCAGAAGTCAACCAAACTTCACCCATTAGTGTATTTTATCACAATCTAGTAGTTACATGTGGAAATTTGGTTCTAGGACATTTGATTTGAGCGCAATCCTCAAACTTAGGTCAAAAAAGCCATTTAAGCCTTTTCACAGTGAGATCTATGCGATATGGCCGAGAAATGTAATTTTGATGTTAACTCCCAAACCGCTGCGCAGAAGTCAACCAAACTTCACCCAATAGTGTATTGTATCACAATCTAGTAGTTACATTTAAAAATTTTGTTCTAGGACATTTTGTTTGAACGCAATCATCAAACTTAATTAAAAAAGTCATTTAAGCCTTTTCACAGTGAGATCTATGCGATATGGCCGAGAAATGTAATTTTGATGTTAACTCCCAAACCGCTGCGCAGAAGTCAACCAAACTTCACCCATTAGTGTATTGTATCACAATCTAGTAGTTACATGTGGAAATTTGGTTATAGGACATTTGATTTGAGCGCAATCCTCAAACTTAGGTCAAAAAAGCCATTTAAGCCTTTTCACAGTGAGATCTATGCGATATGGCCGAGAAATGTAATTTTGATGTTAACTCCCAAACCGCTGCGCAGAAGTCAACCAAACTTCACCCAATAGTGTATTGTATCACAATCTAGTAGTTACATTTGAAAATTTTGTTCTAGGAAATTTTGTTTGAGCGCAATCATCAAACTTAATTAAAAAAGTCATTTAAGCCTTTTCACAGTGAGATCTATGCGATATGGCCGAGAAATGTAATTTTGATGTTAACTCCCAAACCGCTGCGCAGAAGTCAACCAAACTTCACCCAATAGTGTATTGTATCACATTCTAGTAGTTACATTTGAAAATTTCGTTCTAGGACATTTGGTTTGAGCGCAATCCTCAAACTTAGGTCAAAAAAGCCATTTAAGCCTTTTCACAGTGAGATCTATGCGATATGGCCGAGAAATGTAATTTTGATGTTAACTCCCAAACCGCTGCGCAGAAGTCAACCAAACTTCACCCAATAGTGTATTGTATCACATTCTAGTAGTTACATTTGAAAATTTCGTTCAAGGACATTTGGTTTGAGCGCAATTATTAAACTTAGGTCAAAAAAGCCATTTAAGCCTTTTCACAGTGAGATCTATGCGATATGGCCGAGAAATGTAATTTTGATGTTAACTCCCAAACCGCTGCGCAGAAGTAAACCAAACTTCACCCATTAGTGTATTGTATCACAATCTAGTAGTTACATGTGGAAATTTGGTTCTAGGACATTTGATTTGAGCGCAATCCTCAAACTTAGGTCAAAAAAGCCATTTAAGCCTTTTCACAGTGAGATCTATGCGATATGGCCGAGAAATGTAATTTTGATGTTAACTCCCAAACCGCTGCGCAGAAGTCAACCAAACTTCACCCAATAGTGTATTGTATCACATTCTAGTAGTTACATTTGAAAATTTCGTTCTAGGACATTTGGTTTGAGCGCAATTATTAAACTTAGGTCAAAAAAGCCATTTAAGCCTTTTCACAGTGAGATCTATGCGATATGGCCGAGAAATGTAATTTTGATGTTAACTCCCAAACCGCTGCGCTGAAGTAAACCAAACTTCACCCATTAGTGTATTGTATCACAATCTAGTAGTTACATGTGGAAATTTGGTTCTAGGACATTTGATTTTAGCGCAATCCCCAAACTTAGGTCAAAAAAGCCATTTAAGCCTTTTCACAGTGAGATCTATGCGATATGGCCGAGAAATGTAATTTTGATGTTAACTCCCAAACCGCTGCGCAGAAGTCAACCAAACTTCACCCAATAGTGTATTGTATCACAATCTAGTAGTTACATTTGAAAATTTTGTTCTAGGAAATTTTGTTTGAGCGCAATCATCAAACTTAATTAAAAAAGTCATTTAAGCCTTTTCACAGTGAGATCTATGCGATATGGCCGTGAAATGTAATTTTGATGTTAACTCCCAAACCGCTGCGCAGAAGTCAACCAAACTTCACCCATTAGTGTATTTTATCACAATCTAGTAGTTACATGTGGAAATTTGGTTCTAGGACATTTGATTTGAGCGCAATCCTCAAACTTAGGTCAAAAAAGCCATTTAAGCCTTTTCACAGTGAGATCTATGCGATATGGCCGAGAAATGTAATTTTGATGTTCACTCCCAAACCGCTGCGCAGAAGTCAACCAAACTTCACCCATTAGTGTATTGTATCACAATCTAGTAGTTACATGTGGAAATTTGGTTATAGGACATTTGATTTGAGCGCAATCCTCAAACTTAGGTCAAAAAAGCCATTTAAGCCTTTTCACAGTGAGATCTATGCGATATGGCCGAGAAATGTAATTTTGATGTTAACTCCCAAACCGCTGCGCAGAAGTCAACCAAACTTCACCCAATAGTGTATTGTATCACAATCTAGTAGTTACATTTGAAAATTTTGTTCTAGGACATTTTGTTTGAACGCAATCATCAAACTTAATTAAAAAAGTCATTTAAGCCTTTTCACAGTGAGATCTATGCGATATGGCCGAGAAATGTAATTTTGATGTTAACTCCCAAACCGCTGCGCAGAAGTCAACCAAACTTCACCCAATAGTGTATTGTATCACATTCTAGTAGTTACATTTTAAAATTTCGTTCAAGGACATTTGGTTTGAGCGCAATTATTAAACTTAGGTCAAAAAAGCCATTTAAGCCTTTTCACAGTGAGATCTATGCGATATGGCCGAGAAATGTAATTTTGATGTTAACTCCCAAACCGCTGCGCAGAAGTCAACCAAACTTCACCCAATAGTGTATTGTATCACATTCTAGTAGTTACATTTGAAAATTTCGTTCTAGGACATTTGGTTTGAGCGCAATCCTCAAACTTAGGTCAAAAAAGCCATTTAAGCCTTTTCACAGTGAGATCTATGCGATATGGCCGAGAAATGTAATTTTGATGTTAACTCCCAAACCGCTGCGCAGAAGTCAACCAAACTTCACCCAATAGTGTATTGTATCACAATCTAGTAGTTACATTTGAAAATTTTGTTCTAGGACATTTTGTTTGAACGCAATCATCAAACTTAATTAAAAAAGTCATTTAAGCCTTTTCACAGTGAGATCTATGCGATATGGCCGAGAAATGTAATTTTCATGTTAACTCCCAAACCGCTGCGCAGAAGTCAACCAAACTTCACCCAATAGTGTATTGTATCACAATCTAGTAGTTACATTTGAAAATTTTGTTCTAGGACATTTTGTTTGAGCGCAATCCTCAAACTTAGGTCAAAAAAGCCATTTAAGCCTTTTCACAGTGAGATCTATGCGATATGGCCGAGAAATGTAATTTTGATGTTAACTCCCAAACCGCTGCGCAGAAGTCAACCAAACTTCACCCATTAGTGTATTGTATCACAATCTAGTAGTTACATGTGGAAATTTGGTTATAGGACATTTGATTTGAGCGCAATCCTCAAACCTAGGTCAAAAAAGCCATTTAAGCCTTTTCACAGTGAGATCTATGCGATATGGCCGAGAAATGTAATTTTGATGTTAACTCCCAAACCGCTGCGCAGAAGTCAACCAAACTTCACCCAATAGTGTATTCTATCACATTCTAGTAGTTACATTTTAAAATTTCGTTCAAGGACATTTGGTTTGAGCGCAATTATTAAACTTAGGTCAAAAAAGCAATTTAAGCCTTTTCACAGTGAGATCTATGCGATATGGCCGAGAAATGTAATTTTGATGTTAACTCCCAAACCGCTGCGCAGAAGTCAACCAAACTTCACCCATTAGTGTATTGTATCACAATCTAGTAGTTACATGTGGAAATTTGGTTCTAAGACATTTGATTTGAGCGCAATCCTCAAACTTAGGTCAAAAAAGCCATTTAAGCCTTTTCACAGTGAGATCTATGCGATATGGCCGAGAAATGTAATTTTGATCTTAACTCCCAAACCGCTGCGCAGAAGTCAACCAAACTTCACCCAATAGTGTATTGTATCACATTCTAGTAGTTACATTTGAAAATTTCGTTCTAGGACATTTGGTTTGAGCGCAATTATTAAACTTAGGTCAAAAAAGCCATTTAAGCCTTTTCACAGTGAGATCTATGCGATATGGCCGAGATATGTAATTTTGATGTTAACTCCCAAACCGCTGCGCAGAAGTAAACCAAACTTCACCCATTAGTGTATTGTATCACAATCTAGTAGTTACATGTGGAAATTTGGTTCTAGGACATTTGATTTTAGCGCAATCCTCAAACTTAGGTCAAAGAAGCCATTTAAGCCTTTTCACAGTGAGATCTATGCGATATGGCCGAGAAATGTAATTTTGATGTTAACTCCCAAACCGCTGCGCAGAAGTCAACCAAACTTCACCCATTAGTGTATTGTATCACAATCTAGTAGTTACATGTGGAAATTTGGTTATAGGACATTTGATTTGAGCGCAATCCTCAAACTTAGGTCAAAAAAGCCATTTAAGCCTTTTCACAGTGAGATCTATGCGATATGGCCGAGAAATGTAATTTTGATGTTAACTCCCAAACCGCTGCGCAGAAGTCAACCAAACTTCACCCAATAGTGTATTGTATCACATTCTAGTAGTTACATTTTAAAATTTCGTTCAAGGACATTTGGTTTGAGCGCAATTATTAAACTTAGGTCAAAAAAGCCATTTAAGCCTTTTCACAGTGAGATCTATGCGATATGGCCGAGAAATGTAATTTTGATGTTAACTCCCAAACCGCTGCGCAGAAGTAAACCAAACTTCACCCATTAGTGTATTGTATCACAATCTAGTAGTTACATGTGGAAATTTGGTTCTAGGACATTTGATTTGAGCGCAATCCTCAAACTTAGGTCAAAAAAGCCATTTAAGCCTTTTCACAGTGAGATCTATGCGATATGGCCGAGAAATGTAATTTTGATGTTAACTCCCAAACCGCTGCGCAGAAGTCAACCAAACTTCACCCAATAGTGTATTGTATCACATTCTAGTAGTTACATTTGAAAATTTCGTTCTAGGACATTTGGTTTGAGCGCAATTATTAAACTTAGGTCAAAAAAGCCATTTAAGCCTTTTCACAGTGAGATCTATGCGATATGGCCGAGAAATGTAATTTTGATGTTAACTCCCAAACCGCTGCGCTGAAGTAAACCAAACTTCACCCATTAGTGTATTGTATCACAATCTAGTAGTTACATGTGGAAATTTGGTTCTAGGACATTTGATTTTAGCGCAATCCCCAAACTTAGGTCAAAAAAGCCATTTAAGCCTTTTCACAGTGAGATCTATGCGATATGGCCGAGAAATGTAATTTTGATGTTAACTCCCAAACCGCTGCGCAGAAGTCAACCAAACTTCACCCAATAGTGTATTGTATCACAATCTAGTAGTTACATTTGAAAATTTTGTTCTAGGAAATTTTGTTTGAGCGCAATCATCAAACTTAATTAAAAAAGTCATTTAAGCCTTTTCACAGTGAGATCTATGCGATATGGCCGTGAAATGTAATTTTGATGTTAACTCCCAAACCGCTGCGCAGAAGTCAACCAAACTTCACCCATTAGTGTATTTTATCACAATCTAGTAGTTACATGTGGAAATTTGGTTCTAGGACATTTGATTTGAGCGCAATCCTCAAACTTAGGTCAAAAAAGCCATTTAAGCCTTTTCACAGTGAGATCTATGCGATATGGCCGAGAAATGTAATTTTGATGTTCACTCCCAAACCGCTGCGCAGAAGTCAACCAAACTTCACCCATTAGTGTATTGTATCACAATCTAGTAGTTACATGTGGAAATTTGGTTATAGGACATTTGATTTGAGCGCAATCCTCAAACTTAGGTCAAAAAAGCCATTTAAGCCTTTTCACAGTGAGATCTATGCGATATGGCCGAGAAATGTAATTTTGATGTTAACTCCCAAACCGCTGCGCAGAAGTCAACCAAACTTCACCCAATAGTGTATTGTATCACAATCTAGTAGTTACATTTGAAAATTTTGTTCTAGGACATTTTGTTTGAACGCAATCATCAAACTTAATTAAAAAAGTCATTTAAGCCTTTTCACAGTGAGATCTATGCGATATGGCCGAGAAATGTAATTTTGATGTTAACTCCCAAACCGCTGCGCAGAAGTCAACCAAACTTCACCCAATAGTGTATTGTATCACAATCTAGTAGTTACATTTGAAAATTTTGTTCTAGGAAATTTTGTTTGAGCGCAATCATCAAACTTAATTAAAAAAGTCATTTAAGCCTTTTCACAGTGAGATCTATGCGATATGGCCGAGAAATGTAATTTTGTTGTTAACTCCCAAACCGCTGCGCAGAAGTCAACCAAACTTCACCCATTAGTGTATTTTATCACAATCTAGTAGTTACATGTGGGAATTTGGTTCTAGGACATTTGATTTGAGCGCAATCCTCAAACTTAGGTCAAAAAAGCCATTTAAGCCTTTTCACAGTGAGATCTATGCGATATGGCCGAGAAATGTAATTTTGATGTTAACTCCCAAACCGCTGCGCAGAAGTCAACCAAACTTCACCCAATAGTGTATTGTATCACAATCTCGTAGTTACATTTAAAAATTTTGTTCTAGGACATTTTGTTTGAACGCAATCATCAAACTTAATTAAAAAAGTCATTTAAGCCTTTTCACAGTGAGATCTATGCGATATGGCCGAGAAATGTAATTTTGATGTTAACTCCCAAACCGCTGCGCAGAAGTCAACCAAACTTCACCCATTAGTGTATTGTATCACAATCTAGTAGTTACATGTGGAAATTTGGTTATAGGACATTTGATTTGAACGCAATCCTCAAACTTAGGTCAAAAAAGCCATTTAAGCCTTTTCACAGTGAGATCTATGCGATATGGCCGAGAAATGTAATTTTGATGTTAACTCCCAAACCGCTGCGCAGAAGTCAACCAAACTTCACCCAATAGTGTATTGTATCACAATCTAGTAGTTACATTTGAAAATTTTGTTCTAGGAAATTTTGTTTGAGCGCAATCATCAAACTTAATTAAAAAAGTCATTTAAGCCTTTTCACAGTGAGATCTATGCGATATGGCCGAGAAATGTAATTTTGATGTTAACTCCCAAACCGCTGCGCAGAAGTCAACCAAACTTCACCCATTAGTGTATTTTATCACAATCTAGTAGTTACATGTGGAAATTTGGTTCTAGGACATTTGATTTGAGCGCAATCCTCAAACTTAGGTCAAAAAAGCCATTTAAGCCTTTTCACAGTGAGATCTATGCGATATGGCCGAGAAATGTAATTTTGATGTTAACTCCCAAACCGCTGCGCAGAAGTCAACCAAACTTCACCCAATAGTGTATTGTATCACAATCTAGTAGTTACATTTAAAAATTTTGTTCTAGGACATTTTGTTTGAACGCAATCATCAAACTTAATTAAAAAAGTCATTTAAGCCTTTTCACAGTGAGATCTATGCGATATGGCCGAGAAATGTAATTTTGATGTTAACTCCCAAACCGCTGCGCAGAAGTCAACCAAACTTCACCCATTAGTGTATTGTATCACAATCTAGTAGTTACATGTGGAAATTTGGTTATAGGACATTTGATTTGAGCGCAATCCTCAAACTTAGGTCAAAAAAGCCATTTAAGCCTTTTCACAGTGAGATCTATGCGATATGGCCGAGAAATGTAATTTTGATGTTAACTCCCAAACCGCTGCGCAGAAGTCAACCAAACTTCACCCAATAGTGTATTGTATCACAATCTAGTAGTTACATTTGAAAATTTTGTTCTAGGAAATTTTGTTTGAGCGCAATCATCAAACTTAATTAAAAAAGTCATTTAAGCCTTTTCACAGTGAGATCTATGCGATATGGCCGAGAAATGTAATTTTGATGTTAACTCCCAAACCGCTGCGCAGAAGTCAACCAAACTTCACCCATTAGTGTATTGTATCACAATCTAGTAGTTACATGTGGAAATTTGGTTCTAGGACATTTGATTTGAGCGCAGTCCTCAAACTTAGGTCAAAAAAGCCATTTAAGCCTTTTCACAGTGAGATCTATGCGATATGGCCGAGAAATGTAATTTTGATGTTAACTCCCAAACCGCTGCGCAGAAGTCAACCAAACTTCACCCAATAGTGTATTGTATCACATTCTAGTAGTTACATTTTAAAATTTCGTTCTAGGACATTTGGTTTGAGCGCAATTATTAAACTTAGGTCAAAAAAGCCATTTAAGCCTTTTCACAGTGAGATCTATGCGATATGGCCGAGAAATGTAATTTTGATGTTAACTCCCAAACCGCTGCGCAGAAGTAAACCAAACTTCACCCATTAGTGTATTGTATCACAATCTAGTAGTTACATGTGGAAATTTGGTTCTAGGACATTTGATTTGAGCGCAATCCTCAAACTTAGGTCAAAAAAGCCATTTAAGCCTTTTCACAGTGAGATCTATGCGATATGGCCGAGAAATGTAATTTTGATGTTAACTCCCAAACCGCTGCGCAGAAGTCAACCAAACTTCACCCAATAGTGTATTGTATCACAATCTAGTAGTTACATTTGAAAATTTTGTTCTAGGACATTTTGTTTGAATGCATTCATCAAACTTAATTAAAAAAGTCATTTAAGCCTTTTCACAGTGAGATCTATGCGATATGGCCGAGAAATGTAATTTTGATGTTAACTCCCAAACCGCTGCGCAGAAGTCAACCAAACTTCACCCATTAGTGTATTGTATCACAATCTAGTAGTTACATGTGGAAATTTGGTTATAGGACATTTGATTTGAGCGCAATCCTCAAACTTAGGTCAAAAAAGCCATTTAAGCCTTTTCACAGTGAGATCTATGCGATATGGCCGAGAAATGTAATTTTGATGTTAACTCCCAAACCGCTGCGCAGAAGTCAACTAAACTTCACCCAATAGTGTATTGTATCACATTCTAGTAGTTACATTTGGAAATTTCGTTCTAGGACATTTGGTTTGAGCGCAATCATTAAACTTAATTAAAAAAGTCATTTAAGCCTTTTCACAGTGAGATCTATGCGATATGGCCGAGAAATGTAATTTTGATGTTAACTACCAAACCGCTGCGCAGAAGTCAACCAAACTTCACCCAATAGTGTATTGTATCACAATCTAGTAGTTACATTTGAAAATTTTGTTCTAGGACATTTTGTTTGAACGCAATCATCAAACTTAATTAAAAAAGTCATTTAAGCCTTTTCACAGTGAGATCTATGCGATATGGCCGAGAAATGTAATTTTGATGTTAACTCCCAAACCGCTGCGCAGAAGTCAACCAAACTTCACCCAATAGTGTATTGTATCACAATCTAGTAGTTACATTTGAAAATTTTGTTCTAGGACATTTTGTTTGAGCGCAATCATCAAACTTAATTAAAAAAGTCATTTAAGCCTTTTCACAGTGAGATCTATGCGATATGGCCGAGAAATGTAATTTTGATGTTAACTCCCAAACCGCTGCGCAGAAGTCAACCAAACTTCACCCATTAGTGTATTGTATCACAATCTAGTATTTACATGTGGAAATTTGGTTCTAGGACATTTGATTTGAGCGCAATCCTCAAACTTAGGTCAAAAAAGTCATTTAAGCCTTTTCACAGTGAGATCTATGCGATATGGCCGAGAAATGTAATTTTGATGTTAACTCCCAAACCGCTGCGCAGAAGTCAACCAAACTTCACCCATTAGTGTATTGTATCACATTCTAGTAGTTACATTTGAAAATTTCGTTCTAGGACATTTGGTTTGAGCGCAATTATTAAACTTAGGTCAAAAAAGCCATTTAAGCCTTTTCACAGTGAGATCTATGCGATATGGCCGAGAAATGTAATTTTGATGTTCACTCCCAAACCGCTGCGCAGAAGTCAACCAAACTTCACCCATTAGTGTATTGTATCACAATCTAGTAGTTACATGTGGAAATTTGGTTATAGGACATTTGATTTGAGCGCAATCCTCAAACTTAGGTCAAAAAAGCCATTTAAGCCTTTTCACAGTGAGATCTATGCGATATGGCCGAGAAATGTAATTTTGATGTTAACTCCCAAACCGCTGCGCAGAAGTCAACCAAACTTCACCCAATAGTGTATTGTATCACAATCTAGTAGTTACATTTGAAAATTTTGTTCTAGGACATTTTGTTTGAACGCAATCATCAAACTTAATTAAAAAAGTCATTTAAGCCTTTTCACAGTGAGATCTATGCGATATGGCCGAGAAATGTAATTTTGATGTTAACTCCCAAACCGCTGCGCAGAAGTCAACCAAACTTCACCCAATAGTGTATTGTATCACAATCTAGTAGTTACATTTGAAAATTTTGTTCTAGGAAATTTTGTTTGAGCGCAATCATCAAACTTAATTAAAAAAGTCATTTAAGCCTTTTCACAGTGAGATCTATGCGATATGGCCGAGAAATGTAATTTTGATGTTAACTCCCAAACCGCTGCGCAGAAGTCAACCAAACTTCACCCATTAGTGTATTTTATCACAATCTAGTAGTTACATGTGGAAATTTGGTTCTAGAACATTTGATTTGAGCGCAATCCTCAAACTTAGGTCAAAAAAGCCATTTAAGCCTTTTCACAGTGAGATCTATGCGATATGGCCGAGAAATGTAATTTTGATGTTAACTCCCAAACCGCTGCGCAGAAGTCAACCAAACTTCACCCAATAGTGTATTGTATCACAATCTAGTAGTTACATTTGAAAATTTTGTTCTAGGACATTTTGTTTGAACGCAATCATCAAACTTAATTAAAAAAGTCATTTAAGCCTTTTCACAGTGAGATCTATGCGATATGGCCGAGAAATGTAATTTTCATGTTAACTCCCAAACCGCTGCGCAGAAGTCAACCAAACTTCACCCAATAGTGTATTGTATCACAATCTAGTAGTTACATTTGAAAATTTTGTTCTAGGACATTTTGTTTGAGCGCAATCCTCAAACTTAGGTCAAAAAAGCCATTTAAGCCTTTTCACAGTGAGATCTATGCGATATGGCCGAGAAATGTAATTTTGATGTTAACTCCCAAACCGCTGCGCAGAAGTCAACCAAACTTCACCCATTAGTGTATTGTATCACAATCTAGTAGTTACATGTGGAAATTTGGTTATAGGACATTTGATTTGAGCGCAATCCTCAAACCTAGGTCAAAAAAGCCATTTAAGCCTTTTCACAGTGAGATCTATGCGATATGGCCGAGAAATGTAATTTTGATGTTAACTCCCAAACCGCTGCGCAGAAGTCAACCAAACTTCACCCAATAGTGTATTGTATCACATTCTAGTAGTTACATTTTAAAATTTCGTTCAAGGACATTTGGTTTGAGCGCAATTATTAAACTTAGGTCAAAAAAGCCATTTAAGCCTTTTCACAGTGAGATCTATGCGATATGGCCGAGAAATGTAATTTTGATGTTAACTCCCAAACCGCTGCGCAGAAGTCAACCAAACTTCACCCATTAGTGTATTGTATCACAATCTAGTAGTTACATGTGGAAATTTGGTTCTAAGACATTTGATTTGAGCGCAATCCTCAAACTTAGGTCAAAAAAGCCATTTAAGCCTTTTCACAGTGAGATCTATGCGATATGGCCGAGAAATGTAATTTTGATCTTAACTCCCAAACCGCTGCGCAGAAGTCAACCAAACTTCACCCAATAGTGTATTGTATCACATTCTAGTAGTTACATTTGAAAATTTCGTTCTAGGACATTTGGTTTGAGCGCAATTATTAAACTTAGGTCAAAAAAGCCATTTAAGCCTTTTCACAGTGAGATCTATGCGATATGGCCGAGATATGTAATTTTGATGTTAACTCCCAAACCGCTGCGCAGAAGTAAACCAAACTTCACCCATTAGTGTATTGTATCACAATCTAGTAGTTACATGTGGAAATTTGGTTCTAGGACATTTGATTTTAGCGCAATCCTCAAACTTAGGTCAAAGAAGCCATTTAAGCCTTTTCACAGTGAGATCTATGCGATATGGCCGAGAAATGTAATTTTGATGTTAACTCCCAAACCGCTGCGCAGAAGTCAACCAAACTTCACCCATTAGTGTATTGTATCACAATCTAGTAGTTACATGTGGAAATTTGGTTATAGGACATTTGATTTGAGCGCAATCCTCAAACTTAGGTCAAAAAAGCCATTTAAGCCTTTTCACAGTGAGATCTATGCGATATGGCCGAGAAATGTAATTTTGATGTTAACTCCCAAACCGCTGCGCAGAAGTCAACCAAACTTCACCCAATAGTGTATTGTATCACATTCTAGTAGTTACATTTTAAAATTTCGTTCAAGGACATTTGGTTTGAGCGCAATTATTAAACTTAGGTCAAAAAAGCCATTTAAGCCTTTTCACAGTGAGATCTATGCGATATGGCCGAGAAATGTAATTTTGATGTTAACTCCCAAACCGCTGCGCAGAAGTAAACCAAACTTCACCCATTAGTGTATTGTATCACAATCTAGTAGTTACATGTGGAAATTTGGTTCTAGGACATTTGATTTGAGCGCAATCCTCAAACTTAGGTCAAAAAAGCCATTTAAGCCTTTTCACAGTGAGATCTATGCGATATGGCCGAGAAATGTAATTTTGATGTTAACTCCCAAACCGCTGCGCAGAAGTCAACCAAACTTCACCCAATAGTGTATTGTATCACATTCTAGTAGTTACATTTGAAAATTTCGTTCTAGGACATTTGGTTTGAGCGCAATTATTAAACTTAGGTCAAAAAAGCCATTTAAGCCTTTTCACAGTGAGATCTATGCGATATGGCCGAGAAATGTAATTTTGATGTTAACTCCCAAACCGCTGCGCTGAAGTAAACCAAACTTCACCCATTAGTGTATTGTATCACAATCTAGTAGTTACATGTGGAAATTTGGTTCTAGGACATTTGATTTTAGCGCAATCCCCAAACTTAGGTCAAAAAAGCCATTTAAGCCTTTTCACAGTGAGATCTATGCGATATGGCCGAGAAATGTAATTTTGATGTTAACTCCCAAACCGCTGCGCAGAAGTCAACCAAACTTCACCCAATAGTGTATTGTATCACAATCTAGTAGTTACATTTGAAAATTTTGTTCTAGGAAATTTTGTTTGAGCGCAATCATCAAACTTAATTAAAAAAGTCATTTAAGCCTTTTCACAGTGAGATCTATGCGATATGGCCGTGAAATGTAATTTTGATGTTAACTCCCAAACCGCTGCGCAGAAGTCAACCAAACTTCACCCATTAGTGTATTTTATCACAATCTAGTAGTTACATGTGGAAATTTGGTTCTAGGACATTTGATTTGAGCGCAATCCTCAAACTTAGGTCAAAAAAGCCATTTAAGCCTTTTCACAGTGAGATCTATGCGATATGGCCGAGAAATGTAATTTTGATGTTCACTCCCAAACCGCTGCGCAGAAGTCAACCAAACTTCACCCATTAGTGTATTGTATCACAATCTAGTAGTTACATGTGGAAATTTGGTTATAGGACATTTGATTTGAGCGCAATCCTCAAACTTAGGTCAAAAAAGCCATTTAAGCCTTTTCACAGTGAGATCTATGCGATATGGCCGAGAAATGTAATTTTGATGTTAACTCCCAAACCGCTGCGCAGAAGTCAACCAAACTTCACCCAATAGTGTATTGTATCACAATCTAGTAGTTACATTTGAAAATTTTGTTCTAGGACATTTTGTTTGAACGCAATCATCAAACTTAATTAAAAAAGTCATTTAAGCCTTTTCACAGTGAGATCTATGCGATATGGCCGAGAAATGTAATTTTGATGTTAACTCCCAAACCGCTGCGCAGAAGTCAACCAAACTTCACCCAATAGTGTATTGTATCACAATCTAGTAGTTACATTTGAAAATTTTGTTCTAGGAAATTTTGTTTGAGCGCAATCATCAAACTTAATTAAAAAAGTCATTTAAGCCTTTTCACAGTGAGATCTATGCGATATGGCCGAGAAATGTAATTTTGTTGTTAACTCCCAAACCGCTGCGCAGAAGTCAACCAAACTTCACCCATTAGTGTATTTTATCACAATCTAGTAGTTACATGTGGAAATTTGGTTCTAGGACATTTGATTTGAGCGCAATCCTCAAACTTAGGTCAAAAAAGCCATTTAAGCCTTTTCACAGTGAGATCTATGCGATATGGCCGAGAAATGTAATTTTGATGTTAACTCCCAAACCGCTGCGCAGAAGTCAACCAAACTTCACCCAATAGTGTATTGTATCACAATCTCGTAGTTACATTTAAAAATTTTGTTCTAGGACATTTTGTTTGAACGCAATCATCAAACTTAATTAAAAAAGTCATTTAAGCCTTTTCACAGTGAGATCTATGCGATATGGCCGAGAAATGTAATTTTGATGTTAACTCCCAAACCGCTGCGCAGAAGTCAACCAAACTTCACCCATTAGTGTATTGTATCACAATCTAGTAGTTACATGTGGAAATTTGGTTCTAGGACATTTGATTTGAGCGCAATCCTCAAACTTAGGTCAAAAAAGCCATTTAAGCCTTTTCACAGTGAGATCTATGCGATATGGCCGAGAAATGTAATTTTGATGTTAACTCCCAAACCGCTGCGCAGAAGTCAACCAAACTTCACCCAATAGTGTATTGTATCACAATCTAGTAGTTACATTTGAAAATTTTGTTCTAGGAAATTTTGTTTGAGCGCAATCATCAAACTTAATTAAAAAAGTCATTTAAGCCTTTTCACAGTGAGATCTATGCGATATGGCCGAGAAATGTAATTTTGATGTTAACTCCCAAACCGCTGCGCAGAAGTCAACCAAACTTCACCCATTAGTGTATTTTATCACAATCTAGTAGTTACATGTGGAAATTTGGTTCTAGGACATTTGATTTGAGCGCAATCCTCAAACTTAGGTCAAAAAAGCCATTTAAGCCTTTTCACAGTGAGATCTATGCGATATGGCCGAGAAATGTAATTTTGATGTTAACTCCCAAACCGCTGCGCAGAAGTCAACCAAACTTCACCCAATAGTGTATTGTAACACAATCTAGTAGTTACATTTAAAAATTTTGTTCTAGGACATTTTGTTTGAACGCAATCATCAAACTTAATTAAAAAAGTCATTTAAGCCTTTTCACAGTGAGATCTATGCGATATGGCCGAGAAATGTAATTTTGATGTTAACTCCCAAACCGCTGCGCAGAAGTCAACCAAACTTCACCCATTAGTGTATTGTATCACAATCTAGTAGTTACATGTGGAAATTTGGTTATAGGACATTTGATTTGAGCGCAATCCTCAAACTTAGGTCAAAAAAGCCATTTAAGCCTTTTCACAGTGAGATCTATGCGATATGGCCGAGAAATGTAATTTTGATGTTAACTCCCAAACCGCTGCGCAGAAGTCAACCAAACTTCACCCAATAGTGTATTGTATCACAATCTAGTAGTTACATTTGAAAATTTTGTTCTAGGAAATTTTGTTTGAGCGCAATCATCAAACTTAATTAAAAAAGTCATTTAAGCCTTTTCACAGTGAGATCTATGCGATATGGCCGAGAAATGTAATTTTGATGTTAACTCCCAAACCGCTGCGCAGAAGTCAACCAAACTTCACCCATTAGTGTATTGTATCACAATCTAGTAGTTACATGTGGAAATTTGGTTCTAGGACATTTGATTTGAGCGCAGTCCTCAAACTTAGGTCAAAAAAGCCATTTAAGCCTTTTCACAGTGAGATCTATGCGATATGGCCGAGAAATGTAATTTTGATGTTAACTCCCAAACCGCTGCGCAGAAGTCAACCAAACTTCACCCAATAGTGTATTGTATCACATTCTAGTAGTTACATTTTAAAATTTCGTTCTAGGACATTTGGTTTGAGCGCAATTATTAAACTTAGGTCAAAAAAGCCATTTAAGCCTTTTCACAGTGAGATCTATGCGATATGGCCGAGAAATGTAATTTTGATGTTAACTCCCAAACCGCTGCGCAGAAGTAAACCAAACTTCACCCATTAGTGTATTGTATCACAATCTAGTAGTTACATGTGGAAATTTGGTTCTAGGACATTTGATTTGAGCGCAATCCTCAAACTTAGGTCAAAAAAGCCATTTAAGCCTTTTCACAGTGAGATCTATGCGATATGGCCGAGAAATGTAATTTTGATGTTAACTCCCAAACCGCTGCGCAGAAGTCAACCAAACTTCACCCAATAGTGTATTGTATCACAATCTAGTAGTTACATTTGAAAATTTTGTTCTAGGACATTTTGTTTGAATGCATTCATCAAACTTAATTAAAAAAGTCATTTAAGCCTTTTCACAGTGAGATCTATGCGATATGGCCGAGAAATGTAATTTTGATGTTAACTCCCAAACCGCTGCGCAGAAGTCAACCAAACTTCACCCATTAGTGTATTGTATCACAATCTAGTAGTTACATGTGGAAATTTGGTTATAGGACATTTGATTTGAGCGCAATCCTCAAACTTAGGTCAAAAAAGCCATTTAAGCCTTTTCACAGTGAGATCTATGCGATATGGCCGAGAAATGTAATTTTGATGTTAACTCCCAAACCGCTGCGCAGAAGTCAACTAAACTTCACCCAATAGTGTATTGTATCACATTCTAGTAGTTACATTTGGAAATTTCGTTCTAGGACATTTGGTTTGAGCGCAATCATTAAACTTAATTAAAAAAGTCATTTAAGCCTTTTCACAGTGAGATCTATGCGATATGGCCGAGAAATGTAATTTTGATGTTAACTACCAAACCGCTGCGCAGAAGTCAACCAAACTTCACCCAATAGTGTATTGTATCACAATCTAGTAGTTACATTTGAAAATTTTGTTCTAGGACATTTTGTTTGAACGCAATCATCAAACTTAATTAAAAAAGTCATTTAAGCCTTTTCACAGTGAGATCTATGCGATATGGCCGAGAAATGTAATTTTGATGTTAACTCCCAAACCGCTGCGCAGAAGTCAACCAAACTTCACCCAATAGTGTATTGTATCACAATCTAGTAGTTACATTTGAAAATTTTGTTCTAGGACATTTTGTTTGAGCGCAATCATCAAACTTAATTAAAAAAGTCATTTAAGCCTTTTCACAGTGAGATCTATGCGATATGGCCGAGAAATGTAATTTTGATGTTAACTCCCAAACCGCTGCGCAGAAGTCAACCAAACTTCACCCATTAGTGTATTGTATCACAATCTAGTATTTACATGTGGAAATTTGGTTCTAGGACATTTGATTTGAGCGCAATCCTCAAACTTAGGTCAAAAAAGTCATTTAAGCCTTTTCACAGTGAGATCTATGCGATATGGCCGAGAAATGTAATTTTGATGTTAACTCCCAAACCGCTGCGCAGAAGTCAACCAAACTTCACCCATTAGTGTATTGTATCACATTCTAGTAGTTACATTTGAAAATTTCGTTCTAGGACATTTGGTTTGAGCGCAATTATTAAACTTAGGTCAAAAAAGCCATTTAAGCCTTTTCACAGTGAGATCTATGCGATATGGCCGAGAAATGTAATTTTGATGTTCACTCCCAAACCGCTGCGCAGAAGTCAACCAAACTTCACCCATTAGTGTATTGTATCACAATCTAGTAGTTACATGTGGAAATTTGGTTATAGGACATTTGATTTGAGCGCAATCCTCAAACTTAGGTCAAAAAAGCCATTTAAGCCTTTTCACAGTGAGATCTATGCGATATGGCCGAGAAATGTAATTTTGATGTTAACTCCCAAACCGCTGCGCAGAAGTCAACCAAACTTCACCCAATAGTGTATTGTATCACAATCTAGTAGTTACATTTGAAAATTTTGTTCTAGGACATTTTGTTTGAACGCAATCATCAAACTTAATTAAAAAAGTCATTTAAGCCTTTTCACAGTGAGATCTATGCGATATGGCCGAGAAATGTAATTTTGATGTTAACTCCCAAACCGCTGCGCAGAAGTCAACCAAACTTCACCCAATAGTGTATTGTATCACAATCTAGTAGTTACATTTGAAAATTTTGTTCTAGGAAATTTTGTTTGAGCGCAATCATCAAACTTAATTAAAAAAGTCATTTAAGCCTTTTCACAGTGAGATCTATGCGATATGGCCGAGAAATGTAATTTTGATGTTAACTCCCAAACCGCTGCGCAGAAGTCAACCAAACTTCACCCATTAGTGTATTTTATCACAATCTAGTAGTTACATGTGGAAATTTGGTTCTAGGACATTTAATTTGAGCGCAATCCTCAAACTTAGGTCAAAAAAGCCATTTAAGCCTTTTCACAGTGAGATCTATGCGATATGGCCGAGAAATGTAATTTTGATGTTAACTCCCAAACCGCTGCGCAGAAGTCAACCAAACTTCACCCAATAGTGTATTGTATCACAATCTCGTAGTTACATTTAAAAATTTTGTTCTAGGACATTTTGTTTGAACGCAATCATCAAACTTAATTAAAAAAGTCATTTAAGCCTTTTCACAGTGAGATCTATGCGATATGGCCGAGAAATGTAATTTTGATTTTAACTCCCAAACCGCTGCGCAGAAGTCAACCAAACTTCACCCATTAGTGTATTGTATCACAATCTAGTAGTTACATGTGGAAATTTGGTTATAGGACATTTGATTTGAGCGCAATCCTCAAACTTAGGTCAAAAAAGCCATTTAAGCCTTTTCACAGTGAGATCTATGCGATATGGCCGAGAAATGTAATTTTGATGTTAACTCCCAAACCGCTGCGCAGAAGTCAACCAAACTTCACCCAATAGTGTATTGTATCACAATCTAGTAGTTACATTTGAAAATTTTGTTCTAGGAAATTTTGTTTGAGCGCAATCATCAAACTTAATTAAAAAAGTCATTTAAGCCTTTTCACAGTGAGATCTATGCGATATGGCCGAGAAATGTAATTTTGATGTTAACTCCCAAACCGCTGCGCAGAAGTCAACCAAACTTCACCCATTAGTGTATTTTATCACAATCTAGTAGTTACATGTGGAAATTTGGTTCTAGGACATTTGATTTGAGCGCAATCCTCAAACTTAGGTCAAAAAAGCCATTTAAGCCTTTTCACAGTGAGATCTATGCGATATGGCCGAGAAATGTAATTTTGATGTTAACTCCCAAACCGCTGCGCAGAAGTCAACCAAACTTCACCCATTAGTGTATTTTATCACAATCTAGTAGTTACATGTGGAAATTTGGTTCTAGGACATTTGATTTGAGCGCAATCCTCAAACTTAGGTCAAAAAAGCCATTTAAGCCTTTTCACAGTGAGATCTATGCGATATGGCCGAGAAATGTAATTTTGATGTTCACTCCCAAACCGCTGCGCAGAAGTCAACCAAACTTCACCCATTAGTGTATTGTATCACAATCTAGTAGTTACATGTGGAAATTTGGTTATAGGACATTTGATTTGAGCGCAATCCTCAAACTTAGGTCAAAAAAGCCATTTAAGCCTTTTCACAGTGAGATCTATGCGATATGGCCGAGAAATGTAATTTTGATGTTAACTCCCAAACCGCTGCGCAGAAGTCAACCAAACTTCACCCAATAGTGTATTGTATCACAATCTAGTAATTACATTTGAAAATTTTGTTCTAGGACATTTTGTTTGAACGCAATCATCAAACTTAATTAAAAAAGTCATTTAAGCCTTTTCACAGTGAGATCTATGCGATATGGCCGAGAAATGTAATTTTGATGTTAACTCCCAAACCGCTGCGCAGAAGTCAACCAAACTTCACCCAATAGTGTATTGTATCACAATCTAGTAGTTACATTTGAAAATTTTGTTCTAGGACATTTTGTTTGAACGCAATCATCAAACTTAATTAAAAAAGTCATTTAAGCCTTTTCACAGTGAGATCTATGCGATATGGCCGAGAAATGTAATTTTGATGTTAACTCCCAAACCGCTGCGCAGAAGTCAACCAAACTTCACCCAATAGTGTATTGTATCACAATCTAGTAGTTACATTTGAAAATTTTGTTCTAGGACATTTTGTTTGAACGCAATCATCAAACTTAATTAAAAAAGTCATTTAAGCCTTTTCACAGTGAGATCTATGCGATATGGCCGAGAAATGTAATTTTGATGTTAACTCCCAAACCGCTGCGCAGAAGTCAACCAAACTTCACCCAATAGTGTATTGTATCACAATCTAGTAGTTACATTTGAAAATTTTGTTCTAGGAAATTTTGTTTGAGCGCAATCATCAAACTTAATTAAAAAAGTCATTTAAGCCTTTTCACAGTGAGATCTATGCGATATGGCCGAGAAATGTAATTTTGATGTTAACTCCCAAACCGCTGCGCAGAAGTCAACCAAACTTCACCCATTAGTGTATTTTATCACAATCTAGTAGTTACATGTGGAAATTTGGTTCTAGGACATTTGATTTGAGCGCAATCCTCAAACTTAGGTCAAAAAAGCCATTTAAGCCTTTTCACAGTGAGATCTATGCGATATGGCCGAGAAATGTAATTTTGATGTTAACTCCCAAACCGCTGCGCAGAAGTCAACCAAACTTCACCCAATAGTGTATTGTATCACAATCTAGTAGTTACATTTGAAAATTTTGTTCTAGGACATTTTGTTTGAACGCAATCATCAAACTTAATTAAAAAAGTCATTTAAGCCTTTTCACAGTGAGATCTATGCGATATGGCCGAGAAATGTAATTTTGATGTTAACTCCCAAACCGCTGCGCAGAAGTCAACCAAACTTCACCCATTAGTGTATTGTATCACAATCTAGTAGTTACATGTGGAAATTTGGTTATAGGACATTTGATTTGAGCGCAATCCTCAAACTTAGGTCAAAAAAGCCATTTAAGCCTTTTCACAGTGAGATCTATGCGATATGGCCGAGAAATGTAATTTTGATGTTAACTCCCAAACCGCTGCGCAGAAGTCAACCAAACTTCACCCAATAGTGTATTGTATCACAATCTAGTAGTTACATTTGAAAATTTTGTTCTAGGAAATTTTGTTTGAGCGCAATCATCAAACTTAATTAAAAAAGTCATTTAAGCCTTTTCACAGTGAGATCTATGCGATATGGCCGAGAAATGTAATTTTGATGTTAACTCCCAAACCGCTGCGCAGAAGTCAACCAAACTTCACCCATTAGTGTATTTTATCACAATCTAGTAGTTACATGTGGAAATTTGGTTCTAGGACATTTGATTTGAGCGCAATCCTCAAACTTAGGTCAAAAAAGCCATTTAAGCCTTTTCACAGTGAGATCTATGCGATATGGCCGAGAAATGTAATTTTGATGTTCACTCCCAAACCGCTGCGCAGAAGTCAACCAAACTTCACCCATTAGTGTATTGTATCACAATCTAGTAGTTACATGTGGAAATTTGGTTATAGGACATTTGATTTGAGCGCAATCCTCAAACTTAGGTCAAAAAAGCCATTTAAGCCTTTTCACAGTGAGATCTATGCGATATGGCCGAGAAATGTAATTTTGATGTTAACTCCCAAACCGCTGCGCAGAAGTCAACCAAACTTCACCCAATAGTGTATTGTATCACAATCTAGTAGTTACATTTGAAAATTTTGTTCTAGGACATTTTGTTTGAACGCAATCATCAAACTTAATTAAAAAAGTCATTTAAGCCTTTTCACAGTGAGATCTATGCGATATGGCCGAGAAATGTAATTTTGATGTTAACTCCCAAACCGCTGCGCAGAAGTCAACCAAACTTCACCCATTAGTGTATTGTATCACAATCTAGTAGTTACATGTGGAAATTTGGTTATAGGACATTTGATTTGAGCGCAATCCTCAAACTTAGGTCAAAAAAGCCATTTAAGCCTTTTCACAGTGAGATCTATGCGATATGGCCGAGAAATGTAATTTTGATGTTAACTCCCAAACCGCTGCGCAGAAGTCAACCAAACTTCACCCAATAGTGTATTGTATCACAATCTAGTAGTTACATTTGAAAATTTTGTTCTAGGAAATTTTGTTTGAGCGCAATCATCAAACTTAATTAAAAAAGTCATTTAAGCCTTTTCACAGTGAGATCTATGCGATATGGCCGAGAAATGTAATTTTGATGTTAACTCCCAAACCGCTGCGCAGAAGTCAACCAAACTTCACCCATTAGTGTATTTTATCACAATCTAGTAGTTACATGTGGAAATTTGGTTCTAGGACATTTGATTTGAGCGCAATCCTCAAACTTAGGTCAAAAAAGCCATTTAAGCCTTTTCACAGTGAGATCTATGCGATATGGCCGAGAAATGTAATTTTGATGTTCACTCCCAAACCGCTGCGCAGAAGTCAACCAAACTTCACCCATTAGTGTTTTGTATCACAATCTAGTAGTTACATGTGGAAATTTGGTTATAGGACATTTGATTTGAGCGCAATCCTCAAACTTAGGTCAAAAAAGCCATTTAAGCCTTTTCACAGTGAGATCTATGCGATATGGCCGAGAAATGTAATTTTGATGTTAACTCCCAAACCGCTGCGCAGAAGTCAACCAAACTTCACCCAATAGTGTATTGTATCACAATCTAGTAGTTACATTTGAAAATTTTGTTCTAGGACATTTTGTTTGAACGCAATCATCAAACTTAATTAAAAAAGTCATTTAAGCCTTTTCACAGTGAGATCTATGCGATATGGCCGAGAAATGTAATTTTGATGTTAACTCCCAAACCGCTGCGCAGAAGTCAACCAAACTTCACCCAATAGTGTATTGTATCACAATCTAGTAGTTACATTTGAAAATTTTGTTCTAGGAAATTTTGTTTGAGCGCAATCATCAAACTTAATTAAAAAAGTCATTTAAGCCTTTTCACAGTGAGATCTATGCGATACGGCCGAGAAATGTAATTTTGATGTTAACTCCCAAACCGCTGCGCAGAAGTCAACCAAACTTCACCCATTAGTGTATTTTATCACAATCTAGTAGTTACATATGGAAATTTGGTTCTAGGACATTTGATTTGAGCGCAATCCTCAAACTTAGGTCAAAAAAGCCATTTAAGCCTTTTCACAGTGAGATCTATGCGATATGGCCGAGAAATGTAATTTTGATGTTAACTCCCAAACCGCTGCGCAGAAGTCAACCAAACTTCACCCATTAGTGTATTGTATCACAATCTAGTAGTTACATGTGGAAATTTGGTTATAGGACATTTGATTTGAGCGCAATCCTCAAACTTAGGTCAAAAAAGCCATTTAAGCCTTTTCACAGTGAGATCTATGCGATATGGCCGAGAAATGTAATTTTGATGTTAACTCCCAAACCGCTGCGCAGAAGTCAACCAAACTTCACCCAATAGTGTATTGCATCACAATCTAGTAGTTACATTTGAAAATTTTGTTTGAGCGCAATCATCAAACTTAATTAAAAAAGTCATTTAAGCCTTTTCACAGTGAGATCTATGCGATATGGCCGAGAAATGTAATTTTGATGTTAACTCCCAAACCGCTGCGCAGAAGTCAACCAAACTTCACCCATTAGTGTATTTTATCACAATCTAGTAGTTACATGTGGAAATTTGGTTCTAGGACATTTGATTTGAGCGCAATCCTCAAACTTAGGTCAAAAAAGCCATTTAAGCCTTTTCACAGTGAGATCTATGCGATATGGCCGAGAAATGTAATTTTGATGTTCACTCCCAAACCGCTGCGCAGAAGTCAACCAAACTTCACCCATTAGTGTATTGTATCACAATCTAGTAGTTACATGTGGAAATTTGTTTATAGGACATTTGATTTGAGCGCAATCCTCAAACTTAGGTCAAAAAAGCCATTTAAGCCTTTTCACAGTGAGATCTATGCGATATGGCCGAGAAATATAATTTTGATGTTAACTCCCAAACCGCTGCGCAGAAGTCAACCAAACTTCACCCATTAGTGTATTTTATCACAATCTAGTAGTTACATGTGGAAATTTGGTTCTAGGACATTTGATTTGAGCGCAATCCTCAAACTTAGGTCAAAAAAGCCATTTAAGCCTTTTCACAGTGAGATCTATGCGATATGGCCGAGAAATGTAATTTTGATGTTCACTCCCAAACCGCTGCGCAGAAGTCAACCAAACTTCACCCATTAGTGTATTGTATCACAATCTAGTAGTTACATGTGGAAATTTGGTTATAGGACATTTGATTTGAGCGCAATCCTCAAACTTAGGTCAAAAAAGCCATTTAAGCCTTTTCACAGTGAGATCTATGCGATATGGCCGAGAAATGTAATTTTGATGTTAACTCCCAAACCGCTGCGCAGAAGTCAACCAAACTTCACCCAATAGTGTATTGTATCACAATCTAGTAGTTACATTTGAAAATTTTGTTCTAGGACATTTTGTTTGAACGCAATCATCAAACTTAATTAAAAAAGTCATTTAAGCCTTTTCACAGTGAGATCTATGCGATATGGCCGAGAAATGTAATTTTGATGTTAACTCCCAAACCGCTGCGCAGAAGTCAACCAAACTTCACCCAATAGTGTATTGTATCACAATCTAGTAGTTACATTTGAAAATTTTGTTCTAGGACATTTTGTTTGAACGCAATCATCAAACTTAATTAAAAAAGTCATTTAAGCCTTTTCACAGTGAGATCTATGCGATATGGCCGAGAAATGTAATTTTGATGTTAACTCCCAAACCGCTGCGCAGAAGTCAACCAAACTTCACCCAATAGTGTATTGTATCACAATCTAGTAGTTACATTTGAAAATTTTGTTCTAGGAAATTTTGTTTGAGCGCAATCATCAAACTTAATTAAAAAAGTCATTTAAGCCTTTTCACAGTGAGATCTATGCGATATGGCCGAGAAATGTAATTTTGATGTTAACTCCCAAACCGCTGCGCAGAAGTCAACCAAACTTCACCCATTAGTGTATTTTATCACAATCTAGTAGTTACATGTGGAAATTTGGTTCTAGGACATTTGATTTGAGCGCAATCCTCAAACTTAGGTCAAAAAAGCCATTTAAGCCTTTTCACAGTGAGATCTATGCGATATGGCCGAGAAATGTAATTTTGATATTAACTCCCAAACCGCTGCGCAGAAGTCAACCAAACTTCACCCAATAGTGTATTGTATCACAATCTAGTAGTTACATTTGAAAATTTTGTTCTAGGACATTTTGTTTGAACGCAATCATCAAACTTAATTAAAAAAGTCATTTAAGCCTTTTCACAGTGAGATCTATGCGATATGGCCGAGAAATGTAATTTTGATGTTAACTCCCAAACCGCTGCGCAGAAGTCAACCAAACTTCACCCATTAGTGTATTGTATCACAATCTAGTAGTTACATGTGGAAATTTGGTTATAGGACATTTGATTTGAGCGCAATCCTCAAACTTAGGTCAAAAAAGCCATTTAAGCCTTTTCACAGTGAGATCTATGCGATATGGCCGAGAAATGTAATTTTGATGTTAACTCCCAAACCGCTGCGCAGAAGTCAACCAAACTTCACCCAATAGTGTATTGTATCACAATCTAGTAGTTACATTTGAAAATTTTGTTCTAGGAAATTTTGTTTGAGCGCAATCATCAAACTTAATTAAAAAAGTCATTTAAGCCTTTTCACAGTGAGATCTATGCGATATGGCCGAGAAATGTAATTTTGATGTTAACTCCCAAACCGCTGCGCAGAAGTCAACCAAACTTCACCCATTAGTGTATTTTATCACAATCTAGTAGTTACATGTGGAAATTTGGTTCTAGGACATTTGATTTGAGCGCAATCCTCAAACTTAGGTCAAAAAAGCCATTTAAGCCTTTTCACAGTGAGATCTATGCGATATGGCCGAGAAATGTAATTTTGATGTTCACTCCCAAACCGCTGCGCAGAAGTCAACCAAACTTCACCCAATAGTGTATTGTATCACAATCTAGTAGTTACATTTGAAAATTTTGTTCTAGGACATTTTGTTTGAACGCAATCATCAAACTTAATTAAAAAAGTCATTTAAGCCTTTTCACAGTGAGATCTATGCGATATGGCCGAGAAATGTAATTTTGATGTTAACTCCCAAACCGCTGCGCAGAAGTCAACCAAACTTCACCCATTAGTGTATTGTATCACAATCTAGTAGTTACATGTGGAAATTTGGTTATAGGACATTTGATTTGAGCGCAATCCTCAAACTTAGGTCAAAAAAGCCATTTAAGCCTTTTCACAGTGAGATCTATGCGATATGGCCGAGAAATGTAATTTTGATGTTAACTCCCAAACCGCTGCGCAGAAGTCAACCAAACTTCACCCAATAGTGTATTGTATCACAATCTAGTAGTTACATTTGAAATTTTTGTTCTAGGAAATTTTGTTTGAGCGCAATCATCAAACTTAATTAAAAAAGTCATTTAAGCCTTTTCACAGTGAGATCTATGCGATATGGCCGAGAAATGTAATTTTGATGTTAACTCCCAAACCGCTGCGCAGAAGTCAACCAAACTTCACCCATTAGTGTATTTTATCACAATCTAGTAGTTACATGTGGAAATTTGGTTCTAGGACATTTGATTTGAGCGCAATCCTCAAACTTAGGTCAAAAAAGCCATTTAAGCCTTTTCACAGTGAGATCTATGCGATATGGCCGAGAAATGTAATTTTGATGTTCACTCCCAAACCGCTGCGCAGAAGTCAACCAAACTTCACCCATTAGTGTATTGTATCACAATCTAGTAGTTACATGTGGAAATTTGGTTATAGGACATTTGATTTGAGCGCAATCCTCAAACTTAGGTCAAAAAAGCCATTTAAGCCTTTTCACAGTGAGATCTATGCGATATGGCCGAGAAATGTAATTTTGATGTTAACTCCCAAACCGCTGCGCAGAAGTCAACCAAACTTCACCCAATAGTGTATTGTATCACAATCTAGTAGTTACATTTGAAAATTTTGTTCTAGGACATTTTGTTTGAACGCAATCATCAAACTTAATTAAAAAAGTCATTTAAGCCTTTTCACAGTGAGATCTTTGCGATATGGCCGAGAAATGTAATTTTGATGTTAACTCCCAAACCGCTGCGCAGAAGTCAACCAAACTTCACCCAATAGTGTATTGTATCACAATCTAGTAGTTACATTTGAAAATTTTGTTCTAGGAAATTTTGTTTGAGCGCAATCATCAAACTTAATTAAAAAAGTCATTTAAGCCTTTTCACAGTGAGATCTATGCGATATGGCCGAGAAATGTAATTTTGATGTTAACTCCCAAACCGCTGCGCAGAAGTCAACCAAACTTCACCCATTAGTGTATTTTATCACAATCTAGTAGTTACATGTGGAAATTTGGTTCTAGGACATTTGATTTGAGCGCAATCCTCAAACTTAGGTCAAAAAAGCCATTTAAGCCTTTTCACAGTGAGATCTATGCGATATGGCCGAGAAATGTAATTTTGATGTTAACTCCCAAACCGCTGCGCAGAAGTCAACCAAACTTCACCCAATAGTGTATTGTATCACAATCTAGTAGTTACATTTGAAAATTTTGTTCTAGGACATTTTGTTTGAACGCAATCATCAAACTTAATTAAAAAAGTCATTTAAGCCTTTTCACAGTGAGATCTATGCGATATGGCCGAGAAATGTAATTTTGATGTTAACTCCCAAACCGCTGCGCAGAAGTCAACCAAACTTCACCCATTAGTGTATTGTATCACAATCTAGTAGTTACATGTGGAAATTTGGTTATAGGACATTTGATTTGAGCGCAATCCTCAAACTTAGGTCAAAAAAGCCATTTAAGCCTTTTCACAGTGAGATCTATGCGATATGGCCGAGAAATGTAATTTTGATGTTAACTCCCAAACCGCTGCGCAGAAGTCAACCAAACTTCACCCAATAGTGTATTGTATCACAATCTAGTAGTTACATTTGAAAATTTTGTTCTAGGAAATTTTGTTTGAGCGCAATCATCAAACTTAATTAAAAAAGTCATTTAAGCCTTTTCACAGTGAGATCTATGCGATATGGCCGAGAAATGTAATTTTGATGTTAACTCCCAAACCGCTGCGCAGAAGTCAACCAAACTTCACCCATTAGTGTATTTTATCACAATCTAGTAGTTACATGTGGAAATTTGGTTCTAGGACATTTGATTTGAGCGCAATCCTCAAACTTAGGTCAAAAAAGCCATTTAAGCCTTTTCACAGTGAGATCTATGCGATATGGCCGAGAAATGTAATTTTGATGTTCACTCCCAAACCGCTGCGCAGAAGTCAACCAAACTTCACCCATTAGTGTATTGTATCACAATCTAGTAGTTACATGTGGAAATTTGGTTATAGGACATTTGATTTGAGCGCAATCCTCAAACTTAGGTCAAAAAAGCCATTTAAGCCTTTTCACAGTGAGATCTATGCGATATGGCCGAGAAATGTAATTTTGATGTTAACTCCCAAACCGCTGCGCAGAAGTCAACCAAACTTCACCCAATAGTGTATTGTATCACAATCTAGTAGTTACATTTGAAAATTTTGTTCTAGGACATTTTGTTTGAACGCAATCATCAAACTTAATTAAAAAAGTCATTTAAGCCTTTTCACAGTGAGATCTATGCGATATGGCCGAGAAATGTAATTTTGATGTTAACTCCCAAACCGCTGCGCAGAAGTCAACCAAACTTCACCCAATAGTGTATTGTATCACAATCTAGTAGTTACATTTGAAAATTTTGTTCTAGGAAATTTTGTTTGAGCGCAATCATCAAACTTAATTAAAAAAGTCATTTAAGCCTTTTCACAGTGAGATCTATGCGATACGGCCGAGAAATGTAATTTTGATGTTAACTCCCAAACCGCTGCGCAGAAGTCAACCAAACTTCACCCATTAGTGTATTTTATCACAATCTAGTAGTTACATATGGAAATTTGGTTCTAGGACATTTGATTTGAGCGCAATCCTCAAACTTAGGTCAAAAAAGCCATTTAAGCCTTTTCACAGTGAGATCTATGCGATATGGCCGAGAAATGTAATTTTGATGTTAACTCCCAAACCGCTGCGCAGAAGTCAACCAAACTTCACCCATTAGTGTATTGTATCACAATCTAGTAGTTACATGTGGAAATTTGGTTATAGGACATTTGATTTGAGCGCAATCCTCAAACTTAGGTCAAAAAAGCCATTTAAGCCTTTTCACAGTGAGATCTATGCGATATGGCCGAGAAATGTAATTTTGATGTTAACTCCCAAACCGCTGCGCAGAAGTCAACCAAACTTCACCCAATAGTGTATTGCATCACAATCTAGTAGTTACATTTGAAAATTTTGTTCTAGGAAATTTTGTTTGAGCGCAATCATCAAACTTAATTAAAAAAGTCATTTAAGCCTTTTCACAGTGAGATCTATGCGATATGGCCGAGAAATGTAATTTTGATGTTAACTCCCAAACCGCTGCGCAGAAGTCAACCAAACTTCACCCATTAGTGTATTTTATCACAATCTAGTAGTTACATGTGGAAATTTGGTTCTAGGACATTTGATTTGAGCGCAATCCTCAAACTTAGGTCAAAAAAGCCATTTAAGCCTTTTCACAGTGAGATCTATGCGATATGGCCGAGAAATGTAATTTTGATGTTCACTCCCAAACCGCTGCGCAGAAGTCAACCAAACTTCACCCATTAGTGTATTGTATCACAATCTAGTAGTTACATGTGGAAATTTGTTTATAGGACATTTGATTTGAGCGCAATCCTCAAACTTAGGTCAAAAAAGCCATTTAAGCCTTTTCACAGTGAGATCTATGCGATATGGCCGAGAAATATAATTTTGATGTTAACTCCCAAACCGCTGCGCAGAAGTCAACCAAACTTCACCCATTAGTGTATTTTATCACAATCTAGTAGTTACATGTGGAAATTTGGTTCTAGGACATTTGATTTGAGCGCAATCCTCAAACTTAGGTCAAAAAAGCCATTTAAGCCTTTTCACAGTGAGATCTATGCGATATGGCCGAGAAATGTAATTTTGATGTTAACTCCCAAACCGCTGCGCAGAAGTCAACCAAACTTCACCCAATAGTGTATTGTATCACAATCTAGTAGTTACATTTGAAAATTTTGTTCTAGGACATTTTGTTTGAACGCAATCATCAAACTTAATTAAAAAAGTCATTTAAGCCTTTTCACAGTGAGATCTATGCGATATGGCCGAGAAATGTAATTTTGATGTTAACTCCCAAACCGCTGCGCAGAAGTCAACCAAACTTCACCCAATAGTGTATTGTATCACAATCTAGTAGTTACATTTGAAAATTTTGTTCTAGGACATTTTGTTTGAACGCAATCATCAAACTTAATTAAAAAAGTCATTTAAGCCTTTTCACAGTGAGATCTATGCGATATGGCCGAGAAATGTAATTTTGATGTTAACTCCCAAACCGCTGCGCAGAAGTCAACCAAACTTCACCCAATAGTGTATTGTATCACAATCTAGTAGTTACATTTGAAAATTTTGTTCTAGGAAATTTTGTTTGAGCGCAATCATCAAACTTAATTAAAAAAGTCATTTAAGCCTTTTCACAGTGAGATCTATGCGATACGGCCGAGAAATGTAATTTTGATGTTAACTCCCAAACCGCTGCGCAGAAGTCAACCAAACTTCACCCATTAGTGTATTTTATCACAATCTAGTAGTTACATATGGAAATTTGGTTCTAGGACATTTGATTTGAGCGCAATCCTCAAACTTAGGTCAAAAAAGCCATTTAAGCCTTTTCACAGTGAGATCTATGCGATATGGCCGAGAAATGTAATTTTGATGTTAACTCCCAAACCGCTGCGCAGAAGTCAACCAAACTTCACCCATTAGTGTATTGTATCACAATCTAGTAGTTACATGTGGAAATTTGGTTATAGGACATTTGATTTGAGCGCAATCCTCAAACTTAGGTCAAAAAAGCCATTTAAGCCTTTTCACAGTGAGATCTATGCGATATGGCCGAGAAATGTAATTTTGATGTTAACTCCCAAACCGCTGCGCAGAAGTCAACCAAACTTCACCCAATAGTGTATTGCATCACAATCTAGTAGTTACATTTGAAAATTTTGTTCTAGGAAATTTTGTTTGAGCGCAATCATCAAACTTAATTAAAAAAGTCATTTAAGCCTTTTCACAGTGAGATCTATGCGATATGGCCGAGAAATGTAATTTTGATGTTAACTCCCAAACCGCTGCGCAGAAGTCAACCAAACTTCACCCATTAGTGTATTTTATCACAATCTAGTAGTTACATGTGGAAATTTGGTTCTAGGACATTTGATTTGAGCGCAATCCTCAAACTTAGGTCAAAAAAGCCATTTAAGCCTTTTCACAGTGAGATCTATGCGATATGGCCGAGAAATGTAATTTTGATGTTCACTCCCAAACCGCTGCGCAGAAGTCAACCAAACTTCACCCATTAGTGTATTGTATCACAATCTAGTAGTTACATGTGGAAATTTGTTTATAGGACATTTGATTTGAGCGCAATCCTCAAACTTAGGTCAAAAAAGCCATTTAAGCCTTTTCACAGTGAGATCTATGCGATATGGCCGAGAAATATAATTTTGATGTTAACTCCCAAACCGCTGCGCAGAAGTCAACCAAACTTCACCCATTAGTGTATTTTATCACAATCTAGTAGTTACATGTGGAAATTTGGTTCTAGGACATTTGATTTGAGCGCAATCCTCAAACTTAGGTCAAAAAAGCCATTTAAGCCTTTTCACAGTGAGATCTATGCGATATGGCCGAGAAATGTAATTTTGATGTTAACTCCCAAACCGCTGCGCAGAAGTCAACCAAACTTCACCCAATAGTGTATTGTATCACAATCTAGTAGTTACATTTGAAAATTTTGTTCTAGGACATTTTGTTTGAACGCAATCATCAAACTTAATTAAAAAAGTCATTTAAGCCTTTTCACAGTGAGATCTATGCGATATGGCCGAGAAATGTAATTTTGATGTTAACTCCCAAACCGCTGCGCAGAAGTCAACCAAACTTCACCCAATAGTGTATTGTATCACAATCTAGTAGTTACATTTGAAAATTTTGTTCTAGGACATTTTGTTTGAACGCAATCATCAAACTTAATTAAAAAAGTCATTTAAGCCTTTTCACAGTGAGATCTATGCGATATGGCCGAGAAATGTAATTTTGATGTTAACTCCCAAACCGCTGCGCAGAAGTCAACCAAACTTCACCCAATAGTGTATTGTATCACAATCTAGTAGTTACATTTGAAAATTTTGTTCTAGGAAATTTTGTTTGAGCGCAATCATCAAACTTAATTAAAAAAGTCATTTAAGCCTTTTCACAGTGAGATCTATGCGATATGGCCGAGAAATGTAATTTTGATGTTAACTCCCAAACCGCTGCGCAGAAGTCAACCAAACTTCACCCATTAGTGTATTTTATCACAATCTAGTAGTTACATGTGGAAATTTGGTTCTAGGACATTTGATTTGAGCGCAATCCTCAAACTTAGGTCAAAAAAGCCATTTAAGCCTTTTCACAGTGAGATCTATGCGATATGGCCGAGAAATGTAATTTTGATGTTAACTCCCAAACCGCTGCGCAGAAGTCAACCAAACTTCACCCAATAGTGTATTGTATCACAATCTAGTAGTTACATTTGAAAATTTTGTTCTAGGAAATTTTGTTTGAGCGCAATCATCAAACTTAATTAAAAAAGTCATTTAAGCCTTTTCACAGTGAGATCTATGCGATATGGCCGAGAAATGTAATTTTGATGTTAACTCCCAAACCGCTGCGCAGAAGTCAACCAAACTTCACCCATTAGTGTATTTTATCACAATCTAGTAGTTACATGTGGAAATTTGGTTCTAGGACATTTGATTTGAGCGCAATCCTCAAACTTAGGTCAAAAAAGCCATTTAAGCCTTTTCACAGTGAGATCTATGCGATATGGCCGAGAAATGTAATTTTGATGTTCACTCCCAAACCGCTGCGCAGAAGTCAACCAAACTTCACCCATTAGTGTATTGTATCACAATCTAGTAGTTACATGTGGAAATTTGGTTATAGGACATTTGATTTGAGCGCAATCCTCAAACTTAGGTCAAAAAAGCCATTTAAGCCTTTTCACAGTGAGATCTATGCGATATGGCCGAGAAATGTAATTTTGATGTTAACTCCCAAACCGCTGCGCAGAAGTCAACCAAACTTCACCCAATAGTGTATTGTATCACAATCTAGTAGTTACATTTGAAAATTTTGTTCTAGGACATTTTGTTTGAACGCAATCATCAAACTTAATTAAAAAAGTCATTTAAGCCTTTTCACAGTGAGATCTATGCGATATGGCCGAGAAATGTAATTTTGATGTTAACTCCCAAACCGCTGCGCAGAAGTCAACCAAACTTCACCCAATAGTGTATTGTATCACAATCTAGTAGTTACATGTGGAAATTTGGTTATAGGACATTTGATTTGAGCGCAATCCTCAAACTTAGGTCAAAAAAGCCATTTAAGCCTTTTCACAGTGAGATCTATGCGATATGGCCGAGAAATGTAATTTTGATGTTAACTCCCAAACCGCTGCGCAGAAGTCAACCAAACTTCACCCAATAGTGTATTGTATCACAATCTAGTAGTTACATTTGAAAATTTTGTTCTAGGAAATTTTGTTTGAGCGCAATCATCAAACTTAATTAAAAAAGTCATTTAAGCCTTTTCACAGTGAGATCTATGCGATATGGCCGAGAAATGTAATTTTGATGTTAACTCCCAAACCGCTGCGCAGAAGTCAACCAAACTTCACCCATTAGTGTATTTTATCACAATCTAGTAGTTACATGTGGAAATTTGGTTCTAGGACATTTGATTTGAGCGCAATCCTCAAACTTAGGTCAAAAAAGCCATTTAAGCCTTTTCACAGTGAGATCTATGCGATATGGCCGAGAAATGTAATTTTGATGTTCACTCCCAAACCGCTGCGCAGAAGTCAACCAAACTTCACCCATTAGTGTATTGTATCACAATCTAGTAGTTACATGTGGAAATTTGGTTATAGGACATTTGATTTGAGCGCAATCCTCAAACTTAGGTCAAAAAAGCCATTTAAGCCTTTTCACAGTGAGATCTATGCGATATGGCCGAGAAATGTAATTTTGATGTTAACTCCCAAACCGCTGCGCAGAAGTCAACCAAACTTCACCCAATAGTGTATTGTATCACAATCTAGTAGTTACATTTGAAAATTTTGTTCTAGGACATTTTGTTTGAACGCAATCATCAAACTTAATTAAAAAAGTCATTTAAGCCTTTTCACAGTGAGATCTATGCGATATGGCCGAGAAATGTAATTTTGATGTTAACTCCCAAACCGCTGCGCAGAAGTCAACCAAACTTCACCCAATAGTGTATTGTATCACAATCTAGTAGTTACATTTGAAAATTTTGTTCTAGGAAATTTTGTTTGAGCGCAATCATCAAACTTAATTAAAAAAGTCATTTAAGCCTTTTCACAGTGAGATCTATGCGATATGGCCGAGAAATGTAATTTTGATGTTAACTCCCAAACCGCTGCGCAGAAGTCAACCAAACTTCACCCATTAGTGTATTTTATCACAATCTAGTAGTTACATGTGGAAATTTGGTTCTAGGACATTTGATTTGAGCGCAATCCTCAAACTTAGGTCAAAAAAGCCATTTAAGCCTTTTCACAGTGAGATCTATGCGATATGGCCGAGAAATGTAATTTTGATATTAACTCCCAAACCGCTGCGCAGAAGTCAACCAAACTTCACCCAATAGTGTATTGTATCACAATCTAGTAGTTACATTTGAAAATTTTGTTCTAGGACATTTTGTTTGAACGCAATCATCAAACTTAAATAAAAAAGTCATTTAAGCCTTTTCACAGTGAGATCTATGCGATATGGCCGAGAAATGTAATTTTGATGTTAACTCCCAAACCGCTGCGCAGAAGTCAACCAAACTTCACCCATTAGTGTATTGTATCACAATCTAGTAGTTACATGTGGAAATTTGGTTATAGGACATTTGATTTGAGCGCAATCCTCAAACTTAGGTCAAAAAAGCCATTTAAGCCTTTTCACAGTGAGATCTATGCGATATGGCCGAGAAATGTAATTTTGATGTTAACTCCCAAACCGCTGCGCAGAAGTCAACCAAACTTCACCCAATAGTGTATTGTATCACAATCTAGTAGTTACATTTGAAAATTTTGTTCTAGGAAATTTTGTTTGAGCGCAATCATCAAACTTAATTAAAAAAGTCATTTAAGCCTTTTCACAGTGAGATCTATGCGATATGGCCGAGAAATGTAATTTTGATGTTAACTCCCAAACCGCTGCGCAGAAGTCAACCAAACTTCACCCATTAGTGTATTTTATCACAATCTAGTAGTTACATGTGGAAATTTGGTTCTAGGACATTTGATTTGAGCGCAATCCTCAAACTTAGGTCAAAAAAGCCATTTAAGCCTTTTCACAGTGAGATCTATGCGATATGGCCGAGAAATGTAATTTTGATGTTCACTCCCAAACCGCTGCGCAGAAGTCAACCAAACTTCACCCATTAGTGTATTGTATCACAATCTAGTAGTTACATGTGGAAATTTGGTTATAGGACATTTGATTTGAGCGCAATCCTCAAACTTAGGTCAAAAAAGCCATTTAAGCCTTTTCACAGTGAGATCTATGCGATATGGCCGAGAAATGTAATTTTGATGTTAACTCCCAAACCGCTGCGCAGAAGTCAACCAAACTTCACCCATTAGTGTATTTTATCACAATCTAGTAGTTACATGTGGAAATTTGGTTCTAGGACATTTGATTTGAGCGCAATCCTCAAACTTAGGTCAAAAAAGCCATTTAAGCCTTTTCACAGTGAGATCTATGCGATATGGCCGAGAAATGTAATTTTGATGTTCACTCCCAAACCGCTGCGCAGAAGTCAACCAAACTTCACCCATTAGTGTATTGTATCACAATCTAGTAGTTACATGTGGAAATTTGGTTATAGGACATTTGATTTGAGCGCAATCCTCAAACTTAGGTCAAAAAAGCCATTTAAGCCTTTTCACAGTGAGATCTATGCGATATGGCCGAGAAATGTAATTTTGATGTTAACTCCCAAACCGCTGCGCAGAAGTCAACCAAACTTCACCCAATAGTGTATTGTATCACAATCTAGTAGTTACATTTGAAAATTTTGTTCTAGGACATTTTGTTTGAACGCAATCATCAAACTTAATTAAAAAAGTCATTTAAGCCTTTTCACAGTGAGATCTATGCGATATGGCCGAGAAATGTAATTTTGATGTTAACTCCCAAACCGCTGCGCAGAAGTCAACCAAACTTCACCCAATAGTGTATTGTATCACAATCTAGTAGTTACATTTGAAAATTTTGTTCTAGGAAATTTTGTTTGAGCGCAATCATCAAACTTAATTAAAAAAGTCATTTAAGCCTTTTCACAGTGAGATCTATGCGATATGGCCGAGAAATGTAATTTTGATGTTAACTCCCAAACCGCTGCGCAGAAGTCAACCAAACTTCACCCATTAGTGTATTTTATCACAATCTAGTAGTTACATGTGGAAATTTGGTTCTAGGACATTTGATTTGAGCGCAATCCTCAAACTTAGGTCAAAAAAGCCATTTAAGCCTTTTCACAGTGAGATCTATGCGATATGGCCGAGAAATGTAATTTTGATATTAACTCCCAAACCGCTGCGCAGAAGTCAACCAAACTTCACCCAATAGTGTATTGTATCACAATCTAGTAGTTACATTTGAAAATTTTGTTCTAGGACATTTTGTTTGAACGCAATCATCAAACTTAAATAAAAAAGTCATTTAAGCCTTTTCACAGTGAGATCTATGCGATATGGCCGAGAAATGTAATTTTGATGTTAACTCCCAAACCGCTGCGCAGAAGTCAACCAAACTTCACCCATTAGTGTATTGTATCACAATCTAGTAGTTACATGTGGAAATTTGGTTATAGGACATTTGATTTGAGCGCAATCCTCAAACTTAGGTCAAAAAAGCCATTTAAGCCTTTTCACAGTGAGATCTATGCGATATGGCCGAGAAATGTAATTTTGATGTTAACTCCCAAACCGCTGCGCAGAAGTCAACCAAACTTCACCCAATAGTGTATTGTATCACAATCTAGTAGTTACATTTGAAAATTTTGTTCTAGGAAATTTTGTTTGAGCGCAATCATCAAACTTAATTAAAAAAGTCATTTAAGCCTTTTCACAGTGAGATCTATGCGATATGGCCGAGAAATGTAATTTTGATGTTAACTCCCAAACCGCTGCGCAGAAGTCAACCAAACTTCACCCATTAGTGTATTTTATCACAATCTAGTAGTTACATGTGGAAATTTGGTTCTAGGACATTTGATTTGAGCGCAATCCTCAAACTTAGGTCAAAAAAGCCATTTAAGCCTTTTCACAGTGAGATCTATGCGATATGGCCGAGAAATGTAATTTTGATGTTCACTCCCAAACCGCTGCGCAGAAGTCAACCAAACTTCACCCATTAGTGTATTGTATCACAATCTAGTAGTTACATGTGGAAATTTGGTTATAGGACATTTGATTTGAGCGCAATCCTCAAACTTAGGTCAAAAAAGCCATTTAAGCCTTTTCACAGTGAGATCTATGCGATATGGCCGAGAAATGTAATTTTGATGTTAACTCCCAAACCGCTGCGCAGAAGTCAACCAAACTTCACCCAATAGTGTATTGTATCACAATCTAGTAGTTACATTTGAAAATTTTGTTCTAGGACATTTTGTTTGAACGCAATCATCAAACTTAATTAAAAAAGTCATTTAAGCCTTTTCACAGTGAGATCTATGCGATATGGCCGAGAAATGTAATTTTGATGTTAACTCCCAAACCGCTGCGCAGAAGTCAACCAAACTTCACCCAATAGTGTATTGTATCACAATCTAGTAGTTACATTTGAAAATTTTGTTCTAGGAAATTTTGTTTGAGCGCAATCATCAAACTTAATTAAAAAAGTCATTTAAGCCTTTTCACAGTGAGATCTATGCGATACGGCCGAGAAATGTAATTTTGATGTTAACTCCCAAACCGCTGCGCAGAAGTCAACCAAACTTCACCCATTAGTGTATTTTATCACAATCTAGTAGTTACATATGGAAATTTGGTTCTAGGACATTTGATTTGAGCGCAATCCTCAAACTTAGGTCAAAAAAGCCATTTAAGCCTTTTCACAGTGAGATCTATGCGATATGGCCGAGAAATGTAATTTTGATGTTAACTCCCAAACCGCTGCGCAGAAGTCAACCAAACTTCACCCATTAGTGTATTGTATCACAATCTAGTAGTTACATGTGGAAATTTGGTTATAGGACATTTGATTTGAGCGCAATCCTCAAACTTAGGTCAAAAAAGCCATTTAAGCCTTTTCACAGTGAGATCTATGCGATATGGCCGAGAAATGTAATTTTGATGTTAACTCCCAAACCGCTGCGCAGAAGTCAACCAAACTTCACCCAATAGTGTATTGCATCACAATCTAGTAGTTACATTTGAAAATTTTGTTCTAGGAAATTTTGTTTGAGCGCAATCATCAAACTTAATTAAAAAAGTCATTTAAGCCTTTTCACAGTGAGATCTATGCGATATGGCCGAGAAATGTAATTTTGATGTTAACTCCCAAACCGCTGCGCAGAAGTCAACCAAACTTCACCCATTAGTGTATTTTATCACAATCTAGTAGTTACATGTGGAAATTTGGTTCTAGGACATTTGATTTGAGCGCAATCCTCAAACTTAGGTCAAAAAAGCCATTTAAGCCTTTTCACAGTGAGATCTATGCGATATGGCCGAGAAATGTAATTTTGATGTTCACTCCCAAACCGCTGCGCAGAAGTCAACCAAACTTCACCCATTAGTGTATTGTATCACAATCTAGTAGTTACATGTGGAAATTTGTTTATAGGACATTTGATTTGAGCGCAATCCTCAAACTTAGGTCAAAAAAGCCATTTAAGCCTTTTCACATTGAGATCTATGCGATATGGCCGAGAAATATAATTTTGATGTTAACTCCCAAACCGCTGCGCAGAAGTCAACCAAACTTCACCCATTAGTGTATTTTATCACAATCTAGTAGTTACATGTGGAAATTTGGTTCTAGGACATTTGATTTGAGCGCAATCCTCAAACTTAGGTCAAAAAAGCCATTTAAGCCTTTTCACAGTGAGATCTATGCGATATGGCCGAGAAATGTAATTTTGATGTTCACTCCCAAACCGCTGCGCAGAAGTCAACCAAACTTCACCCATTAGTGTATTGTATCACAATCTAGTAGTTACATGTGGAAATTTGGTTATAGGACATTTGATTTGAGCGCAATCCTCAAACTTAGGTCAAAAAAGCCATTTAAGCCTTTTCACAGTGAGATCTATGCGATATGGCCGAGAAATGTAATTTTGATGTTAACTCCCAAACCGCTGCGCAGAAGTCAACCAAACTTCACCCAATAGTGTATTGTATCACAATCTAGTAGTTACATTTGAAAATTTTGTTCTAGGACATTTTGTTTGAACGCAATCATCAAACTTAATTAAAAAAGTCATTTAAGCCTTTTCACAGTGAGATCTATGCGATATGGCCGAGAAATGTAATTTTGATGTTAACTCCCAAACCGCTGCGCAGAAGTCAACCAAACTTCACCCAATAGTGTATTGTATCACAATCTAGTAGTTACATTTGAAAATTTTGTTCTAGGACATTTTGTTTGAACGCAATCATCAAACTTAATTAAAAAAGTCATTTAAGCCTTTTCACAGTGAGATCTATGCGATATGGCCGAGAAATGTAATTTTGATGTTAACTCCCAAACCGCTGCGCAGAAGTCAACCAAACTTCACCCAATAGTGTATTGTATCACAATCTAGTAGTTACATTTGAAAATTTTGTTCTAGGACATTTTGTTTGAACGCAATCATCAAACTTAATTAAAAAAGTCATTTAAGCCTTTTCACAGTGAGATCTATGCGATATGGCCGAGAAATGTAATTTTGATGTTAACTCCCAAACCGCTGCGCAGAAGTCAACCAAACTTCACCCAATAGTGTATTGTATCACAATCTAGTAGTTACATTTGAAAATTTTGTTCTAGGAAATTTTGTTTGAGCGCAATCATCAAACTTAATTAAAAAAGTCATTTAAGCCTTTTCACAGTGAGATCTATGCGATACGGCCGAGAAATGTAATTTTGATGTTAACTCCCAAACCGCTGCGCAGAAGTCAACCAAACTTCACCCATTAGTGTATTTTATCACAATCTAGTAGTTACATATGGAAATTTGGTTCTAGGACATTTGATTTGAGCGCAATCCTCAAACTTAGGTCAAAAAAGCCATTTAAGCCTTTTCACAGTGAGATCTATGCGATATGGCCGAGAAATGTAATTTTGATGTTAACTCCCAAACCGCTGCGCAGAAGTCAACCAAACTTCACCCATTAGTGTATTGTATCACAATCTAGTAGTTACATGTGGAAATTTGGTTATAGGACATTTGATTTGAGCGCAATCCTCAAACTTAGGTCAAAAAAGCCATTTAAGCCTTTTCACAGTGAGATCTATGCGATATGGCCGAGAAATGTAATTTTGATGTTAACTCCCAAACCGCTGCGCAGAAGTCAACCAAACTTCACCCAATAGTGTATTGCATCACAATCTAGTAGTTACATTTGAAAATTTTGTTCTAGGAAATTTTGTTTGAGCGCAATCATCAAACTTAATTAAAAAAGTCATTTAAGCCTTTTCACAGTGAGATCTATGCGATATGGCCGAGAAATGTAATTTTGATGTTAACTCCCAAACCGCTGCGCAGAAGTCAACCAAACTTCACCCATTAGTGTATTTTATCACAATCTAGTAGTTACATGTGGAAATTTGGTTCTAGGACATTTGATTTGAGCGCAATCCTCAAACTTAGGTCAAAAAAGCCATTTAAGCCTTTTCACAGTGAGATCTATGCGATATGGCCGAGAAATGTAATTTTGATGTTCACTCCCAAACCGCTGCGCAGAAGTCAACCAAACTTCACCCATTAGTGTATTGTATCACAATCTAGTAGTTACATGTGGAAATTTGTTTATAGGACATTTGATTTGAGCGCAATCCTCAAACTTAGGTCAAAAAAGCCATTTAAGCCTTTTCACAGTGAGATCTATGCGATATGGCCGAGAAATATAATTTTGATGTTAACTCCCAAACCGCTGCGCAGAAGTCAACCAAACTTCACCCATTAGTGTATTTTATCACAATCTAGTAGTTACATGTGGAAATTTGGTTCTAGGACATTTGATTTGAGCGCAATCCTCAAACTTAGGTCAAAAAAGCCATTTAAGCCTTTTCACAGTGAGATCTATGCGATATGGCCGAGAAATGTAATTTTGATGTTCACTCCCAAACCGCTGCGCAGAAGTCAACCAAACTTCACCCATTAGTGTATTGTATCACAATCTAGTAGTTACATGTGGAAATTTGGTTATAGGACATTTGATTTGAGCGCAATCCTCAAACTTAGGTCAAAAAAGCCATTTAAGCCTTTTCACAGTGAGATCTATGCGATATGGCCGAGAAATGTAATTTTGATGTTAACTCCCAAACCGCTGCGCAGAAGTCAACCAAACTTCACCCAATAGTGTATTGTATCACAATCTAGTAGTTACATTTGAAAATTTTGTTCTAGGACATTTTGTTTGAACGCAATCATCAAACTTAATTAAAAAAGTCATTTAAGCCTTTTCACAGTGAGATCTATGCGATATGGCCGAGAAATGTAATTTTGATGTTAACTCCCAAACCGCTGCGCAGAAGTCAACCAAACTTCACCCAATAGTGTATTGTATCACAATCTAGTAGTTACATTTGAAAATTTTGTTCTAGGACATTTTGTTTGAACGCAATCATCAAACTTAATTAAAAAAGTCATTTAAGCCTTTTCACAGTGAGATCTATGCGATATGGCCGAGAAATGTAATTTTGATGTTAACTCCCAAACCGCTGCGCAGAAGTCAACCAAACTTCACCCAATAGTGTATTGTATCACAATCTAGTAGTTACATTTGAAAATTTTGTTCTAGGACATTTTGTTTGAACGCAATCATCAAACTTAATTAAAAAAGTCATTTAAGCCTTTTCACAGTGAGATCTATGCGATATGGCCGAGAAATGTAATTTTGATGTTAACTCCCAAACCGCTGCGCAGAAGTCAACCAAACTTCACCCAATAGTGTATTGTATCACAATCTAGTAGTTACATTTGAAAATTTTGTTCTAGGACATTTTGTTTGAACGCAATCATCAAACTTAATTAAAAAAGTCATTTAAGCCTTTTCACAGTGAGATCTATGCGATATGGCCGAGAAATGTAATTTTGATGTTAACTCCCAAACCGCTGCGCAGAAGTCAACCAAACTTCACCCAATAGTGTATTGTATCACAATCTAGTAGTTACATTTGAAAATTTTGTTCTAGGAAATTTTGTTTGAGCGCAATCATCAAACTTAATTAAAAAAGTCATTTAAGCCTTTTCACAGTGAGATCTATGCGATATGGCCGAGAAATGTAATTTTGATGTTAACTCCCAAACCGCTGCGCAGAAGTCAACCAAACTTCACCCATTAGTGTATTTTATCACAATCTAGTAGTTACATGTGGAAATTTGGTTCTAGGACATTTGATTTGAGCGCAATCCTCAAACTTAGGTCAAAAAAGCCATTTAAGCCTTTTCACAGTGAGATCTATGCGATATGGCCGAGAAATGTAATTTTGATGTTAACTCCCAAACCGCTGCGCAGAAGTCAACCAAACTTCACCCAATAGTGTATTGTATCACAATCTAGTAGTCACATTTGAAAATTTTGTTCTAGGACATTTTGTTTGAACGCAATCATCAAACTTAATTAAAAAAGTCATTTAAGCCTTTTCACAGTGAGATCTATGCGATATGGCCGAGAAATGTAATTTTGATGTTAACTCCCAAACCGCTGCGCAGAAGTCAACCAAACTTCACCCATTAGTGTATTGTATCACAATCTAGTAGTTACATGTGGAAATTTTGTTCTAGGACATTTTGTTTGAGCGCAATCCTCAAACTTAGGTCAAAAAAGCCATTTAAGCCTTTTCACAGTGAGATCTATGCGATATGGCCGAGAAATGTAATTTTGATGTTAACTCCCAAACCGCTGCGCAGAAGTCAACCAAACTTCACCCAATAGTGTATTGTATCACAATCTAGTAGTTACATTTGAAAATTTTGTTCTAGGAAATTTTGTTTGAGCGCAATCATCAAACTTAATTAAAAAAGTCATTTAAGCCTTTTCACAGTGAGATCTATGCGATATGGCCGAGAAATGTAATTTTGATGTTAACTCCCAAACCGCTGCGCAGAAGTCAACCAAACTTCACCCATTAGTGTATTTTATCACAATCTAGTAGTTACATGTGGAAATTTGGTTCTAGGACATTTGATTTGAGCGCAATCCTCAAACTTAGGTCAAAAAAGCCATTTAAGCCTTTTCACAGTGAGATCTATGCGATATGGCCGAGAAATGTAATTTTGATGTTCACTCCCAAACCGCTGCGCAGAAGTCAACCAAACTTCACCCATTAGTGTATTGTATCACAATCTAGTAGTTACATGTGGAAATTTGGTTATAGGACATTTGATTTGAGCGCAATCCTCAAACTTAGGTCAAAAAAGCCATTTAAGCCTTTTCACAGTGAGATCTATGCGATATGGCCGAGAAATGTAATTTTGATGTTAACTCCCAAACCGCTGCGCAGAAGTCAACCAAACTTCACCCAATAGTGTATTGTATCACAATCTAGTAGTTACATTTGAAAATTTTGTTCTAGGACATTTTGTTTGAACGCAATCATCAAACTTAATTAAAAAAGTCATTTAAGCCTTTTCACAGTGAGATCTATGCGATATGGCCGAGAAATGTAATTTTGATGTTAACTCCCAAACCGCTGCGCAGAAGTCAACCAAACTTCACCCAATAGTGTATTGTATCACAATCTAGTAGTTACATTTGAAAATTTTGTTCTAGGAAATTTTGTTTGAGCGCAATCATCAAACTTAATTTAAAAAGTCATTTAAGCCTTTTCACAGTGAGATCTATGCGATATGGCCGAGAAATGTAATTTTGATGTTAACTCCCAAACCGCTGCGCAGAAGTCAACCAAACTTCACCCATTAGTGTATTTTATCACAATCTAGTAGTTACATGTGGAAATTTGGTTCTAGGACATTTGATTTGAGCGCAATCCTCAAACTTAGGTCAAAAAAGCCATTTAAGCCTTTTCACAGTGAGATCTATGCGATATGGCCGAGAAATGTAATTTTGATGTTAACTCCCAAACCGCTGCGCAGAAGTCAACCAAACTTCACCCAATAGTGTATTGTATCACAATCTAGTAGTTACATTTGAAAATTTTGTTCTAGGACATTTTGTTTGAACGCAATCATCAAACTTAATTAAAAAAGTCATTTAAGCCTTTTCACAGTGAGATCTATGCGATATGGCCGAGAAATGTAATTTTGATGTTAACTCCCAAACCGCTGCGCAGAAGTCAACCAAACTTCACCCATTAGTGTATTGTATCACAATCTAGTAGTTACATGTGGAAATTTGGTTATAGGACATTTGATTTGAGCGCAATCCTCAAACTTAGGTCAAAAAAGCCATTTAAGCCTTTTCACAGTGAGATCTATGCGATATGGCCGAGAAATGTAATTTTGATGTTAACTCCCAAACCGCTGCGCAGAAGTCAACCAAACTTCACCCAATAGTGTATTGTATCACAATCTAGTAGTTACATTTGAAAATTTTGTTCTAGGAAATTTTGTTTGAGCGCAATCATCAAACTTAATTAAAAAAGTCATTTAAGCCTTTTCACAGTGAGATCTATGCGATATGGCCGAGAAATGTAATTTTGATGTTAACTCCCAAACCGCTGCGCAGAAGTCAACCAAACTTCACCCATTAGTGTATTTTATCACAATCTAGTAGTTACATGTGGAAATTTGGTTCTAGGACATTTGATTTGAGCGCAATCCTCAAACTTAGGTCAAAAAAGCCATTTAAGCCTTTTCACAGTGAGATCTATGCGATATGGCCGAGAAATGTAATTTTGATGTTCACTCCCAAACCGCTGCGCAGAAGTCAACCAAACTTCACCCATTAGTGTATTGTATCACAATCTAGTAGTTACATGTGGAAATTTGGTTATAGGACATTTGATTTGAGCGCAATCCTCAAACTTAGGTCAAAAAAGCCATTTAAGCCTTTTCACAGTGAGATCTATGCGATATGGCCGAGAAATGTAATTTTGATGTTAACTCCCAAACCGCTGCGCAGAAGTCAACCAAACTTCACCCAATAGTGTATTGTATCACAATCTAGTAGTTACATTTGAAAATTTTGTTCTAGGACATTTTGTTTGAACGCAATCATCAAACTTAATTAAAAAAAGTCATTTAAGCCTTTTCACAGTGAGATCTATGCGATATGGCCGAGAAATGTAATTTTGATGTTAACTCCCAAACCGCTGCGCAGAAGTCAACCAAACTTCACCCAATAGTGTATTGTATCACAATCTAGTAGTTACATTTGAAAATTTTGTTCTAGGAAATTTTGTTTGAGCGCAATCATCAAACTTAATTAAAAAAGTCATTTAAGCCTTTTCACAGTGAGATCTATGCGATATGGCCGAGAAATGTAATTTTGATGTTAACTCCCAAACCGCTGCGCAGAAGTCAACCAAACTTCACCCATTAGTGTATTTTATCACAATCTAGTAGTTACATGTGGAAATTTGGTTCTAGGACATTTGATTTGAGCGCAATCCTCAAACTTAGGTCAAAAAAGCCATTTAAGCCTTTTCACAGTGAGATCTATGCGATATGGCCGAGAAATGTAATTTTGATGTTAACTCCCAAACCGCTGCGCAGAAGTCAACCAAACTTCACCCAATAGTGTATTGTATCACAATCTAGTAGTTACATTTGAAAATTTTGTTCTAGGAAATTTTGTTTGAGCGCAATCATCAAACTTAATTAAAAAAGTCATTTAAGCCTTTTCACAGTGAGATCTATGCGATATGGCCGAGAAATGTAATTTTGATGTTCACTCCCAAACCGCTGCGCAGAAGTCAACCAAACTTCACCCAATAGTGTATTGTATCACAATCTAGTAGTTACATTTGAAAATTTTGTTCTAGGAAATTTTGTTTGAGCGCAATCATCAAACTTAATTAAAAAAGTCATTTAAGCCTTTTCACAGTGAGATCTATGCGATATGGCCGAGAAATGTAATTTTGATGTTAACTCCCAAACCGCTGCGCAGAAGTCAACCAAACTTCACCCATTAGTGTATTTTATCACAATCTAGTAGTTACATGTGGAAATTTGGTTCTAGGACATTTGATTTGAGCGCAATCCTCAAACTTAGGTCAAAAAAGCCATTTAAGCCTTTTCACAGTGAGATCTATGCTATATGGCCGAGAAATGTAATTTTGATGTTAACTCCCAAACCGCTGCGCAGAAGTCAACCAAACTTCACCCAATAGTGTATTGTATCACAATCTAGTAGTTACATTTGAAAATTTTGTTCTAGGAAATTTTGTTTGAGCGCAATCATCAAACTTAATTAAAAAAGTCATTTAAGCCTTTTCACAGTGAGATCTATGCGATATGGCCGAGAAATGTAATTTTGATGTTAACTCCCAAACCGCTGCGCAGAAGTCAACCAAACTTCACCCATTAGTGTATTTTATCACAATCTAGTAGTTACATGTGGAAATTTGGTTCTAGGACATTTGATTTGAGCGCAATCCTCAAACTTAGGTCAAAAAAGCCATTTAAGCCTTTTCACAGTGAGATCTATGCGATATGGCCGAGAAATGTAATTTTGATGTTCACTCCCAAACCGCTGCGCAGAAGTCAACCAAACTTCACCCATTAGTGTATTGTATCACAATCTAGTAGTTACATGTGGAAATTTGGTTATAGGACATTTGATTTGAGCGCAATCCTCTAACTTAGGTCAAAAAAGCCATTTAAGCCTTTTCACAGTGAGATCTATGCGATATGGCCGAGAAATGTAATTTTGATGTTAACTCCCAAACCGCTGCGCTGAAGTCAACCAAACTTCACCCAATAGTGTATTGTATCACAATCTAGTAGTTACATTTGAAAATTTTGTTCTAGGACATTTTGTTTGAACGCAATCATCAAACTTAATTAAAAAAGTCATTTAAGCCTTTTCACAGTGAGATCTATGCGATATGGCCGGGAAATGTAATTTTGATGTTAACTCCCAAACCGCTGCGCAGAAGTCAACCAAACTTCACCCAATAGTGTATTGTATCACAATCTAGTAGTTACATTTGAAAATTTTGTTCTAGGAAATTTTGTTTGAGCGCAATCATCAAACTTAATTAAAAAAGTCATTTAAGCCTTTTCACAGTGAGATCTATGCGATATGGCCGAGAAATGTAATTTTGATGTTAACTCCCAAACCGCTGCGCAGAAGTCAACCAAACTTCACCCATTAGTGTATTTTATCACAATCTAGTAGTTACATGTGGAAATTTGGTTCTAGGACATTTGATTTGAGCGCAATCCTCAAACTTAGGTCAAAAAAGCCATTTAAGCCTTTTCACAGTGAGATCTATGCGATATGGCCGAGAAATGTAATTTTGATGTTCACTCCCAAACCGCTGCGCAGAAGTCAACCAAACTTCACCCATTAGTGTATTGTATCACAATCTAGTAGTTACATGTGGAAATTTGGTTATAGGACATTTGATTTGAGCGCAATCCTCAAACTTAGGTCAAAAAAGCCATTTAAGCCTTTTCACAGTGAGATCTATGCGATATGGCCGAGAAATGTAATTTTGATGTTAACTCCCAAACCGCTGCGCAGAAGTCAACCAAACTTCACCCAATAGTGTATTGTATCACAATCTAGTAGTTACATTTGAAAATTTTGTTCTAGGACATTTTGTTTGAACGCAATCATCAAACTTAATTAAAAAAGTCATTTAAGCCTTTTCACAGTGAGATCTATGCGATATGGCCGAGAAATGTAATTTTGATGTTAACTCCCAAACCGCTGCGCAGAAGTCAACCAAACTTCACCCATTAGTGTATTTTATCACAATCTAGTAGTTACATGTGGAAATTTGGTTCTAGGACATTTGATTTGAGCGCAATCCTCAAACTTAGGTCAAAAAAGCCATTTAAGCCTTTTCACAGTGAGATCTATGCGATATGGCCGAGAAATGTAATTTTGATGTTCACTCCCAAACCGCTGCGCAGAAGTCAACCAAACTTCACCCAATAGTGTATTGTATCACAATCTAGTAGTTACATTTGAAAATTTTGTTCTAGGAAATTTTGTTTGAGCGCAATCATCAAACTTAATTAAAAAAGTCATTTAAGCCTTTTCACAGTGAGATCTATGCGATATGGCCGAGAAATGTAATTTTGATGTTAACTCCCAAACCGCTGCGCAGAAGTCAACCAAACTTCACCCATTAGTGTATTTTATCACAATCTAGTAGTTACATGTGGAAATTTGGTTCTAGGACATTCGATTTGAGCGCAATCCTCAAACTTAGGTCAAAAAAGCCATTTAAGCCTTTTCACAGTGAGATCTATGCGATATGGCCGAGAAATGTAATTTTGATGTTAACTCCCAAACCGCTGCGCAGAAGTCAACCAAACTTCACCCAATAGTGTATTGTATCACAATCTAGTAGTTACATTTGAAAATTTTGTTCTAGGAAATTTTGTTTGAGCGCAATCATCAAACTTAATTAAAAAAGTCATTTAAGCCTTTTCACAGTGAGATCTATGCGATATGGCCGAGAAATGTAATTTTGATGTTAACTCCCAAACCGCTGCGCAGAAGTCAACCAAACTTCACCCATTAGTGTATTTTATCACAATCTAGTAGTTACATGTGGAAATTTGGTTCTAGGACATTTGATTTGAGCGCAATCCTCAAACTTAGGTCAAAAAAGCCATTTAAGCCTTTTCACAGTGAGATCTATGCGATATGGCCGAGAAATGTAATTTTGATGTTCACTCCCAAACCGCTGCGCAGAAGTCAACCAAACTTCACCCATTAGTGTATTGTATCACAATCTAGTAGTTACATGTGGAAATTTGGTTATAGGACATTTGATTTGAGCGCAATCCTCAAACTTAGGTCAAAAAAGCCATTTAAGCCTTTTCACAGTGAGATCTATGCGATATGGCCGAGAAATGTAATTTTGATGTTAACTCCCAAACCGCTGCGCAGAAGTCAACCAAACTTCACCCAATAGTGTATTGTATCACAATCTAGTAGTTACATTTGAAAATTTTGTTCTAGGACATTTTGTTTGAACGCAATCATCAAACTTAATTAAAAAAGTCATTTAAGCCTTTTCACAGTGAGATCTATGCGATATGGCCGAGAAATGTAATTTTGATGTTAACTCCCAAACCGCTGCGCAGAAGTCAACCAAACTTCACCCAATAGTGTATTGTATCACAATCTAGTAGTTACATTTGAAAATTTTGTTCTAGGACATTTTGTTTGAACGCAATTATCAAACTTAATTAAAAAAGTCATTTAAGCCTTTTCACAGTGAGATCTATGCGATATGGCCGAGAAATGTAATTTTGATGTTAACTCCCAAACCGCTGCGCAGAAGTCAACCAAACTTCACCCAATAGTGTATTGTATCACAATCTAGTAGTTACATTTAAAAATTTTGTTCTAGGACATTTTGTTTGAACGCAATCATCAAACTTAATTAAAAAAGTCATTTAAGCCTTTTCACAGTGAGATCTATGCGATATGGCCGAGAAATGTAATTTTGATGTTAACTCCCAAACCGCTGCGCAGAAGTCAACCAAACTTCACCCATTAGTGTATTGTATCACAATCTAGTAGTTACATGTGGAAATTTGGTTATAGGACATTTGATTTGAGCGCAATCCTCAAACTTAGGTCAAAAAAGCCATTTAAGCCTTTTCACAGTGAGATCTATGCGATATGGCCGAGAAATGTAATTTTGATGTTAACTCCCAAACCGCTGCGCAGAAGTCAACCAAACTTCACCCAATAGTGTATTGTATCACAATCTAGTAGTTACATTTGAAAATTTTGTTCTAGGAAATTTTGTTTGAGCGCAATCATCAAACTTAATTAAAAAAGTCATTTTAGCCTTTTCACAGTGAGATCTATGCGATATGGCCGAGAAATGTAATTTTGATGTTAACTCACAAACCGCTGCGCAGAAGTCAACCAAACTTCACCCATTAGTGTATTTTATCACAATCTAGTAGTTACATGTGGAAATTTGGTTCTAGGACATTTGATTTGAGCGCAGTCCTCAAACTTAGGTCAAAAAAGCCATTTAAGCCTTTTCACAGTGAGATCTATGCGATATGGCCGAGAAATGTAATTTTGATGTTAACTCCCAAACCGCTGCGCAGAAGTCAACCAAACTTCACCCAATAGTGTATTGTATCACATTCTAGTAGTTACATTTGAAAATTTCGTTCTAGGACATTTGGTTTGAGCGCAATCCTCAAACTTAGGTCAAAAAAGCCATTTAAGCCTTTTCACAGTGAGATCTATGCGATATGGCCGAGAAATGTAATTTTGATGTTAACTCCCAAACCGCTGCGCAGAAGTCAACCAAACTTCACCCAATAGTGTATTGTATCACAATCTAGTAGTTACATGTGGAAATTTGGTTCTAGGACATTTGATTTGAGCGCAATCCTCAAACTTAGGTCAAAAAAGCCATTTAAGCCTTTTCACAGTGAGATCTATGCGATATGGCCGAGAAATGTAATTTTGATGTTAACTCCCAAACCGCTGCGCAGAAGTCAACCAAACTTCACCCAATAGTGTATTGTATCACAATCTAGTAGTTACATTTAAAAATTTTGTTCTAGGACATTTTGTTTGAACGCAATCATCAAACTTAATTAAAAAAGTCATTTAAGCCTTTTCACAGTGAGATCTATGCGATATGGCCGAGAAATGTAATTTTGATGTTAACTCCCAAACCGCTGCGCAGAAGTCAACCAAACTTCACCCATTAGTGTATTGTATCACAATCTAGTAGTTACATTTGAAAATTTTGTTCTAAGAAATTTTGTTTGAGCGCAATCATCAAACTTAATTAAAAAAGTCATTTAAGCCTTTTCACAGTGAGATCTATGCGATATGGCCGAGAAATGTAATTTTGATGTTAACTCCCAAACCGCTGCGCAGAAGTCAACCAAACTTCACCCATTAGTGTATTTTATCACAATCTAGTAGTTACATGTGGAAATTTGGTTCTAGGACATTTGATTTGAGCGCAATCCTCAAACTTAGGTCAAAAAAGCCATTTAAGCCTTTTCACAGTGAGATCTATGCGATATGACCGAGAAATGTAATTTTGATGTTCACTCCCAAACCGCTGCGCAGAAGTCAACCAAACTTCACCCAATAGTGTATTGTATCACAATCTAGTAGTTACATGTGGAAATTTGGTTCTAGGACATTTGATTTGAGCGCAATCCTCAAACTTAGGTCAAAAAAGCCATTTAAGCCTTTTCACAGTGAGATCTATGCGATATGGCCGAGAAATGTAATTTTGATGTTAACTCCCAAACCGCTGCGCAGAAGTCAACCAAACTTCACCCAATAGTGTATTGTATCACAATCTAGTAGTTACATTTAAAAATTTTGTTCTAGGACATTTTGTTTGAACGCAATCATCAAACTTAATTAAAAAAGTCATTTAAGCCTTTTCACAGTGAGATCTATGCGATATGGCCGAGAAATGTAATTTTGATGTTAACTCCCAAACCGCTGCGCAGAAGTCAACCAAATTTCACCCATTAGTGTATTGTATCACAATCTAGTAGTTACATTTGAAAATTTTGTTCTAGGAAATTTTGTTTGAGCGCAATCATCAAACTTAATTAAAAAAGTCATTTAAGCCTTTTCACAGTGAGATCTATGCGATATGGCCGAGAAATGTAATTTTGATGTTAACTCCCAAACCGCTGCGCAGAAGTCAACCAAACTTCACCCATTAGTGTATTTTATCACAATCTAGTAGTTACATGTGGAAATTTGGTTCTAGGACATTTGATTTGAGCGCAATCCTCAAACTTAGGTCAAAAAAGCCATTTAAGCCTTTTCACAGTGAGATCTATGCGATATGACCGAGAAATGTAATTTTGATGTTCACTCCCAAACCGCTGCGCAGAAGTCAACCAAACTTCACCCATTAGTGTATTGTATCACAATCTAGTAGTTACATGTGGAAATTTGGTTATAGGACATTTGATTTGAGCGCAATCCTCAAACTTAGGTCAAAAAAGCCATTTAAGCCTTTTCACAGTGAGATCTATGCGATATGGCCGAGAAATGTAATTTTGATGTTAACTCCCAAACCGCTGCGCAGAAGTCAACCAAACTTCACCCAATAGTGTATTGTATCACAATCTAGTAGTTACATTTGAAAATTTTGTTCTAGGACATTTTGTTTGAACGCAATCATCAAACTTAATTAAAAAAGTCATTTAAGCCTTTTCACAGTGAGATCTATGCGATATGGCCGAGAAATGTAATTTTGATGTTAACTCCCAAACCGCTGCGCAGAAGTCAACCAAACTTCACCCAATAGTGTATTGTATCACAATCTAATAGTTACATTTGAAAATTTTGTTCTAGGAAATTTTGTTTGAGCGCAATCATCAAACTTAATTAAAAAAGTCATTTAAGCCTTTTCACAGTGAGATCTATGCGATATGGCCGAGAAATGTAATTTTGATGTTAACTCCCAAACCGCTGCGCAGAAGTCAACCAAACTTCACCCGATAGTGTATTGTATCACAATCTAGTAGTTACATTTAAAAATTTTGTTCTAGGACATTTTGTTTGAACGCAATCATCAAACTTAATTAAAAAAGTCATTTAAGCCTTTTCACAGTGAGATCTATGCGATATGGCCGAGAAATGTAATTTTGATGTTAACTCCCAAACCGCTGCGCAGAAGTCAACCAAACTTCACCCATTAGTGTATTGTATCACAATCTAGTAGTTACATGTGGAAATTTGGTTATAGGACATTTGATTTGAGCGCAATCCTCAAACTTAGGTCAAAAAAGCCATTTAAGCCTTTTCACAGTGAGATCTATGCGATATGGCCGAGAAATGTAATTTTGATGTTAACTCCCAAACCGCTGCGCAGAAGTCAACCAAACTTCACCCAATAGTGTATTGTATCACAATCTAGTAGTTACATTTGAAAATTTTGTTCTAGGAAATTTTGTTTGAGCGCAATCATCAAACTTAATTAAAAAAGTCATTTAAGCCTTTTCACAGTGAGATCTATGCGATATGGCCGAGAAATGTAATTTTGATGTTAACTCCCAAACCGCTGCGCAGAAGTCAACCAAACTTCACCCATTAGTGTATTTTATCACAATCTAGTAGTTACATGTGGAAATTTGGTTCTAGGACATTTGATTTGAGCGCAATCCTCAAACTTAGGTCAAAAAAGCCATTTAAGCCTTTTCACAGTGAGATCTATGCGATATGGCCGAGAAATGTAATTTTGATGTTAACTCCCAAACCGCTGCGCAGAAGTCAACCAAACTTCACCCAATAGTGTATTGTATCACATTCTAGTAGTTACATTTGAAAATTTCGTTCTAGGACATTTGGTTTGAGCGCAATCCTCAAACTTAGGTCAAAAAAGCCATTTAAGCCTTTTCACAGTGAGATCTATGCGATATGGCCGAGAAATGTAATTTTGATGTTAACTCCCAAACCGCTGCGCAGAAGTCAACCAAACTTCACCCAATAGTGTATTGTATCACAATCTAGTAGTTACATTTGAAAATTTTGTTCTAGGACATTTTGTTTGAACGCAATCATCAAACTTAATTAAAAAAGTCATTTAAGCCTTTTCACAGTGAGATCTATGCGATATGGCCGAGAAATGTAATTTTGATGTTAACTCCCAAACCGCTGCGCAGAAGTCAACCAAACTTCACCCAATAGTGTATTGTATCACAATCTAGTAGTTACATTTGAAAATTTTGTTCTAGGACATTTTGTTTGAGCGCAATCCTCAAACTTAGGTCAAAAAAGCCATTTAAGCCTTTTCACAGTGAGATCTATGCGATATGGCCGAGAAATGTAATTTTGATGTTAACTCCCAAACTGCTGCGCAGAAGTCAACCAAACTTCACCCAATAGTGTATTGTATCACAATCTAGTAGTTACATTTGAAAATTTTGTTCTAGGAAATTTTGTTTGAGCGCAATCATCAAACTTAATTAAAAAAGTCATTTAAGCCTTTTCACAGTGAGATCTATGCGATATGGCCGAGAAATGTAATTTTGATGTTAACTCCCAAACCGCTGCGCAGAAGTCAACCAAACTTCACCCATTAGTGTATTTTATCACAATCTAGTAGTTACATGTGGAAATTTGGTTCTAGGACATTTGATTTGAGCGCAATCCTCAAACTTAGGTCAAAAAAGCCATTTAAGCCTTTTCACAGTGAGATCTATGCGATATGGCCGAGAAATGTAATTTTGATGTTCACTCCCAAACCGCTGCGCAGAAGTCAACCAAACTTCACCCATTAGTGTATTGTATCACAATCTAGTAGTTACATGTGGAAATTTGGTTATAGGACATTTGATTTGAGCGCAATCCTCAAACTTAGGTCAAAAAAGCCATTTAAGCCTTTTCACAGTGAGATCTATGCGATATGGCCGAGAAATGTAATTTTGATGTTAACTCCCAAACCGCTGCGCAGAAGTAAACCAAACTTCACCCATTAGTGTATTGTATCACAATCTAGTAGTTACATGTGGAAATTTGGTTCTAGGACATTTGATTTTAGCGCAATCCTCAAACTTAGGTCAAAAAAGCCATTTAAGCCTTTTCACAGTGAGATCTATGCGATATGGCCGAGAAATGTAATTTTGATGTTAACTCCCAAACCGCTGCGCAGAAGTCAACCAAACTTCACCCATTAGTGTATTGTATCACAATCTAGTAGTTACATGTGGAAATTTGGTTATAGGACATTTGATTTTAGCGCAATTCTCAAACTTAGGTCAAAAAAGCCATTTAAGCCTTTTCACAGTGAGATCTATGCGATATGGCCGAGAAATGTAATTTTGATGTTAACTCCCAAACCGCTGCGCAGAAGTCAACCAAACTTCACCCATTAGTGTATTGTATCACAATCTAGTAGTTACATGTGGAAATTTGGTTATAGGACATTTGATTTGAGCGCAATCCTCAAACTTAGGTCAAAAAAGCCATTTAAGCCTTTTCATAGTGAGATCTATGCGATATGGCCGAGAAATGTAATTTTGATGTTAACTCCCAAACCGCTGCGCAGAAGTCAACCAAACTTCACCCAATAGTGTATTGTATCACATTCTAGTAGTTACATTTTAAAATTTCGTTCAAGGACATTTGGTTTGAGCGCAATTATTAAACTTAGGTCAAAAAAGCCATTTAAGCCTTTTCACAGTGAGATCTATGCGATATGGCCGAGAAATGTAATTTTGATGTTAACTCCCAAACCGCTGCGCAGAAGTAAACCAAACTTCACCCATTAGTGTATTGTATCACAATCTAGTAGTTACATGTGGAAATTTGGTTCTAGGACATTTGATTTGAGCGCAATCCTCAAACTTAGGTCAAAAAAGCCATTTAAGCCTTTTCACAGTGAGATCTATGCGATATGGCCGAGAAATGTAATTTTGATGTTAACTCCCAAACCGCTGCGCTGAAGTAAACCAAACTTCACCCATTAGTGTATTGTATCACAATCTAGTAGTTACATGTGGAAATTTGGTTCTAGGACATTTGATTTTAGCGCAATCCTCAAACTTAGGTCAAAAAAGCCATTTAAGCCTTTTCACAGTGAGATCTATGCGATATGGCCGAGATATGTAATTTTGATGTTAACTCCCAAACCGCTGCGCAGAAGTCAACTAAACTTCACCCAATAGTGTATTGTATCACATTCTAGTAGTTACATTTGAAAATTTCGTTCTAGGACATTTTGTTTGAGCGCAATCATCAAACTTAATTAAAAAAGTCATTTAAGCCTTTTCACAGTGAGATCTATGCGATATGGCCGAGAAATGTAATTTTGATGTTAACTCCCAAACCGCTGCGCAGAAGTCAACCAAACTTCACCCATTAGTGTATTTTATCACAATCTAGTAGTTACATGTGGAAATTTGGTTCTAGGACATTTGATTTGAGCGCAATCCTCAAACTTAGGTCAAAAAAGCCATTTAAGCCTTTTCACAGTGAGATCTATGCGATATGGCCGAGAAATGTAATTTTGATGTTCACTCCCAAACCGCTGCGCAGAAGTCAACCAAACTTCACCCATTAGTGTATTGTATCACAATCTAGTAGTTACATGTGGAAATTTGGTTATAGGACATTTGATTTGAGCGCAATCCTCAAACTTAGGTCAAAAAAGCCATTTAAGCCTTTTCACAGTGAGATCTATGCGATATGGCCGAGAAATGTAATTTTGATGTTAACTCCCAAACCGCTGCGCAGAAGTCAACCAAACTTCACCCAATAGTGTATTGTATCACAATCTAGTAGTTACATTTGAAAATTTTGTTCTAGGACATTTTGTTTGAACGCAATCATCAAACTTAATTAAAAAAGTCATTTAAGCCTTTTCACAGTGAGATCTATGCGATATGGCCGAGAAATGTAATTTTGATGTTAACTCCCAAACCGCTGCGCAGAAGTCAACCAAACTTCACCCAATAGTGTATTGTATCACAATCTAGTAGTTACATTTGAAAATTTTGTTCTAGGAAATTTTGTTTGAGCGCAATCATCAAACTTAATTAAAAAAGTCATTTAAGCCTTTTCACAGTGAGATCTATGCGATACGGCCGAGAAATGTAATTTTGATGTTAACTCCCAAACCGCTGCGCAGAAGTCAACCAAACTTCAGCCATTAGTGTATTTTATCACAATCTAGTAGTTACATATGGAAATTTGGTTCTAGGACATTTGATTTGAGCGCAATCCTCAAACTTAGGTCAAAAAAGCCATTTAAGCCTTTTCACAGTGAGATCTACGCGATATGGCCGAGAAATGTAATTTTGATGTTAACTCCCAAACCGCTGCGCAGAAGTCAACCAAACTTCACCCAATAGTGTATTGTATCACAATCTAGTAGTTACATTTAAAAATTTTGTTCTAGGACATTTTGTTTGAACGCAATCATCAAACTTAATTAAAAAAGTCATTTAAGCCTTTTCACAGTGAGATCTATGCGATATGGCCGAGAAATGTAATTTTGATGTTAACTCCCAAACCGCTGCGCAGAAGTCAACCAAACTTCACCCATTAGTGTATTGTATCACAATCTAGTAGTTACATTTGAAAATTTTGTTCTAGGAAATTTTGTTTGAGCGCAATCATCAAACTTAATTAAAAAAGTCATTTAAGCCTTTTCACAGTGAGATCTATGCGATATGGCCGAGAAATGTAATTTTGATGTTAACTCCCAAACCGCTGCGCAGAAGTCAACCAAACTTCACCCATTAGTGTATTTTATCACAATCTAGTAGTTACATGTGGAAATTTGGTTCTAGGACATTTGATTTGAGCGCAATCCTCAAACTTAGGTCAAAAAAGCCATTTAAGCCTTTTCACAGTGAGATCTATGCGATATGGCCGAGAAATGTAATTTTGATGTTCACTCCCAAACCGCTGCGCAGAAGTCAACCAAACTTCACCCATTAGTGTATTGTATCACAATCTAGTAGTTACATGTGGAAATTTGGTTATAGGACATTTGATTTGAGCGCAATCCTCAAACTTAGGTCAAAAAAGCCATTTAAGCCTTTTCACAGTGAGATCTATGCGATATGGCCGAGAAATGTAATTTTGATGTTAACTCCCAAACCGCTGCGCAGAAGTCAACCAAACTTCACCCAATAGTGTATTGTATCACAATCTAGTAGTTACATTTGAAAATTTTGTTCTAGGACATTTTGTTTGAACGCAATCATCAAACTTAATTAAAAAAGTCATTTAAGCCTTTTCACAGTGAGATCTATGCGATATGGCCGAGAAATGTAATTTTGATGTTAACTCCCAAACCGCTGCGCAGAAGTCAACCAAACTTCACCCAATAGTGTATTGTATCACAATCTAGTAGTTACATTTGAAAATTTTGTTCTAGGACATTTTGTTTGAACGCAATCATCAAACTTAATTAAAAAAGTCATTTAAGCCTTTTCACAGTGAGATCTATGCGATATGGCCGAGAAATGTAATTTTGATGTTAACTCCCAAACCGCTGCGCAGAAGTCAACCACACTTCACCCAATAGTGTATTGTATCACAATCTAGTAGTTACATTTAAAAATTTTGTTCTAGGACATTTTGTTTGAACGCAATCATCAAACTTAATTAAAAAAGTCATTTAAGCCTTTTCACAGTGAGATCTATGCGATATGGCCGAGAAATGTAATTTTGATGTTAACTCCCAAACCGCTGCGCAGAAGTCAACCAAACTTCACCCATTAGTGTATTGTATCACAATCTAGTAGTTACATGTGGAAATTTGGTTATAGGACATTTGATTTGAGCGCAATCCTCAAACTTAGGTCAAAAAAGCCATTTAAGCCTTTTCACAGTGAGATCTATGCGATATGGCCGAGAAATGTAATTTTGATGTTAACTCCCAAACCGCTGCGCAGAAGTCAACCAAACTTCACCCAATAGTGTATTGTATCACAATCTAGTAGTTACATTTGAAAATTTTGTTCTAGGAAATTTTGTTTGAGCGCAATCATCAAACTTAATTAAAAAAGTCATTTTAGCCTTTTCACAGTGAGATCTATGCGATATGGCCGAGAAATGTAATTTTGATGTTAACTCACAAACCGCTGCGCAGAAGTCAACCAAACTTCACCCATTAGTGTATTTTATCACAATCTAGTAGTTACATGTGGAAATTTGGTTCTAGGACATTTGATTTGAGCGCAGTCCTCAAACTTAGGTCAAAAAAGCCATTTAAGCCTTTTCACAGTGAGATCTATGCGATATGGCCGAGAAATGTAATTTTGATGTTAACTCCCAAACCGCTGCGCAGAAGTCAACCAAACTTCACCCAATAGTGTATTGTATCACATTCTAGTAGTTACATTTGAAAATTTCGTTCTAGGACATTTGGTTTGAGCGCAATCCTCAAACTTAGGTCAAAAAAGCCATTTAAGCCTTTTCACAGTGAGATCTATGCGATATGGCCGAGAAATGTAATTTTGATGTTAACTCCCAAACCGCTGCGCAGAAGTCAACCAAACTTCACCCAATAGTGTATTGTATCACAATCTAGTAGTTACATGTGGAAATTTGGTCCTAGGACATTTGATTTGAGCGCAATCCTCAAACTTAGGTCAAAAAAGCCATTTAAGCCTTTTCACAGTGAGATCTATGCGATATGGCCGAGAAATGTAATTTTGATGTTAACTCCCAAACCGCTGCGCAGAAGTCAACCAAACTTCACCCAATAGTGTATTGTATCACAATCTAGTAGTTACATTTAAAAATTTTGTTCTAGGACATTTTGTTTGAACGCAATCATCAAACTTAATTAAAAAAGTCATTTAAGCCTTTTCACAGTGAGATCTATGCGATATGGCCGAGAAATGTAATTTTGATGTTAACTCCCAAACCGCTGCGCAGAAGTCAACCAAACTTCACCCATTAGTGTATTGTATCACAATCTAGTAGTTACATTTGAAAATTTTGTTCTAAGAAATTTTGTTTGAGCGCAATCATCAAACTTAATTAAAAAAGTCATTTAAGCCTTTTCACAGTGAGATCTATGCGATATGGCCGAGAAATGTAATTTTGATGTTAACTCCCAAACCGCTGCGCAGAAGTCAACCAAACTTCACCCATTAGTGTATTTTATCACAATCTAGTAGTTACATGTGGAAATTTGGTTCTAGGACATTTGATTTGAGCGCAATCCTCAAACTTAGGTCAAAAAAGCCATTTAAGCCTTTTCACAGTGAGATCTATGCGATATGACCGAGAAATGTAATTTTGATGTTCACTCCCAAACCGCTGCGCAGAAGTCAACCAAACTTCACCCAATAGTGTATTGTATCACAATCTAGTAGTTACATGTGGAAATTTGGTTCTAGGACATTTGATTTGAGCGCAATCCTCAAACTTAGGTCAAAAAAGCCATTTAAGCCTTTTCACAGTGAGATCTATGCGATATGGCCGAGAAATGTAATTTTGATGTTAACTCCCAAACCGCTGCGCAGAAGTCAACCAAACTTCACCCAATAGTGTATTGTATCACAATCTAGTAGTTACATTTAAAAATTTTGTTCTAGGACATTTTGTTTGAACGCAATCATCAAACTTAATTAAAAAAGTCATTTAAGCCTTTTCACAGTGAGATCTATGCGATATGGCCGAGAAATGTAATTTTGATGTTAACTCCCAAACCGCTGCGCAGAAGTCAACCAAATTTCACCCATTAGTGTATTGTATCACAATCTAGTAGTTACATTTGAAAATTTTGTTCTAGGAAATTTTGTTTGAGCGCAATCATCAAACTTAATTAAAAAAGTCATTTAAGCCTTTTCACAGTGAGATCTATGCGATATGGCCGAGAAATGTAATTTTGATGTTAACTCCCAAACCGCTGCGCAGAAGTCAACCAAACTTCACCCATTAGTGTATTTTATCACAATCTAGTAGTTACATGTGGAAATTTGGTTCTAGGACATTTGATTTGAGCGCAATCCTCAAACTTAGGTCAAAAAAGCCATTTAAGCCTTTTCACAGTGAGATCTATGCGATATGACCGAGAAATGTAATTTTGATGTTCACTCCCAAACCGCTGCGCAGAAGTCAACCAAACTTCACCCATTAGTGTATTGTATCACAATCTAGTAGTTACATGTGGAAATTTGGTTATAGGACATTTGATTTGAGCGCAATCCTCAAACTTAGGTCAAAAAAGCCATTTAAGCCTTTTCACAGTGAGATCTATGCGATATGGCCGAGAAATGTAATTTTGATGTTAACTCCCAAACCGCTGCGCAGAAGTCAACCAAACTTCACCCAATAGTGTATTGTATCACAATCTAGTAGTTACATTTGAAAATTTTGTTCTAGGACATTTTGTTTGAACGCAATCATCAAACTTAATTAAAAAAGTCATTTAAGCCTTTTCACAGTGAGATCTATGCGATATGGCCGAGAAATGTAATTTTGATGTTAACTCCCAAACCGCTGCGCAGAAGTCAACCAAACTTCACCCATTAGTGTATTTTATCACAATCTAGTAGTTACATGTGGAAATTTGGTTCTAGGACATTTGATTTGAGCGCAATCCTCAAACTTAGGTCAAAAAAGCCATTTAAGCCTTTTCACAGTGAGATCTATGCGATATGACCGAGAAATGTAATTTTGATGTTCACTCCCAAACCGCTGCGCAGAAGTCAACCAAACTTCACCCAATAGTGTATTGTATCACAATCTAGTAGTTACATGTGGAAATTTGGTTCTAGGACATTTGATTTGAGCGCAATCCTCAAACTTAGGTCAAAAAAGCCATTTAAGCCTTTTCACAGTGAGATCTATGCGATATGGCCGAGAAATGTAATTTTGATGTTAACTCCCAAACCGCTGCGCAGAAGTCAACCAAACTTCACCCAATAGTGTATTGTATCACAATCTAGTAGTTACATTTAAAAATTTTGTTCTAGGACATTTTGTTTGAACGCAATCATCAAACTTAATTAAAAAAGTCATTTAAGCCTTTTCACAGTGAGATCTATGCGATATGGCCGAGAAATGTAATTTTGATGTTAACTCCCAAACCGCTGCGCAGAAGTCAACCAAATTTCACCCATTAGTGTATTGTATCACAATCTAGTAGTTACATTTGAAAATTTTGTTCTAGGAAATTTTGTTTGAGCGCAATCATCAAACTTAATTAAAAAAGTCATTTAAGCCTTTTCACAGTGAGATCTATGCGATATGGCCGAGAAATGTAATTTTGATGTTAACTCCCAAACCGCTGCGCAGAAGTCAACCAAACTTCACCCATTAGTGTATTTTATCACAATCTAGTAGTTACATGTGGAAATTTGGTTCTAGGACATTTGATTTGAGCGCAATCCTCAAACTTAGGTCAAAAAAGCCATTTAAGCCTTTTCACAGTGAGATCTATGCGATATGACCGAGAAATGTAATTTTGATGTTCACTCCCAAACCGCTGCGCAGAAGTCAACCAAACTTCACCCATTAGTGTATTGTATCACAATCTAGTAGTTACATGTGGAAATTTGGTTATAGGACATTTGATTTGAGCGCAATCCTCAAACTTAGGTCAAAAAAGCCATTTAAGCCTTTTCACAGTGAGATCTATGCGATATGGCCGAGAAATGTAATTTTGATGTTAACTCCCAAACCGCTGCGCAGAAGTCAACCAAACTTCACCCAATAGTGTATTGTATCACAATCTAGTAGTTACATTTGAAAATTTTGTTCTAGGACATTTTGTTTGAACGCAATCATCAAACTTAATTAAAAAAGTCATTTAAGCCTTTTCACAGTGAGATCTATGCGATATGGCCGAGAAATGTAATTTTGATGTTAACTCCCAAACCGCTGCGCAGAAGTCAACCAAACTTCACCCAATAGTGTATTGTATCACAATCTAATAGTTACATTTGAAAATTTTGTTCTAGGAAATTTTGTTTGAGCGCAATCATCAAACTTAATTAAAAAAGTCATTTAAGCCTTTTCACAGTGAGATCTATGCGATATGGCCGAGAAATGTAATTTTGATGTTAACTCCCAAACCGCTGCGCAGAAGTCAACCAAACTTCACCCGATAGTGTATTGTATCACAATCTAGTAGTTACATTTAAAAATTTTGTTCTAGGACATTTTGTTTGAACGCAATCATCAAACTTAATTAAAAAAGTCATTTAAGCCTTTTCACAGTGAGATCTATGCGATATGGCCGAGAAATGTAATTTTGATGTTAACTCCCAAACCGCTGCGCAGAAGTCAACCAAACTTCACCCATTAGTGTATTGTATCACAATCTAGTAGTTACATGTGGAAATTTGGTTATAGGACATTTGATTTGAGCGCAATCCTCAAACTTAGGTCAAAAAAGCCATTTAAGCCTTTTCACAGTGAGATCTATGCGATATGGCCGAGAAATGTAATTTTGATGTTAACTCCCAAACCGCTGCGCAGAAGTCAACCAAACTTCACCCAATAGTGTATTGTATCACAATCTAGTAGTTACATTTGAAAATTTTGTTCTAGGAAATTTTGTTTGAGCGCAATCATCAAACTTAATTAAAAAAGTCATTTAAGCCTTTTCACAGTGAGATCTATGCGATATGGCCGAGAAATGTAATTTTGATGTTAACTCCCAAACCGCTGCGCAGAAGTCAACCAAACTTCACCCATTAGTGTATTTTATCACAATCTAGTAGTTACATGTGGAAATTTGGTTCTAGGACATTTGATTTGAGCGCAATCCTCAAACTTAGGTCAAAAAAGCCATTTAAGCCTTTTCACAGTGAGATCTATGCGATATGGCCGAGAAATGTAATTTTGATGTTAACTCCCAAACCGCTGCGCAGAAGTCAACCAAACTTCACCCAATAGTGTATTGTATCACAATCTAATAGTTACATTTGAAAATTTTGTTCTAGGAAATTTTGTTTGAGCGCAATCATCAAACTTAATTAAAAAAGTCATTTAAGCCTTTTCACAGTGAGATCTATGCGATATGGCCGAGAAATGTAATTTTGATGTTAACTCCCAAACCGCTGCGCAGAAGTCAACCAAACTTCACCCGATAGTGTATTGTATCACAATCTAGTAGTTACATTTAAAAATTTTGTTCTAGGACATTTTGTTTGAACGCAATCATCAAACTTAATTAAAAAAGTCATTTAAGCCTTTTCACAGTGAGATCTATGCGATATGGCCGAGAAATGTAATTTTGATGTTAACTCCCAAACCGCTGCGCAGAAGTCAACCAAACTTCACCCATTAGTGTATTGTATCACAATCTAGTAGTTACATGTGGAAATTTGGTTATAGGACATTTGATTTGAGCGCAATCCTCAAACTTAGGTCAAAAAAGCCATTTAAGCCTTTTCACAGTGAGATCTATGCGATATGGCCGAGAAATGTAATTTTGATGTTAACTCCCAAACCGCTGCGCAGAAGTCAACCAAACTTCACCCAATAGTGTATTGTATCACAATCTAGTAGTTACATTTGAAAATTTTGTTCTAGGAAATTTTGTTTGAGCGCAATCATCAAACTTAATTAAAAAAGTCATTTAAGCCTTTTCACAGTGAGATCTATGCGATATGGCCGAGAAATGTAATTTTGATGTTAACTCCCAAACCGCTGCGCAGAAGTCAACCAAACTTCACCCATTAGTGTATTTTATCACAATCTAGTAGTTACATGTGGAAATTTGGTTCTAGGACATTTGATTTGAGCGCAATCCTCAAACTTAGGTCAAAAAAGCCATTTAAGCCTTTTCACAGTGAGATCTATGCGATATGGCCGAGAAATGTAATTTTGATGTTAACTCCCAAACCGCTGCGCAGAAGTCAACCAAACTTCACCCAATAGTGTATTGTATCACATTCTAGTAGTTACATTTGAAAATTTCGTTCTAGGACATTTGGTTTGAGCGCAATCCTCAAACTTAGGTCAAAAAAGCCATTTAAGCCTTTTCACAGTGAGATCTATGCGATATGGCCGAGAAATGTAATTTTGATGTTAACTCCCAAACCGCTGCGCAGAAGTCAACCAAACTTCACCCAATAGTTTATTGTATCACAATCTAGTAGTTACATTTGAAAATTTTGTTCTAGGACATTTTGTTTGAACGCAATCATCAAACTTAATTAAAAAAGTCATTTAAGCCTTTTCACAGTGAGATCTATGCGATATGGCCGAGAAATGTAATTTTGATGTTAACTCCCAAACCGCTGCGCAGAAGTCAACCAAACTTCACCCAATAGTGTATTGTATCACAATCTAGTAGTTACATTTGAAAATTTTGTTCTAGGACATTTTGTTTGAGCGCAATCCTCAAACTTAGGTCAAAAAAGCCATTTAAGCCTTTTCACAGTGAGATCTATGCGATATGGCCGAGAAATGTAATTTTGATGTTAACTCCCAAACTGCTGCGCAGAAGTCAACCAAACTTCACCCAATAGTGTATTGTATCACAATCTAGTAGTTACATTTGAAAATTTTGTTCTAGGAAATTTTGTTTGAGCGCAATCATCAAACTTAATTAAAAAAGTCATTTAAGCCTTTTCACAGTGAGATCTATGCGATATGGCCGAGAAATGTAATTTTGATGTTAACTCCCAAACCGCTGCGCAGAAGTCAACCAAACTTCACCCATTAGTGTATTTTATCACAATCTAGTAGTTACATGTGGAAATTTGGTTCTAGGACATTTGATTTGAGCGCAATCCTCAAACTTAGGTCAAAAAAGCCATTTAAGCCTTTTCACAGTGAGATCTATGCGATATGGCCGAGAAATGTAATTTTGATGTTCACTCCCAAACCGCTGCGCAGAAGTCAACCAAACTTCACCCATTAGTGTATTGTATCACAATCTAGTAGTTACATGTGGAAATTTGGTTATAGGACATTTGATTTGAGCGCAATCCTCAAACTTAGGTCAAAAAAGCCATTTAAGCCTTTTCACAGTGAGATCTATGCGATATGGCCGAGAAATGTAATTTTGATGTTAACTCCCAAACCGCTGCGCAGAAGTAAACCAAACTTCACCCATTAGTGTATTGTATCACAATCTAGTAGTTACATGTGGAAATTTGGTTCTAGGACATTTGATTTTAGCGCAATCCTCAAACTTAGGTCAAAAAAGCCATTTAAGCCTTTTCACAGTGAGATCTATGCGATATGGCCGAGAAATGTAATTTTGATGTTAACTCCCAAACCGCTGCGCAGAAGTCAACCAAACTTCACCCATTAGTGTATTGTATCACAATCTAGTAGTTACATGTGGAAATTTGGTTATAGGACATTTGATTTTAGCGCAATCCTCAAACTTAGGTCAAAAAAGCCATTTAAGCCTTTTCACAGTGAGATCTATGCGATATGGCCGAGAAATGTAATTTTGATGTTAACTCCCAAACCGCTGCGCAGAAGTCAACCAAACTTCACCCATTAGTGTATTGTATCACAATCTAGTAGTTACATGTGGAAATTTGGTTATAGGACATTTGATTTGAGCGCAATCCTCAAACTTAGGTCAAAAAAGCCATTTAAGCCTTTTCATAGTGAGATCTATGCGATATGGCCGAGAAATGTAATTTTGATGTTAACTCCCAAACCGCTGCGCAGAAGTCAACCAAACTTCAACCAATAGTGTATTGTATCACATTCTAGTAGTTACATTTTAAAATTTCGTTCAAGGACATTTGGTTTGAGCGCAATTATTAAACTTAGGTCAAAAAAGCCATTTAAGCCTTTTCACAGTGAGATCTATGCGATATGGCCGAGAAATGTAATTTTGATGTTAACTCCCAAACCGCTGCGCAGAAGTAAACCAAACTTCACCCATTAGTGTATTGTATCACAATCTAGTAGTTACATGTGGAAATTTGGTTCTAGGACATTTGTTTTGAGCGCAATCCTCAAACTTAGGTCAAAAAAGCCATTTAAGCCTTTTCACAGTGAGATCTATGCGATATGGCCGAGAAATGTAATTTTGATGTTAACTCCCAAACCGCTGCGCAGAAGTCAACCAAACTTCACCCAATAGTGTATTGTATCACATTCTAGTAGTTACATTTGAAAATTTCGTTCTAGGACATTTGATTTGAGCGCAATCCTCAAACTTAGGTCAAAAAAGCCATTTAAGCCTTTTCACAGTGAGATCTATGCGATATGGCCGAGAAATGTAATTTTGATGTTAACTCCCAAACCGCTGCGCTGAAGTAAACCAAACTTCACCCATTAGTGTATTGTATCACAATCTAGTAGTTACATGTGGAAATTTGGTTCTAGGACATTTGATTTTAGCGCAATCCTCAAACTTAGGTCAAAAAAGCCATTTAAGCCTTTTCACAGTGAGATCTATGCGATATGGCCGAGATATGTAATTTTGATGTTAACTCCCAAACCGCTGCGCAGAAGTCAACTAAACTTCACCCAATAGTGTATTGTATCACATTCTAGTAGTTACATTTGAAAATTTCGTTCTAGGACATTTGGTTTGAGCGCAATCATTAAACTTAATTAAAAAAGTCATTTAAGCCTTTTCACAGTGAGATCTATGCGATATGGCCGAGAAATGTAATTTTGATGTTAACTACCAAACCGCTGCGCAGAAGTCAACCAAACTTCACCCAATAGTGTATTGTATCACAATCTAGTAGTTACATTTGAAAATTTTGTTCTAGGACATTTTGTTTGAACGCAATCATCAAACTTAATTAAAAAAGTCATTTAAGCCTTTTCACAGTGAGATCTATGCGATATGGCCGAGAAATGTAATTTTGATGTTCACTCCCAAACCGCTGCGCAGAAGACAACCAAACTTCACCCATTAGTGTATTGTATCACAATCTAGTAGTTACATGTGGAAATTTGGTTATAGGACATTTGATTTGAGCGCAATCCTCAAACTTAGGTCAAAAAAGCCATTTAAGCCTTTTCACAGTGAGATCTATGCGATATGGCCGAGAAATGTAATTTTGATGTTAACTCCCAAACCGCTGCGCAGAAGTCAACCAAACTTCACCCATTAGTGTATTGTATCACAATCTAGTAGTTACATTTGAAAATTTCGTTCTAGGACATTTGGTTTGAGCGCAATCTTTAAACTTAGGTCAAAAAAGCCATTTAAGCCTTTTCACAGTGAGATCTATGCGATATGGCCGAGAAATGTAATTTTGATGTTAACTCCCAAACCGCTGCGCAGAAGTCAACCAAACTTCACCCAATAGTGTATTGTATCACAATCTAGTAGTTACATTTGAAAATTTTGTTCTAGGACATTTTGTTTGAACGCAATCATCAAACTTAATTAAAAAAGTCATTTAAGCCTTTTCACAGTGAGATCTATGCGATATGGCCGAGAAATGTAATTTTGATGTTAACTCCCAAACCGCTGCGCAGAAGTCAACCAAACTTCACCCAATAGTGTATTGTATCACAGTCTAGTAGTTACATTTGAAAATTTTGTTCTAGGAAATTTTGTTTGAGCGCAATCATCAAACTTAATTAAAAAAGTCATTTAAGCCTTTTCACAGTGAGATCTATGCGATATGGCCGAGAAATGTAATTTTGATGTTAACTCCCAAACCGCTGCGCAGAAGTCAACCAAACTTCACCCATTAGTGTATTTTATCACAATCTAGTAGTTACATGTGGAAATTTGGTTCTAGGACATTTGATTTGAGCGCAATCCTCAAACTTAGGTCAAAAAAGCCATTTAAGCCTTTTCACAGTGAGATCTATGCGATATGGCCGAGAAATGTAATTTTGATGTTCACTCCCAAACCGCTGCGCAGAAGTCAACCAAACTTCACCCATTAGTGTATTGTATCACAATCTAGTAGTTACATGTGGAAATTTGGTTATAGGACATTTGATTTGAGCGCAATCCTCAAACTTAGGTCAAAAAAGCCATTTAAGCCTTTTCACAGTGAGATCTATGCGATATGGCCGAGAAATGTAATTTTGATGTTAACTCCCAAACCGCTGCGCAGAAGTCAACCAAACTTCACCCAATAGTGTATTGTATCACAATCTAGTAGTTACATTTGAAAATTTTGTTCTAGGACATTTTGTTTGAACGCAATCATCAAACTTAATTAAAAAAGTCATTTAAGCCTTTTCACAGTGAGATCTATGCGATATGGCCGAGAAATGTAATTTTGATGTTAACTCCCAAACCGCTGCGCAGAAGTCAACCAAACTTCACCCAATAGTGTATTGTATCACAATCTAGTAGTTACATTTGAAAATTTTGTTCTAGGAAATTTTGTTTGAGCGCAATCATCAAACTTAATTAAAAAAGTCATTTAAGCCTTTTCACAGTGAGATCTATGCGATACGGCCGAGAAATGTAATTTTGATGTTAACTCCCAAACCGCTGCGCAGAAGTCAACCAAACTTCACCCATTAGTGTATTTTATCACAATCTAGTAGTTACATATGGAAATTTGGTTCTAGGACATTTGATTTGAGCGCAATCCTCAAACTTAGGTCAAAAAAGCCATTTAAGCCTTTTCACAGTGAGATCTACGCGATATGGCCGAGAAATGTAATTTTGATGTTAACTCCCAAACCGCTGCGCAGAAGTCAACCAAACTTCACCCAATAGTGTATTGTATCACATTCTAGTAGTTACATTTGAAAATTTCGTTCTAGGACATTTGATTTGAGCGCAATCCTCAAACTTAGGTCAAAAAAGCCATTTAAGCCTTTTCACAGTGAGATCTATGCGATATGGCCGAGAAATGTAATTTTGATGTTAACTCCCAAACCGCTGCGCTGAAGTAAACCAAACTTCACCCATTAGTGTATTGTATCACAATCTAGTAGTTACATGTGGAAATTTGGTTCTAGGACATTTGATTTTAGCGCAATCCTCAAACTTAGGTCAAAAAAGCCATTTAAGCCTTTTCACAGTGAGATCTATGCGATATGGCCGAGATATGTAATTTTGATGTTAACTCCCAAACCGCTGCGCAGAAGTCAACTAAACTTCACCCAATAGTGTATTGTATCACATTCTAGTAGTTACATTTGAAAATTTCGTTCTAGGACATTTGGTTTGAGCGCAATCATTAAACTTAATTAAAAAAGTCATTTAAGCCTTTTCACAGTGAGATCTATGCGATATGGCCGAGAAATGTAATTTTGATGTTAACTACCAAACCGCTGCGCAGAAGTCAACCAAACTTCACCCAATAGTGTATTGTATCACAATCTAGTAGTTACATTTGAAAATTTTGTTCTAGGACATTTTGTTTGAACGCAATCATCAAACTTAATTAAAAAAGTCATTTAAGCCTTTTCACAGTGAGATCTATGCGATATGGCCGAGAAATGTAATTTTGATGTTCACTCCCAAACCGCTGCGCAGAAGACAACCAAACTTCACCCATTAGTGTATTGTATCACAATCTAGTAGTTACATGTGGAAATTTGGTTATAGGACATTTGATTTGAGCGCAATCCTCAAACTTAGGTCAAAAAAGCCATTTAAGCCTTTTCACAGTGAGATCTATGCGATATGGCCGAGAAATGTAATTTTGATGTTAACTCCCAAACCGCTGCGCAGAAGTCAACCAAACTTCACCCATTAGTGTATTGTATCACAATCTAGTAGTTACATTTGAAAATTTCGTTCTAGGACATTTGGTTTGAGCGCAATCTTTAAACTTAGGTCAAAAAAGCCATTTAAGCCTTTTCACAGTGAGATCTATGCGATATGGCCGAGAAATGTAATTTTGATGTTAACTCCCAAACCGCTGCGCAGAAGTCAACCAAACTTCACCCAATAGTGTATTGTATCACAATCTAGTAGTTACATTTGAAAATTTTGTTCTAGGACATTTTGTTTGAACGCAATCATCAAACTTAATTAAAAAAGTCATTTAAGCCTTTTCACAGTGAGATCTATGCGATATGGCCGAGAAATGTAATTTTGATGTTAACTCCCAAACCGCTGCGCAGAAGTCAACCAAACTTCACCCAATAGTGTATTGTATCACAGTCTAGTAGTTACATTTGAAAATTTTGTTCTAGGAAATTTTGTTTGAGCGCAATCATCAAACTTAATTAAAAAAGTCATTTAAGCCTTTTCACAGTGAGATCTATGCGATATGGCCGAGAAATGTAATTTTGATGTTAACTCCCAAACCGCTGCGCAGAAGTCAACCAAACTTCACCCATTAGTGTATTTTATCACAATCTAGTAGTTACATGTGGAAATTTGGTTCTAGGACATTTGATTTGAGCGCAATCCTCAAACTTAGGTCAAAAAAGCCATTTAAGCCTTTTCACAGTGAGATCTATGCGATATGGCCGAGAAATGTAATTTTGATGTTCACTCCCAAACCGCTGCGCAGAAGTCAACCAAACTTCACCCATTAGTGTATTGTATCACAATCTAGTAGTTACATGTGGAAATTTGGTTATAGGACATTTGATTTGAGCGCAATCCTCAAACTTAGGTCAAAAAAGCCATTTAAGCCTTTTCACAGTGAGATCTATGCGATATGGCCGAGAAATGTAATTTTGATGTTAACTCCCAAACCGCTGCGCAGAAGTCAACCAAACTTCACCCAATAGTGTATTGTATCACAATCTAGTAGTTACATTTGAAAATTTTGTTCTAGGACATTTTGTTTGAACGCAATCATCAAACTTAATTAAAAAAGTCATTTAAGCCTTTTCACAGTGAGATCTATGCGATATGGCCGAGAAATGTAATTTTGATGTTAACTCCCAAACCGCTGCGCAGAAGTCAACCAAACTTCACCCAATAGTGTATTGTATCACAATCTAGTAGTTACATTTGAAAATTTTGTTCTAGGACATTTTGTTTGAACGCAATCATCAAACTTAATTAAAAAAGTCATTTAAGCCTTTTCACAGTGAGATCTATGCGATATGGCCGAGAAATGTAATTTTGATGTTAACTCCCAAACCGCTGCGCAGAAGTCAACCAAACTTCACCCAATCGTGTATTGTATCACAATCTAGTAGTTACATTTGAAAATTTTGTTCTAGGAAATTTTGTTTGAGCGCAATCATCAAACTTAATTAAAAAAGTCATTTAAGCCTTTTCACAGTGAGATCTATGCGATATGGCCGAGAAATGTAATTTTGATGTTAACTCCCAAACCGCTGCGCAGAAGTCAACCAAACTTCACCCATTAGTGTATTTTATCACAATCTAGTAGTTACATGTGGAAATTTTGTTCTAGGACATTTGATTTGAGCGCAATCCTCAAACTTAGGTCAAAAAAGCCATTTAAGCCTTTTCACAGTGAGATCTATGCGATATGGCCGAGAAATGTAATTTTGATGTTAACTCCCAAACCGCTGCGCAGAAGTCAACCAAACTTCACCCAATAGTGTATTGTATCACAATCTAGTAGTTACATTTGAAAATTTCGTTCTAGGACATTTTGTTTGAACGCAATCATCAAACTTAATTAAAAAAGTCATTTAAGCCTTTTCACAGTGAGATCTATGCGATATGGCCGAGAAATGTAATTTTGATGTTAACTCCCAAACCGCTGCGCAGAAGTCAACCAAACTTCACCCATTAGTGTATTGTATCACAATCTAGTAGTTACATGTGGAAATTTGGTTATAGGACATTTGATTTGAGCGCAATCCTCAAACTTAGGTCAAAAAAGCCATTTAAGCCTTTTCACAGTGAGATCTATGCGATATGGCCGAGAAATGTAATTTTGATGTTAACTCCCAAACCGCTGCGCAGAAGTCAACCAAACTTCACCCAATAGTGTATTGTATCACAATCTAGTAGTTACATTTGAAAATTTTGTTCTAGGAAATTTTGTTTGAGCGCAATCATCAAACATAATTAAAAAAGTCATTTAAGCCTTTTCACAGTGAGATCTATGCGATATGGCCGAGAAATGTGATTTTGATGTTAACTCCCAAACCGCTGCGCAGAAGTCAACCAAACTTCACCCATTAGTGTATTGTATCACAATCTAGTAGTTACATTTAAAAATTTCGTTCTAGGACATTTGGTTTGAGCGCAATCTTTAAACTTAGGTCAAAAAAGCCATTTAAGCCTTTTCACAGTGAGATCTATGCGATATGGCCGAGAAATGTAATTTTGATGTTAACTCCCAAACCGCTGCGCAGAAGTCAACCAAACTTCACCCATTAGTGTATTGTATCACAATCTAGTAGTTACATTTGAAAATTTTGTTCTAGGACATTTGATTTGAGCGCAATCCTCAAACTTAGGTCAAAAAAGCCATTTAAGCCTTTTCACAGTGAGATCTATGCGATATGGCCGAGAAATGTAATTTTGATGTTAACTCCCAAACCGCTGCGCAGAAGTCAACCAAACTTCACCCAATAGTGTATTGTATCACAATCTAGTAGTTACATTTGAAAATTTTGTTCTAGGACATTTTGTTTGAACGCAATCATCAAACTTAATTAAAAAAGTCATTTAAGCCTTTTCACAGTGAGATCTATGCGATATGGCCGAGAAATGTAATTTTGATGTTAACTCCCAAACCGCTGCGCAGAAGTCAACCAAACTTCACCCATTAGTGTATTGTATCACAATCTAGTAGTTACATGTGGAAATTTGGTTATAGGACATTTGATTTGAGCGCAATCCTCAAACTTAGGTCAAAAAAGCCATTTAAGCCTTTTCACAGTGAGATCTATGCGATATGGCCGAGAAATGTAATTTTGATGTTAACTCCCAAACCGCTGCGCAGAAGTCAACCAAACTTCACCCAATAGTGTATTGTATCACAATCTAGTAGTTACATTTGAAAATTTTGTTCTAGGAAATTTTGTTTGAGCGCAATCATCAAACTTAATTAAAAAAGTCATTTAAGCCTTTTCACAGTGAGATCTATGCGATATGGCCGAGAAATGTAATTTTGATGTTAACTCCCAAACCGCTGCGCAGAAGTCAACCAAACTTCACCCATTAGTGTATTTTATCAAAATCTAGTAGTTACATGTGGAAATTTGGTTCTAGGACATTTGATTTGAGCGCAATCCTCAAACTTAGGTCAAAAAAGCCATTTAAGCCTTTTCACAGTGAGATCTATGCGATATGGCCGAGAAATGTAATTTTGATGTTCACTCCCAAACCGCTGCGCAGAAGTCAACCAAACTTCACCCATTAGTGTATTGTATCACAATCTAGTAGTTACATGTGGAAATTTGGTTATAGGACATTTGATTTGAGCGCAATCCTCAAACTTAGGTCAAAAAAGCCATTTAAGCCTTTTCACAGTGAGATCTATGCGATATGGCCGAGAAATGTAATTTTGATGTTAACTCCCAAACCGCTGCGCAGAAGTCAACCAAACTTCACCCAATAGTGTATTGTATCACAATCTAGTAGTTACATTTGAAAATTTTGTTCTAGGACATTTTGTTTGAACGCAATCATCAAACTTAATTAAAAAAGTCATTTAAGCCTTTTCACAGTGAGATCTATGCGATATGGCCGAGAAATGTAATTTTGATGTTAACTCCCAAACCGCTGCGCAGAAGTCAACCAAACTTCACCCAATAGTGTATTGTATCACAATCTAGTAGTTACATTTGAAAATTTTGTTTTATGAAATTTTGTTTGAGCGCAATCATCAAACTTAATTAAAAAAGTCATTTAAGCCTTTTCACAGTGAGATATATGCGATATGGCCGAGAAATGTAATTTTGATGTTCACTCCCAAACCGCTGCGCAGAAGACAACCAAACTTCACCCATTAGTGTATTGTATCACAATCTAGTAGTTACATGTGGAAATTTGGTTATAGGACATTTGATTTGAGCGCAATCCTCAAACTTAGGTCAAAAAAGCCATTTAAGCCTTTTCACAGTGAGATCTATGCGATATGGCCGAGAAATGTAATTTTGATGTTAACTCCCAAACCGCTGCGCAGAAGTCAACCAAACTTCACCCAATAGTGTATTGTATCACAATCTAGTAGTTACATTTGAAAATTTTGTTCTAGGACATTTTGTTTGAACGCAATCATCAAACTTAATTAAAAAAGTCATTTAAGCCTTTTCACAGTGAGATCTATGCGATATGGCCGAGAAATGTAATTTTGATGTTAACTCCCAAACCGCTGCGCAGAAGTCAACCAAACTTCACCCAATCGTGTATTGTATCACAATCTAGTAGTTACATTTGAAAATTTTGTTCTAGGAAATTTTGTTTGAGCGCAATCATCAAACTTAATTTAAAAAGTCATTTAAGCCTTTTCACAGTGAGATCTATGCGATATGGCCGAGAAATGTAATTTTGATGTTAACTCCCAAACCGCTGCGCAGAAGTCAACCAAACTTCACCCATTAGTGTATTTTATCACAATCTAGTAGTTACATGTGGAAATTTGGTTCTAGGACATTTGATTTGAGCGCAATCCTCAAACTTAGGTCAAAAAAGCCATTTAAGCCTTTTCACAGTGAGATCTATGCGATATGGCCGAGAAATGTAATTTTGATGTTAACTCCCAAACCGCTGCGCAGAAGTCAACCAAACTTCACCCAATAGTGTATTGTATCAAAATCTAGTAGTTACATTTGAAAATTTTGTTCTAGGACATTTTGTTTGAACGCAATCATCAAACTTAATTAAAAAAGTCATTTAAGCCTTTTCACAGTGAGATCTATGCGATATGGCCGAGAAATGTAATTTTGATGTTAACTCCCAAACCGCTGCGCAGAAGTCAACCAAACTTCACCCATTAGTGTATTGTATCACAATCTAGTAGTTACATGTGGAAATTTGGTTATAGGACATTTGATTTGAGCGCAATCCTCAAACTTAGGTCAAAAAAGCCATTTAAGCCTTTTCACAGTGAGATCTATGCGATATGGCCGAGAAATGTAATTTTGATGTTAACTCCCAAACCGCTGCGCAGAAGTCAACCAAACTTCATCCAATAGTGTATTGTATCACAATCTAGTAGTTACATTTGAAAATTTTGTTCTAGGAAATTTTGTTTGAGCGCAATCATCAAACTTAATTAAAAAAGTCATTTAAGCCTTTTCACAGTGAGATCTATGCGATATGGCCGAGAAATGTAATTTTGATGTTAACTCCCAAACCGCTGCGCAGAAGTCAACCAAACTTCACCCATTAGTGTATTTTATCACAATCTAGTAGTTACATGTGGAAATTTGGTTCTAGGACATTTGATTTGAGCGCAATCCTCAAACTTAGGTCAAAAAAGCCATTTAAGCCTTTTCACAGTGAGATCTATGCGATATGGCCGAGAAATGTAATTTTGATGTTCACTCCCAAACCGCTGCGCAGAAGTCAACCAAACTTCACCCATTAGTGTATTGTATCACAATCTAGTAGTTACATGTGGAAATTTGGTTATAGGACATTTGATTTGAGCGCAATCCTCAAACTTAGGTCAAAAAAGCCATTTAAGCCTTTTCACAGTGAGATCTATGCGATATGGCCGAGAAATGTAATTTTGATGTTAACTCCCAAACCGCTGCGCAGAAGTCAACCAAACTTCACCCAATAGTGTATTGTATCACAATCTAGTAGTTACATTTGAAAATTTTGTTCTAGGACATTTTGTTTGAACGCAATCATCAAACTTAATTAAAAAAGTCATTTAAGCCTTTTCACAGTGAGATCTATGCGATATGGCCGAGAAATGTAATTTTGATGTTAACTCCCAAACCGCTGCGCAGAAGTCAACCAAACTTCACCCAATAGTGTATTGTATCACAATCTAGTAGTTACATTTGAAAATTTTGTTCTAGGACATTTTGTTGGAACGCAATCATCAAACTTAATTAAAAAAGTCATTTAAGCCTTTTCACAGTGAGATCTATGCGATATGGCCGAGAAATGTAATTTTGATGTTAACTCCCAAACCGCTGCGCAGGTCAACCAAACTTCACCCATTAGTGTATTGTATCACAATCTAGTAGTTACATGTGGAAATTTGGTTATTGGACATTTGATTTGAGCGCAATCCTCAAACTTAGGTCAAAAAAGCCATTTAAGCCTTTTCACAGTGAGATCTATGCGATATGGCCGAGAAATGTAATTTTGATGTTAACTCCCAAACCGCTGCGCAGAAGTCAACCAAACTTCACCCAATAGTGTATTGTATCACAATCTAGTAGTTACATTTGAAAATTTTGTTCTAGGACATTTTGTTTGAACGCAATCATCAAACTTAATTAAAAAAGTCATTTAAGCCTTTTCACAGTGAGATCTATGCGATATGGCCGAGAAATGTAATTTTGATGTTAACTCCCAAACCGCTGCGCAGAAGTCAACCAAACTTCACCCATTAGTGTATTGTATCACAATCTAGTAGTTAGATGTGGAAATTTGGTTATAGGACATTTGATTTGAGCGCAATCCTCAAACTTAGGTCAAAAAAGCCATTTAAGCCTTTTCACAGTGAGATCTATGCGATATGGCCGAGAACTGTAATTTTGATGTTAACTCCCAAACCGCTGCGCAGAAGTCAACCAAACTTCACCCAATAGTGTATTGTATCACAATCTAGTAGTTACATTTGAAAATTTTGTTCTAGGAAATTTTGTTTGAGCGCAATCATCAAACTTAATTAAAAAAGTCATTTAAGCCTTTTCACAGTGAGATCTATGCGATATGGCAGAGAAATGTAATTTTGATGTTAACTCCCAAACCGCTGCGCAGAAGTCAACCAAACTTCACCCATTAGTGTATTTTATCACAATCTAGTAGTTACATGTGGAAATTTGGTTCTAAGACATTTGATTTGAGCGCAATCCTCAAACTTAGGTCAAAAAAGCCATTTAAGCCTTTTCACAGTGAGATCTATGCGATATGGCCGAGAAATGTAATTTTGATGTTAACTCCCAAACCGCTGCGCAGAAGTCAACCAAACTTCACCCAATAGTGTATTGTATCACATTCTAGTAGTTACATTTTAAAATTTCGTTCTAGGACATTTGGTTTGAGCGCAATCCTCAAACTTAGGTCAAAAAAGCCATTTAAGCCTTTTCACAGTGAGATCTATGCGATATGGCCGAGAAATGTAATTTTGATGTTAACTCCCAAACCGCTGCGCAGAAGTCAACCAAACTTCACCCAATAGTGTATTGTATCACAATCTAGTAGTTACATTTGAAAATTTTGTTCTAGGACATTTTGTTTGAACGCAATCATCAAACTTAATTAAAAAAGTCATTTAAGCCTTTTCACAGTGAGATCTATGCGATATGGCCGAGAAATGTAATTTTGATGTTAACTCCCAAACCGCTGCGCAGAAGTCAACCAAACTTCACCCAATAGTGTATTGTATCACAATCTAGTAGTTACATTTGAAAATTTTGTTCTAGGACATTTTGTTTGAGCGCAATCCTCAAACTTAGGTCAAAAAAGCCATTTAAGCCTTTTCACAGTGAGATCTATGCGATATGGCCGAGAAATGTAATTTTGATGTTAACTCCCAAACCGCTGCGCAGAAGTCAACCAAACTTCACCCATTAGTGTATTGTATCACAATCTAGTAGTTACATGTGGAAATTTGGTTATAGGACATTTGATTTGAGCGCAATCCTCAAACTTAGGTCAAAAAAGCCATTTAAGCCTTTTCACAGTGAGATCTATGCGATATGGCCGAGAAATGTAATTTTGATGTTAACTCCCAAACCGCTGCGCAGAAGTCAACCAAACTTCACCCAATAGTGTATTGTATCACATTCTAGTAGTTACATTTTAAAATTTCGTTCAAGGACATTTGGTTTGAGCGCAATTATTAAACTTAGGTCAAAAAAGCCATTTAAGCCTTTTCACAGTGAGATCTATGCGATATGGCCGAGAAATGTAATTTTGATGTTAACTCCCAAACCGCTGCGCTGAAGTAAACCAAACTTCACCCATTAGTGTATTGTATCACAATCTAGTAGTTACATGTGGAAATTTGGTTCTAGGACATTTGATTTTAGCGCAATCCTCAAACTTAGGTCAAAAAAGCCATTTAAGCCTTTTCACAGTGAGATCTATGCGATATGGCCGAGAAATGTAATTTTGATGTTAACTCCCAAACCGCTGCGCAGAAGTCAACTAAACTTCACCCAATAGTGTATTGTATCACATTCTAGTAGTTACATTTGAAAATTTCGTTCTAGGACATTTGGTTTGAGCGCAATCATTAAACTTAATTAAAAAAGTCATTTAAGCCTTTTCACAGTGAGATCTATGCGATATGGCCGAGAAATGTAATTTTGATGTTAACTACCAAACCGCTGCGCAGAAGTCAACCAAACTTCACCCAATAGTGTATTGTATCACAATCTAGTAGTTACATTTGAAAATTTTGTTCTAGGACATTTTGTTTGAACGCAATCATCAAACTTAATTAAAAAAGTCATTTAAGCCTTTTCACAGTGAGATCTATGCGATATGGCCGAGAAATGTAATTTTGATGTTAACTCCCAAACCGCTGCGCAGAAGTCAACCAAACTTCACCAAATAGTGTATTGTATCACAATCTAGTAGTTACATTTGAAAATTTTGTTTTATGAAATTTTGTTTGAGCGCAATCATCAAACTTAATTAAAAAAGTCATTTAAGCCTTTTCACAGTGAGATATATGCGATATGGCCGAGAAATGTAATTTTGATGTTCACTCCCAAACCGCTGCGCAGAAGACATTGTATCACAATCTAGTAGTTACATGTGGAAATTTGGTTATAGGACATTTGATTTGAGCGCAATCCTCAAACTTAGGTCAAAAAAGCCATTTAAGCCTTTTCACAGTGAGATCTATGCGATATGGCCGAGAAATGTAATTTTGATGTTAACTCCCAAACCGCTGCGCAGAAGTCAACCAAACTTCACCCATTAGTGTATTGTATCACAATCTAGTAGTTACATTTAAAAATTTCGTTCTAGGACATTTGGTTTGAGCGCAATCTTTAAACTTAGGTCAAAAAAGCCATTTAAGCCTTTTCACAGTGAGATCTATGCGATATGGCCGAGAAATGTAATTTTGATGTTAACTCCCAAACCGCTGCGCAGAAGTCAACCAAACTTCACCCATTAGTGTATTGTATCACAATCTAGTAGTTACATTTGAAAATTTTGTTCTAGGACATTTGATTTGAGCGCAATCCTCAAACTTAGGTCAAAAAAGCCATTTAAGCCTTTTCACAGTGAGATCTATGCGATATGGCCGAGAAATGTAATTTTGATGTTAACTCCCAAACCGCTGCGCAGAAGTCAACCAAACTTCACCCAATAGTGTATTGTATCACAATCTAGTAGTTACATTTGAAAATTTTGTTCTAGGACATTTTGTATGAACGCAATCATCAAACTTAATTAAAAAAGTCATTTAAGCCTTTTCACAGTGAGATCTATGCGATATGGCCGAGAAATGTAATTTTGATGTTAACTCCCAAACCGCTGCGCAGAAGTCAACCAAACTTCACCCATTAGTGTATTGTATCACAATCTAGTAGTTACATGTGGAAATTTGGTTATAGGACATTTGATTTGAGCGCAATCCTCAAACTTAGGTCAAAAAAGCCATTTAAGCCTTTTCACAGTGAGATCTATGCGATATGGCCGAGAAATGTAATTTTGATGTTAACTCCCAAACCGCTGCGCAGAAGTCAACCAAACTTCACCCAATAGTGTATTGTATCACAATCTAGTAGTTACATTTGAAAATTTTGTTCTAGGAAATTTTGTTTGAGCGCAATCATCAAACTTAATTAAAAAAGTCATTTAAGCCTTTTCACAGTGAGATATATGCGATATGGCCGAGAAATGTAATTTTGATGTTCACTCCCAAACCGCTGCGCAGAAGACAACCAAACTTCACCCATTAGTGTATTGTATCACAATCTAGTAGTTACATGTGGAAATTTGGTTATAGGACATTTGATTTGAGCGCAATCCTCAAACTTAGGTCAAAAAAGCCATTTAAGCCTTTTCACAGTGAGATCTATGCGATATGGCCGAGAAATGTAATTTTGATGTTAACTCCCAAACCGCTGCGCAGAAGTCAACCAAACTTCACCCAATAGTGTATTGTATCACAATCTAGTAGTTACATTTGAAAATTTTGTTCTAGGACATTTTGTTTGAACGCAATCATCAAACTTAATTAAAAAAGTCATTTAAGCCTTTTCACAGTGAGATCTATGCGATATGGCCGAGAAATGTAATTTTGATGTTAACTCCCAAACCGCTGCGCAGAAGTCAACCAAACTTCACCCAATCGTGTATTGTATCACAATCTAGTAGTTACATTTGAAAATTTTGTTCTAGGAAATTTTGTTTGAGCGCAATCATCAAACTTAATTAAAAAAGTCATTTAAGCCTTTTCACAGTGAGATCTATGCGATATGGCCGAGAAATGTAATTTTGATGTTAACTCCCAAACCGCTGCGCAGAAGTCAACCAAACTTCACCCATTAGTGTATTTTATCACAATCTAGTAGTTACATGTGGAAATTTGGTTCTAGGACATTTGATTTGAGCGCAATCCTCAAACTTAGGTCAAAAAAGCCATTTAAGCCTTTTCACAGTGAGATCTATGCGATATGGCCGAGAAATGTAATTTTGATGTTAACTCCCAAACCGCTGCGCAGAAGTCAACCAAACTTCACCCAATAGTGTATTGTATCAAAATCTAGTAGTTACATTTGAAAATTTTGTTCTAGGACATTTTGTTTGAACGCAATCATCAAACTTAATTAAAAAAGTCATTTAAGCCTTTTCACAGTGAGATCTATGCGATATGGCCGAGAAATGTAATTTTGATGTTAACTCCCAAACCGCTGCGCAGAAGTCAACCAAACTTCACCCATTAGTGTATTGTATCACAATCTAGTAGTTACATGTGGAAATTTGGTTCTAGGACATTTGATTTGAGCGCAATCCTCAAACTTAGGTCAAAAAAGCCATTTAAGCCTTTTCACAGTGAGATCTATGCGATATGGCCGAGAAATGTAATTTTGATGTTAACTCCCAAACCGCTGCGCAGAAGTCAACCAAACTTCACCCAATAGTGTATTGTATCACAATCTAGTAGTTACATTTGAAAATTTTGTTCTAGGACATTTTGTTTGAACGCAATCATCAAACTTAATTAAAAAAGTCATTTAAGCCTTTTCACAGTGAGATCTATGCGATATGGCCGAGAAATGTAATTTTGATGTTAACTCCCAAACCGCTGCGCAGAAGTCAACCAAACTTCACCCATTAGTGTATTGTATCACAATCTAGTAGTTACATGTGGAAATTTGGTTATAGGACATTTGATTTGAGCGCAATCCTCAAACTTAGGTCAAAAAAGCCATTTAAGCCTTTTCACAGTGAGATCTATGCGATATGGCCGAGAAATGTAATTTTGATGTTAACTCCCAAACCGCTGCGCAGAAGTCAACCAAACTTCACCCAATAGTGTATTGTATCACAATCTAGTAGTTACATTTGAAAATTTTGTTCTAGGAAATTTTGTTTGAGCGCAATCATCAAACTTAATTAAAAAAGTCATTTAAGCCTTTTCACAGTGAGATCTATGCGATATGGCCGAGAAATGTAATTTTGATGTTAACTCCCAAACCGCTGCGCAGAAGTCAACCAAACTTCACCCATTAGTGTATTTTATCACAATCTAGTAGTTACATGTGGAAATTTGGTTCTAGGACATTTGATTTGAGCGCAATCCTCAAACTTAGGTCAAAAAAGCCATTTAAGCCTTTTCACAGTGAGATCTATGCGATATGGCCGAGAAATGTAATTTTGATGTTCACTCCCAAACCGCTGCGCAGAAGTCAACCAAACTTCACCCATTAGTGTATTGTATCAAAATCTAGTAGTTACATGTGGAAATTTGGTTATAGGACATTTGATTTGAGCGCAATCCTCAAACTTAGGTCAAAAAAGCCATTTAAGCCTTTTCACAGTGAGATCTATGCGATATGTCCGAGAAATGTAATTTTGATGTTAACTCCCAAACCGCTGCGCAGAAGTCAACCAAACTTCACCCAATAGTGTATTGTATCACAATCTAGTAGTTACATTTGAAAATTTTGTTCTAGGACATTTTGTTTGAACGCAATCATCAAACTTAATTAAAAAAAGTCATTTAAGCCTTTTCACAGTGAGATCTATGCGATATGGCCGAGAAATGTAATTTTGATGTTAACTCCCAAACCGCTGCGCAGAAGTCAACCAAACTTCACCCAATAGTGTATTGTATCACAATCTAGTAGTTACATTTGAAAATTTTGTTCTAGGAAATTTTGTTTGAGCGCAATCATCAAACTTAATTAAAAAAGTCATTTAAGCCTTTTCACAGTGAGATCTATGCGATATGGCCGAGAAATGTAATTTTGATGTTAACTCCCAAACCGCTGCGCAGAAGTCAACCAAACTTCACCCATTAGTGTATTTTATCACAATCTAGTAGTTACATGTGGAAATTTGGTTCTAGGACATTTGATTTGAGCGCAATCCTCAAACTTAGGTCAAAAAAGCCATTTAAGCCTTTTCACAGTGAGATCTATGCGATATGGCCGAGAAATGTAATTTTGATGTTAACTCCCAAACCGCTGCGCAGAAGTCAACCAAACTTCACCCAATAGTGTATTGTATCACAATCTAGTAGTTACATTTAAAAATTTTGTTCTAGGACATTTTGTTTGAACGCAATAATCAAACTTAATTAAAAATGTCATTTAAGCCTTTTCACAGTGAGATCTATGCGATATGGCCGAGAAATGTAATTTTGATGTTAACTCCCAAACCGCTGCGCAGAAGTCAACCAAACTTCACCCATTAGTGTATTGTATCACAATCTAGTAGTTACATGTGGAAATTTGGTTATAGGACATTTGATTTGAGCGCAATCCTCAAACTTAGGTCAAAAAAGCCATTTAAGCCTTTTCACAGTGAGATCTATGCGATATGGCCGAGAAATGTAATTTTGATGTTAACTCCCAAACCGCTGCGCAGAAGTCAACCAAACTTCACCCAATAGTGTATTGTATCACAATCTAGTAGTTACATTTGAAAATTTTGTTCTAGGACATTTTGTTTGAACGCAATCATCAAACTTAATTAAAAAAGTCATTTAAGCCTTTTCACAGTGAGATCTATGCGATATGGCCGAGAAATGTAATTTTGATGTTAACTCCCAAACCGCTGCGCAGAAGTCAACCAAACTTCACCCAATCGTGTATTGTATCACAATCTAGTAGTTACATTTGAAAATTTTGTTCTAGGAAATTTTGTTTGAGCGCAATCATCAAACTTAATTAAAAAAGTCATTTAAGCCTTTTCACAGTGAGATCTATGCGATATGGCCGAGAAATGTAATTTTGATGTTAACTCCCAAACCGCTGCGCAGAAGTCAACCAAACTTCACCCATTAGTGTATTTTATCACAATCTAGTAGTTACATGTGGAAATTTGGTTCTAGGACATTTGATTTGAGCGCAATCCTCAAACTTAGGTCAAAAAAGCCATTTAAGCCTTTTCACAGTGAGATCTATGCGATATGGCCGAGAAATGTAATTTTGATGTTAACTCCCAAACCGCTGCGCAGAAGTCAACCAAACTTCACCCAATAGTGTATTGTATCACAATCTAGTAGTTACATTTGAAAATTTTGTTCTAGGACATTTTGTTTGAACGCAATCATCAAACTTAATTAAAAAAGTCATTTAAGCCTTTTCACAGTGAGATCTATGCGATATGGCCGAGAAATGTAATTTTGATGTTAACTCCCAAACCGCTGCGCAGAAGTCAACCAAACTTCACCCATTAGTGTATTGTATCACAATCTAGTAGTTACATGTGGAAATTTGGTTATAGGACATTTGATTTGAGCGCAATCCTCAAACTTAGGTCAAAAAAGCCATTTAAGCCTTTTCACAGTGAGATCTATGCGATATGGCCGAGAAATGTAATTTTGATGTTAACTCCCAAACCGCTGCGCAGAAGTCAACCAAACTTCACCCAATAGTGTATTGTATCACAATCTAGTAGTTACATTTGAAAATTTTGTTCTAGGAAATTTTGTTTGAGCGCAATCATCAAACTTAATTAAAAAAGTCATTTAAGCCTTTTCACAGTGAGATCTATGCGATATGGCCGAGAAATGTAATTTTGATGTTAACTCCCAAACCGCTGCGCAGAAGTCAACCAAACTTCACCCATTAGTGTATTTTATCACAATCTAGTAGTTACATGTGGAAATTTGGTTCTAGGACATTTGATTTGAGCGCAATCCTCAAACTTAGGTCAAAAAAGCCATTTAAGCCTTTTCACAGTGAGATCTATGCGATATGGCCGAGAAATGTAATTTTGATGTTCACTCCCAAACCGCTGCGCAGAAGTCAACCAAACTTCACCCATTAGTGTATTGTATCACTATCTAGTAGTTACATGTGAAAATTTGGTTCTAGGACATTTGATTTGAGCGCAATCCTCAAACTTAGGTCAAAAAAGCCATTTAAGCCTTTTCACAGTGAGATCTATGCGATATGGCCGAGAAATGTAATTTTGATGTTAACTCCCAAACCGCTGCGCAGAAGTCAACCAAACTTCACCCAATAGTGTATTGTATCACAATCTAGTAGTTATATTTGAAAATTTTGTTCTAGGACATTTTGTTTGAGCGCAATCCTCAAACTTAGGTCAAAAAAGCCATTTAAGCCTTTTCACAGTGAGATCTATGCGATATGGCCGAAAAATGTAATTTTGATGTTAACTCCCAAACCGCTGCGCAGAAGTCAACCAAACTTCACCCAATAGTGTATTGTATCACAATCTAGTAGTTACATTTGAAAATTTTGTTCTAGGACATTTTGTTGGAACGCAATCATCAAACTTAATTAAAAAAGTCATTTAAGCCTTTTCACAGTGAGATCTATGCGATATGGCCGAGAAATGTAATTTTGATGTTAACTCCCAAACCGCTCCGCAGAAGTCAACCAAACTTCACCCATTAGTGTATTGTATCACAATCTAGTAGTTACATGTGGAAATTTGGTTATTGGACATTTGATTTGAGCGCAATCCTCAAACTTAGGTCAAAAAAGCCATTTAAGCCTTTTCACAGTGAGATCTATGCGATATGGCCGAGAAATGTAATTTTGATGTTAACTCCCAAACCGCTGCGCAGAAGTCAACCAAACTTCACCCAATAGTGTATTGTATCACAATCTAGTAGTTACATTTGAAAATTTTGTTCTAGGACATTTTGTTTGAACGCAATCATCAAACTTAATTAAAAAAGTCATTTAAGCCTTTTCACAGTGAGATCTATGCGATATGGCCGAGAAATGTAATTTTGATGTTAACTCCCAAACCGCTGCGCAGAAGTCAACCAAACTTCACCCATTAGTGTATTGTATCACAATCTAGTAGTTAGATGTGGAAATTTGGTTATAGGACATTTGATTTGAGCGCAATCCTCAAACTTAGGTCAAAAAAGCCATTTAAGCCTTTTCACAGTGAGATCTATGCGATATGGCCGAGAACTGTAATTTTGATGTTAACTCCCAAACCGCTGCGCAGAAGTCAACCAAACTTCACCCAATAGTGTATTGTATCACAATCTAGTAGTTACATTTGAAAATTTTGTTCTAGGAAATTTTGTTTGAGCGCAATCATCAAACTTAATTAAAAAAGTCATTTAAGCCTTTTCACAGTGAGATCTATGCGATATGGCAGAGAAATGTAATTTTGATGTTAACTCCCAAACCGCTGCGCAGAAGTCAACCAAACTTCACCCATTAGTGTATTTTATCACAATCTAGTAGTTACATGTGGAAATTTGGTTCTAAGACATTTGATTTGAGCGCAATCCTCAAACTTAGGTCAAAAAAGCCATTTAAGCCTTTTCACAGTGAGATCTATGCGATATGGCCGAGAAATGTAATTTTGATGTTAACTCCCAAACCGCTGCGCAGAAGTCAACCAAACTTCACCCAATAGTGTATTGTATCACATTCTAGTAGTTACATTTTAAAATTTCGTTCTAGGACATTTGGTTTGAGCGCAATCCTCAAACTTAGGTCAAAAAAGCCATTTAAGCCTTTTCACAGTGAGATCTATGCGATATGGCCGAGAAATGTAATTTTGATGTTAACTCCCAAACCGCTGCGCAGAAGTCAACCAAACTTCACCCAATAGTGTATTGTATCACAATCTAGTAGTTACATTTGAAAATTTTGTTCTAGGACATTTTGTTTGAACGCAATCATCAAACTTAATTAAAAAAGTCATTTAAGCCTTTTCACAGTGAGATCTATGCGATATGGCCGAGAAATGTAATTTTGATGTTAACTCCCAAACCGCTGCGCAGAAGTCAACCAAACTTCACCCAATAGTGTATTGTATCACAATCTAGTAGTTACATTTGAAAATTTTGTTCTAGGACATTTTGTTTGAGCGCAATCCTCAAACTTAGGTCAAAAAAGCCATTTAAGCCTTTTCACAGTGAGATCTATGCGATATGGCCGAGAAATGTAATTTTGATGTTAACTCCCAAACCGCTGCGCAGAAGTCAACCAAACTTCACCCATTAGTGTATTGTATCACAATCTAGTAGTTACATGTGGAAATTTGGTTATAGGACATTTGATTTGAGCGCAATCCTCAAACTTAGGTCAAAAAAGCCATTTAAGCCTTTTCACAGTGAGATCTATGCGATATGGCCGAGAAATGTAATTTTGATGTTAACTCCCAAACCGCTGCGCAGAAGTCAACCAAACTTCACCCAATAGTGTATTGTATCACATTCTAGTAGTTACATTTTAAAATTTCGTTCAAGGACATTTGGTTTGAGCGCAATTATTAAACTTAGGTCAAAAAAGCCATTTAAGCCTTTTCACAGTGAGATCTATGCGATATGGCCGAGAAATGTAATTTTGATGTTAACTCCCAAACCGCTGCGCTGAAGTAAACCAAACTTCACCCATTAGTGTATTGTATCACAATCTAGTAGTTACATGTGGAAATTTGGTTCTAGGACATTTGATTTTAGCGCAATCCTCAAACTTAGGTCAAAAAAGCCATTTAAGCCTTTTCACAGTGAGATCTATGCGATATGGCCGAGAAATGTAATTTTGATGTTAACTCCCAAACCGCTGCGCAGAAGTCAACTAAACTTCACCCAATAGTGTATTGTATCACATTCTAGTAGTTACATTTGAAAATTTCGTTCTAGGACATTTGGTTTGAGCGCAATCATTAAACTTAATTAAAAAAGTCATTTAAGCCTTTTCACAGTGAGATCTATGCGATATGGCCGAGAAATGTAATTTTGATGTTAACTACCAAACCGCTGCGCAGAAGTCAACCAAACTTCACCCAATAGTGTATTGTATCACAATCTAGTAGTTACATTTGAAAATTTTGTTCTAGGACATTTTGTTTGAACGCAATCATCAAACTTAATTAAAAAAGTCATTTAAGCCTTTTCACAGTGAGATCTATGCGATATGGCCGAGAAATGTAATTTTGATGTTAACTCCCAAACCGCTGCGCAGAAGTCAACCAAACTTCACCCAACAGTGTATTGTATCACAATCTAGTAGTTACATTTGAAAATTTTGTTTTATGAAATTTTGTTTGAGCGCAATCATCAAACTTAATTAAAAAAGTCATTTAAGCCTTTTCACAGTGAGATATATGCGATATGGCCGAGAAATGTAATTTTGATGTTCACTCCCAAACCGCTGCGCAGAAGACATTGTATAACAATCTAGTAGTTACATGTGGAAATTTGGTTATAGGACATTTGATTTGAGCGCAATCCTCAAACTTAGGTCAAAAAAGCCATTTAAGCCTTTTCACAGTGAGATCTATGCGATATGGCCGAGAAATGTAATTTTGATGTTAACTCCCAAACCGCTGCGCAGAAGTCAACCAAACTTCACCCATTAGTGTATTGTATCACAATCTAGTAGTTACATTTAAAAATTTCGTTCTAGGACATTTGGTTTGAGCGCAATCTTTAAACTTAGGTCAAAAAAGCCATTTAAGCCTTTTCACAGTGAGATCTATGCGATATGGCCGAGAAATGTAATTTTGATGTTAACTCCCAAACCGCTGCGCAGAAGTCAACCAAACTTCACCCATTAGTGTATTGTATCACAATCTAGTAGTTACATGTGGAAATTTGGTTATAGGACATTTGATTTGAGCGCAATCCTCAAACTTAGGTCAAAAAAGCCATTTAAGCCTTTTCACAGTGAGATCTATGCGATATGGCCGAGAAATGTAATTTTGATGTTAACTCCCAAACCGCTGCGCAGAAGTCAACCAAACTTCACCCAATAGTGTATTGTATCACAATCTAGTAGTTACATTTGAAAATTTTGTTCTAGGAAATTTTGTTTGAGCGCAATCATCAAACTTAATTAAAAAAGTCATTTAAGCCTTTTCACAGTGAGATATATGCGATATGGCCGAGAAATGTAATTTTGATGTTCACTCCCAAACCGCTGCGCAGAAGACAACCAAACTTCACCCATTAGTGTATTGTATCACAATCTAGTAGTTACATGTGGAAATTTGGTTATAGGACATTTGATTTGAGCGCAATCCTCAAACTTAGGTCAAAAAAGCCATTTAAGCCTTTTCACAGTGAGATCTATGCGATATGGCCGAGAAATGTAATTTTGATGTTAACTCCCAAACCGCTGCGCAGAAGTCAACCAAACTTCACCCAATAGTGTATTGTATCACAATCTCGTAGTTACATTTGAAAATTTTGTTCTAGGACATTTTGTTTGAACGCAATCATCAAACTTAATTAAAAAAGTCATTTAAGCCTTTTCACAGTGAGATCTATGCGATATGGCCGAGAAATGTAATTTTGATGTTAACTCCCAAACCGCTGCGCAGAAGTCAACCAAACTTCACCCAATCGTGTATTGTATCACAATCTAGTAGTTACATTTGAAAATTTTGTTCTAGGAAATTTTGTTTGAGCGCAATCATCAAACTTAATTAAAAAAGTCATTTAAGCCTTTTCACAGTGAGATCTATGCGATATGGCCGAGAAATGTAATTTTGATGTTAACTCCCAAACCGCTGCGCAGAAGTCAACCAAACTTCACCCATTAGTGTATTTTATCACAATCTAGTAGTTACATGTGGAAATTTGGTTCTAGGACATTTGATTTGAGCGCAATCCTCAAACTTAGGTCAAAAAAGCCATTTAAGCCTTTTCACAGTGAGATCTATGCGATATGGCCGAGAAATGTAATTTTGATGTTAACTCCCAAACCGCTGCGCAGAAGTCAACCAAACTTCACCCAATAGTGTATTGTATCACAATCTAGTAGTTACATTTGAAAATTTTGTTCTAGGACATTTTGTTTGAACGCAATCATCAAACTTAATTAAAAAAGTCATTTAAGCCTTTTCACAGTGAGATCTATGCGATATGGCCGAGAAATGTAATTTTGATGTTAACTCCCAAACCGCTGCGCAGAAGTCAACCAAACTTCACCCATTAGTGTATTGTATCACAATCTAGTAGTTACATGTGGAAATTTGGTTCTAGGACATTTGATTTGAGCGCAATCCTCAAACTTAGGTCAAAAAAGCCATTTAAGCCTTTTCACAGTGAGATCTATGCGATATGGCCGAGAAATGTAATTTTGATGTTAACTCCCAAACCGCTGCGCAGAAGTCAACCAAACTTCACCCAATAGTGTATTGTATCACAATCTAGTAGTTACATTTGAAAATTTTGTTCTAGGAAATTTTGTTTGAGCGCAATCATCAAACATAATTAAAAAAGTCATTTAAGCCTTTTCACAGTGAGATCTATCCGATATGGCCGAGAAATTTGATTTTGATGTTAACTCCCAAACCGCTGCGCAGAAGTCAACCAAACTTCACCCATTAGTGTATTGTATCACAATCTAGTAGTTACATTTAAAAATTTCGTTCTAGGACATTTGGTTTGAGCGCAATCTTTAAACTTAGGTCAAAAAAGCCATTTAAGCCTTTTCACAGTGAGATCTATGCGATATGGCCGAGAAATGTAATTTTGATGTTAACTCCCAAACCGCTGCGCAGAAGTCAACCAAACTTCACCCATTAGTGTATTGTATCACAATCTAGTAGTTACATTTGAAAATTTTGTTCTAGGACATTTGATTTGAGCGCAATCCTCAAACTTAGGTCAAAAAAGCCATTTAAGCCTTTTCACAGTGAGATCTATGCGATATGGCCGAGAAATGTAATTTTGATGTTAACTCCCAAACCGCTGCGCAGAAGTCAACCAAACTTCACCCAATAGTGTATTGTATCACAATCTAGTAGTTACATTTGAAAATTTTGTTCTAGGACATTTTGTTTGAACGCAATCATCAAACTTAATTAAAAAAGTCATTTAAGCCTTTTCACAGTGAGATCTATGCGATATGGCCGAGAAATGTAATTTTGATGTTAACTCCCAAACCGCTGCGCAGAAGTCAACCAAACTTCACCCATTAGTGTATTGTATCACAATCTAGTAGTTACATGTGGAAATTTGGTTCTAGGACATTTGATTTGAGCGCAATCCTCAAACTTAGGTCAAAAAAGCCATTTAAGCCTTTTCACAGTGAGATCTATGCGATATGGCCGAGAAATGTAATTTTGATGTTAACTCCCAAACCGCTGCGCAGAAGTCAACCAAACTTCACCCAATAGTGTATTGTATCACAATCTAGTAGTTACATTTGAAAATTTTGTTCTAGGAAATTTTGTTTGAGCGCAATCATCAAACATAATTAAAAAAGTCATTTAAGCCTTTTCACAGTGAGATCTATGCGATATGGCCGAGAAATGTGATTTTGATGTTAACTCCCAAACCGCTGCGCAGAAGTCAACCAAACTTCACCCATTAGTGTATTGTATCACAATCTAGTAGTTACATTTAAAAATTTCGTTCTAGGACATTTGGTTTGAGCGCAATCTTTAAACTTAGGTCAAAAAAGCCATTTAAGCCTTTTCACAGTGAGATCTATGCGATATGGCCGAGAAATGTAATTTTGATGTTAACTCCCAAACCGCTGCGCAGAAGTCAACCAAACTTCACCCATTAGTGTATTGTATCACAATCTAGTAGTTACATTTGAAAATTTTGTTCTAGGACATTTGATTTGAGCGCAATCCTCAAACTTAGGTCAAAAAAGCCATTTAAGCCTTTTCACAGTGAGATCTATGCGATATGGCCGAGAAATGTAATTTTGATGTTAACTCCCAAACCGCTGCGCAGAAGTCAACCAAACTTCACCCAATAGTGTATTGTATCACAATCTAGTAGTTACATTTGAAAATTTTGTTCTAGGACATTTTGTTTGAACGCAATCATCAAACTTAATTAAAAAAAGTCATTTAAGCCTTTTCACAGTGAGATCTATGCGATATGGCCGAGAAATGTAATTTTGATGTTAACTCCCAAACCGCTGCGCAGAAGTCAACCAAACTTCAGCCATTAGTGTATTGTATCACAATCTAGTAGTTACATGTGGAAATTTGGTTATAGGACATTTGATTTGAGCGCAATCCTCAAACTTAGGTCAAAAAAGCCATTTAAGCCTTTTCACAGTGAGATCTATGCGATATGGCCGAGAAATGTAATTTTGATGTTAACTCCCAAACCGCTGCGCAGAAGTCAACCAAACTTCACCCAATAGTGTATTGTATCACAATCTAGTAGTTACATTTGAAAATTTTGTTCTAGGAAATTTTGTTTGAGCGCAATCATCAAACTTAATTAAAAAAGTCATTTAAGCCTTTTCACAGTGAGATCTATGCGATATGGCCGAGAAATGTAATTTTGATGTTAACTCCCAAACCGCTGCGCAGAAGTCAACCAAACTTCACCCATTAGTGTATTTTATCACAATCTAGTAGTTACATGTGGAAATTTGGTTCTAGGACATTTGATTTGAGCGCAATCCTCAAACTTAGGTCAAAAAAGCCATTTAAGCCTTTTCACAGTGAGATCTATGCGATATGGCCGAGAAATGTAATTTTGATGTTCACTCCCAAACCGCTGCGCAGAAGTCAACCAAACTTCACCCATTAGTGTATTGTATCACAATCTAGTAGTTACATGTGGAAATTTGGTTATAGGACATTTGATTTGAGCGCAATCCTCAAACTTAGGTCAAAAAAGCCATTTAAGCCTTTTCACAGTGAGATCTATGCGATATGGCCGAGAAATGTAATTTTGATGTTAACTCCCAAACCGCTGCGCAGAAGTCAACCAAACTTCACCCAATAGTGTATTGTATCACAATCTAGTAGTTACATTTGAAAATTTTGTTCTAGGACATTTTGTTTGAACGCAATCATCAAACTTAATTAAAAAAGTCATTTAAGCCTTTTCACAGTGAGATCTATGCGATATGGCCGAGAAATGTAATTTTGATGTTAACTCCCAAACCGCTGCGCAGAAGTCAACCAAACTTCACCCAATAGTGTATTGTATCACAATCTAGTAGTTACATTTGAAAATTTTGTTTTATGAAATTTTGTTTGAGCGCAATCATCAAACAATTAAAAAAGTCATTTAAGCCTTTTCACAGTGAGATATATGCGATATGGCCGAGAAATGTAATTTTTGATTTAACTCCCAAACCGCTGCGCAGAAGTCAACCAAACTTCACCCATTAGTGTATTGTATCACAATCTAGTAGTTACATGTGGAAATTTGGTTATAGGACATTTGATTTGAGCGCAATCCTCAAACTTAGGTCAAAAAAGCCATTTAAGCCTTTTCACAGTGAGATCTATGCGATATGGCCGAGAAATGTAATTTTGATGTTAACTCCCAAACCGCTGCGCAGAAGTCAACCAAACTTCACCCAATAGTGTATTGTATCACAATCTAGTAGTTACATTTGAAAATTTTGTTCTAGGACATTTTGTTTGAACGCAATCATCAAACTTAATTAAAAAAGTCATTTAAGCCTTTTCACAGTGAGATCTATGCGATATGGCCGAGAAATGTAATTTTGATGTTAACTCCCAAACCGCTGCGCAGAAGTCAACCAAACTTCACCCAATCGTGTATTGTATCACAATCTAGTAGTTACATTTGAAAATTTTGTTCTAGGAAATTTTGTTTGAGCGCAATCATCAAACTTAATTAAAAAAGTCATTTAAGCCTTTTCACAGTGAGATCTATGCGATATGGCCGAGAAATGTAATTTTGATGTTAACTCCCAAACCGCTGCGCAGAAGTCAACCAAACTTCACCCATTAGTGTATTTTATCACAATCTAGTAGTTACATGTGGAAATTTGGTTCTAGGACATTTGATTTGAGCGCAATCCTCAAACTTAGGTCAAAAAAGCCATTTAAGCCTTTTCACAGTGAGATCTATGCGATATGGCCGAGAAATGTAATTTTGATGTTAACTCCCAAACCGCTGCGCAGAAGTCAACCAAACTTCACCCAATAGTGTATTGTATCACAATCTAGTAGTTACATTTGAAAATTTTGTTCTAGGACATTTTGTTTGAACGCAATCATCAAACTTAATTAAAAAAGTCATTTAAGCCTTTTCACAGTGAGATCTATGCGATATGGCCGAGAAATGTAATTTTGATGTTAACTCCCAAACCGCTGCGCAGAAGTCAACCAAACTTCACCCATTAGTGTATTGTATCACAATCTAGTAGTTACATGTGGAAATTTGGTTATAGGACATTTGATTTGAGCGCAATCCTCAAACTTAGGTCAAAAAAGCCATTTAAGCCTTTTCACAGTGAGATCTATGCGATATGGCCGAGAAATGTAATTTTGATGTTAACTCCCAAACCGCTGCGCAGAAGTCAACCAAACTTCACCCAATAGTGTATTGTATCACAATCTAGTAGTTACATTTGAAAATTTTGTTCTAGGAAATTTTGTTTGAGCGCAATCATCAAACTTAATTAAAAAAGTCATTTAAGCCTTTTCACAGTGAGATATATGCGATATGGCCGAGAAATGTAATTTTGATGTTCACTCCCAAACCGCTGCGCAGAAGACAACCAAACTTCACCCATTAGTGTATTGTATCACAATCTAGTAGTTACATGTGGAAATTTGGTTATAGGACATTTGATTTGAGCGCAATCCTCAAACTTAGGTCAAAAAAGCCATTTAAGCCTTTTCACAGTGAGATCTATGCGATATGGCCGAGAAATGTAATTTTGATGTTAACTCCCAAACCGCTGCGCAGAAGTCAACCAAACTTCACCCAATAGTGTATTGTATCACAATCTAGTAGTTACATTTGAAAATTTTGTTCTAGGAAATTTTGTTTGAGCGCAATCATCAAACTTAATTAAAAAAGTCATTTAAGCCTTTTCACAGTGAGATCTATGCGATATGGCCGAGAAATGTAATTTTGATGTTAACTCCCAAACCGCTGCGCAGAAGTCAACCAAACTTCACCCATTAGTGTATTTTATCACAATCTAGTAGTTACATGTGGAAATTTGGTTCTAGGACATTTGATTTGAGCGCAATCCTCAAACTTAGGTCAAAAAAGCCATTTAAGCCTTTTCACAGTGAGATCTATGCGATATGGCCGAGAAATGTAATTTTGATGTTAACTCCCAAACCGCTGCGCAGAAGTCAACCAAACTTCACCCAATAGTGTATTGTATCACAATCTAGTAGTTACATTTGAAAATTTTGTTCTAGGAAATTTTGTTTGAGCGCAATCATCAAACTTAATTAAAAAAGTCATTTAAGCCTTTTCACAGTGAGATATATGCGATATGGCCGAGAAATGTAATTTTGATGTTCACTCCCAAACCGCTGCGCAGAAGACAACCAAACTTCACCCATTAGTGTATTGTATCACAATCTAGTAGTTACATGTGGAAATTTGGTTATAGGACATTTGATTTGAGCGCAATCCTCAAACTTAGGTCAAAAAAGCCATTTAAGCCTTTTCACAGTGAGATCTATGCGATATGGCCGAGAAATGTAATTTTGATGTTAACTCCCAAACCGCTGCGCAGAAGTCAACCAAACTTCACCCAATAGTGTATTGTATCACAATCTAGTAGTTACATTTGAAAATTTTGTTCTAGGAAATTTTGTTTGAGCGCAATCATCAAACTTAATTAAAAAAGTCATTTAAGCCTTTTCACAGTGAGATCTATGCGATATGGCCGAGAAATGTAATTTTGATGTTAACTCCCAAACCGCTGCGCAGAAGTCAACCAAACTTCACCCATTAGTGTATTTTATCACAATCTAGTAGTTACATGTGGAAATTTGGTTCTAGGACATTTGATTTGAGCGCAATCCTCAAACTTAGGTCAAAAAAGCCATTTAAGCCTTTTCACAGTGAGATCTATGCGATATGGCCGAGAAATGTAATTTTGATGTTCACTCCCAAACCGCTGCGCAGAAGTCAACCAAACTTCACCCATTAGTGTATTGTATCACAATCTAGTAGTTACATGTGGAAATTTGGTTATAGGACATTTGATTTGAGCGCAATCCTCAAACTTAGGTCAAAAAAGCCATTTAAGCCTTTTCACAGTGAGATCTATGCGATATGGCCGAGAAATGTAATTTTGATGTTAACTCCCAAACCGCTGCGCAGAAGTCAACCAAACTTCACCCAATAGTGTATTGTATCACAATCTAGTAGTTACATTTGAAAATTTTGTTCTAGGACATTTTGTTTGAACGCAATCATCAAACTTAATTAAAAAAGTCATTTAAGCCTTTTCACAGTGAGATCTATGCGATATGGCCGAGAAATGTAATTTTGATGTTAACTCCCAAACCGCTGCGCAGAAGTCAACCAAACTTCACCCAATAGTGTATTGTATCACAATCTAGTAGTTACATTTGAAAATTTTGTTTTATGAAATTTTGTTTGAGCGCAATCATCAAACAATTAAAAAAGTCATTTAAGCCTTTTCACAGTGAGATATATGCGATATGGCCGAGAAATGTAATTTTTGATTTAACTCCCAAACCGCTGCGCAGAAGTCAACCAAACTTCACCCATTAGTGTATTGTATCACAATCTAGTAGTTACATGTGGAAATTTGGTTATAGGACATTTGATTTGAGCGCAATCCTCAAACTTAGGTCAAAAAAGCCATTTAAGCCTTTTCACAGTGAGATCTATGCGATATGGCCGAGAAATGTAATTTTGATGTTAACTCCCAAACCGCTGCGCAGAAGTCAACCAAACTTCACCCAATAGTGTATTGTATCACAATCTAGTAGTTACATTTGAAAATTTTGTTCTAGGACATTTTGTTTGAACGCAATCATCAAACTTAATTAAAAAAGTCATTTAAGCCTTTTCACAGTGAGATCTATGCGATATGGCCGAGAAATGTAATTTTGATGTTAACTCCCAAACCGCTGCGCAGAAGTCAACCAAACTTCACCCAATCGTGTATTGTATCACAATCTAGTAGTTACATTTGAAAATTTTGTTCTAGGAAATTTTGTTTGAGCGCAATCATCAAACTTAATTAAAAAAGTCATTTAAGCCTTTTCACAGTGAGATCTATGCGATATGGCCGAGAAATGTAATTTTGATGTTAACTCCCAAACCGCTGCGCAGAAGTCAACCAAACTTCACCCATTAGTGTATTTTATCACAATCTAGTAGTTACATGTGGAAATTTGGTTCTAGGACATTTGATTTGAGCGCAATCCTCAAACTTAGGTCAAAAAAGCCATTTAAGCCTTTTCACAGTGAGATCTATGCGATATGGCCGAGAAATGTAATTTTGATGTTAACTCCCAAACCGCTGCGCAGAAGTCAACCAAACTTCACCCAATAGTGTATTGTATCACAATCTAGTAGTTACATTTGAAAATTTTGTTCTAGGACATTTTGTTTGAACGCAATCATCAAACTTAATTAAAAAAGTCATTTAAGCCTTTTCACAGTGAGATCTATGCGATATGGCCGAGAAATGTAATTTTGATGTTAACTCCCAAACCGCTGCGCAGAAGTCAACCAAACTTCACCCATTAGTGTATTGTATCACAATCTAGTAGTTACATGTGGAAATTTGGTTATAGGACATTTGATTTGAGCGCAATCCTCAAACTTAGGTCAAAAAAGCCATTTAAGCCTTTTCACAGTGAGATCTATGCGATATGGCCGAGAAATGTAATTTTGATGTTAACTCCCAAACCGCTGCGCAGAAGTCAACCAAACTTCACCCAATAGTGTATTGTATCACAATCTAGTAGTTACATTTGAAAATTTTGTTCTAGGAAATTTTGTTTGAGCGCAATCATCAAACTTAATTAAAAAAGTCATTTAAGCCTTTTCACAGTGAGATCTATGCGATATGGCCGAGAAATGTAATTTTGATGTTAACTCCCAAACCGCTGCGCAGAAGTCAACCAAACTTCACCCATTAGTGTATTTTATCACAATCTAGTAGTTACATGTGGAAATTTGGTTCTAGGACATTTGATTTGAGCGCAATCCTCAAACTTAGGTCAAAAAGCCATTTAAGCCTTTTCACAGTGAGATCTATGCGATATGGCCGAGAAATGTAATTTTGATGTTCACTCCCAAACCGCTACGCAGAAGTCAACCAAACTTCACCCATTAGTGTATTGTATCACAATCTAGTAGTTACATGTGGAAATTTGGTTATAGGACATTTGATTTGAGCGCAATCCTCAAACTTAGGTCAAAAAAGCCATTTAAGCCTTTTCACAGTGAGATCTATGCGATATGGCCGAGAAATGTAATTTTGATGTTAACTCCCAAACCGCTGCGCAGAAGTCAACCAAACTTCACCCAATAGTGTATTGTATCACAATCTAGTAGTTACATTTGAAAATTTTGTTCTAGGACATTTTGTTTGATCGCAATCATCAAACTTAATTAAAAAAAGTCATTTAAGCCTTTTCACAGTGAGATCTATGCGATATGGCCGAGAAATGTAATTTTGATGTTAACTCCCAAACCGCTGCGCAGAAGTCAACCAAACTTCACCCAATAGTGTATTGTATCACAATCTAGTAGTTACATTTGAAAATTTTGTTCTAGGAAATTTTGTTTGAGCGCAATCATCAAACTTAATTAAAAAAGTCATTTAAGCCTTTTCACAGTGAGATCTATGCGATATGGCCGAGAAATGTAATTTTGATGTTAACTCCCAAACCGCTGCGCAGAAGTCAACCAAACTTCACCCATTAGTGTATTTTATCACAATCTAGTAGTTACATGTAGAAATTTGGTTCTAGGACATTTGATTTGAGCGCAATCCTCAAACTTAGGTCAAAAAAGCCATTTAAGCCTTTTCACAGTGAGATCTATGCGATATGGCCGAGAAATGTAATTTTGATGTTAACTCCCAAACCGCTGCGCAGAAGTCAACCAAACTTCACCCAATAGTGTATTGTATCACAATCTAGTAGTTACATTTAAAAATTTTGTTCTAGGACATTTTGTTTGAACGCAATCATCAAACTTAATTAAAAAAGTCATTTAAGCCTTTTCACAGTGAGATCTATGCGATATGGCCGAGAAATGTAATTTTGATGTTAACTACCAAACCGCTGCGCAGAAGTCAACCAAACTTCACCCAATAGTGTATTGTATCACAATCTAGTAGTTACATTTGAAAATTTTGTTCTAGGAAATTTTGTTTGAGCGCAATCATCAAACTTAATTAAAAAAGTCATTTAAGCCTTTTCACAGTGAGATCTATGCGATATGGCCGAGAAATGTAATTTTGATGTTAACTCCCAAACCGCTGCGCAGAAGTCAACCAAACTTCACCCAATAGTGTATTGTATCACAATCTAGTAGTTACATTTGAAAATTTTGTTCTAGGACATTTTGTTTGAACGCAATCATCAAACTTAATTAAAAAAGTCATTTAAGCCTTTTCACAGTGAGATCTATGCGATATGGCCGAGAAATGTAATTTTGATGTTAACTCCCAAACCGCTGCGCAGAAGTCAACCAAACTTCACCCATTAGTGTATTGTATCACAATCTAGTAGTTACATGTGGAAATTTGGTTATAGGACATTTGATTTGAGCGCAATCCTCAAACTTAGGTCAAAAAAGCCATTTAAGCCTTTTCACAGTGAGATCTATGCGATATGGCCGAGAAATGTAATTTTGATGTTAACTCCCAAACCGCTGCGCAGAAGTCAACCAAACTTCACCCAATAGTGTATTGTATCACAATCTAGTAGTTACATTTGAAAATTTTGTTCTAGGAAATTTTGTTTGAGCGCAATCATCAAACTTAATTAAAAAAGTCATTTAAGCCTTTTCACAGTGAGATCTATGCGATATGGCCGAGAAATGTAATTTTGATGTTAACTCCCAAACCGCTGCGCAGAAGTCAACCAAACTTCACCCATTAGTGTATTTTATCACAATCTAGTAGTTACATGTGGAAATTTGGTTCTAGGACATTTGATTTGAGCGCAATCCTCAAACTTAGGTCAAAAAGCCATTTAAGCCTTTTCACAGTGAGATCTATGCGATATGGCCGAGAAATGTAATTTTGATGTTCACTCCCAAACCGCTACGCAGAAGTCAACCAAACTTCACCCATTAGTGTATTGTATCACAATCTAGTAGTTACATGTGGAAATTTGGTTATAGGACATTTGATTTGAGCGCAATCCTCAAACTTAGGTCAAAAAAGCCATTTAAGCCTTTTCACAGTGAGATCTATGCGATATGGCCGAGAAATGTAATTTTGATGTTAACTCCCAAACCGCTGCGCAGAAGTCAACCAAACTTCACCCAATAGTGTATTGTATCACAATCTAGTAGTTACATTTGAAAATTTTGTTCTAGGACATTTTGTTTGATCGCAATCATCAAACTTAATTAAAAAAAGTCATTTAAGCCTTTTCACAGTGAGATCTATGCGATATGGCCGAGAAATGTAATTTTGATGTTAACTCCCAAACCGCTGCGCAGAAGTCAACCAAACTTCACCCAATAGTGTATTGTATCACAATCTAGTAGTTACATTTGAAAATTTTGTTCTAGGAAATTTTGTTTGAGCGCAATCATCAAACTTAATTAAAAAAGTCATTTAAGCCTTTTCACAGTGAGATCTATGCGATATGGCCGAGAAATGTAATTTTGATGTTAACTCCCAAACCGCTGCGCAGAAGTCAACCAAACTTCACCCATTAGTGTATTTTATCACAATCTAGTAGTTACATGTAGAAATTTGGTTCTAGGACATTTGATTTGAGCGCAATCCTCAAACTTAGGTCAAAAAAGCCATTTAAGCCTTTTCACAGTGAGATCTATGCGATATGGCCGAGAAATGTAATTTTGATGTTAACTCCCAAACCGCTGCGCAGAAGTCAACCAAACTTCACCCAATAGTGTATTGTATCACAATCTAGTAGTTACATTTAAAAATTTTGTTCTAGGACATTTTGTTTGAACGCAATCATCAAACTTAATTAAAAAAGTCATTTAAGCCTTTTCACAGTGAGATCTATGCGATATGGCCGAGAAATGTAATTTTGATGTTAACTACCAAACCGCTGCGCAGAAGTCAACCAAACTTCACCCAATAGTGTATTGTATCACAATCTAGTAGTTACATTTGAAAATTTTGTTCTAGGAAATTTTGTTTGAGCGCAATCATCAAACTTAATTAAAAAAGTCATTTAAGCCTTTTCACAGTGAGATCTATGCGATATGGCCGAGAAATGTAATTTTGATGTTAACTCCCAAACCGCTGCGCAGAAGTCAACCAAACTTCACCCATTAGTGTATTTTATCACAATCTAGTAGTTACATGTGGAAATTTGGTTCTAGGACATTTGATTTGAGCGCAATCCTCAAACTTAGGTCAAAAAAGCCATTTAAGCCTTTTCACAGTGAGATCTATGCGATATGGCCGAGAAATGTAATTTTGATGTTAACTCCCAAACCGCTGCGCAGAAGTCAACCAAACTTCACCCAATAGTGTATTGTATCACATTCTAGTAGTTACATTTGAAAATTTCGTTCTAGGACATTTGGTTTGAGCGCAATCCTCAAACTTAGGTCAAAAAAGCCATTTAAGCCTTTTCACAGTGAGATCTATGCGATATGGCCGAGAAATGTAATTTTGATGTTAACTCCCACACCGCTGCGCAGAAGTCAACCAAACTTCACCCAATAGTGTATTGTATCACAATCTAGTAGTTACATTTGAAAATTTTGTTCTAGGACATTTTGTTTGAACGCAATCATCAAATTTAATTAAAAAAGTCATTTAAGCCTTTTCACAGTGAGATCTATGCGATATGGCCGAGAAATGTAATTTTGATGTTAACTCCCAAACCGCTGCGCAGAAGTCAACCAAACTTCACCCAATAGTGTATTGTATCACAATCTAGTAGTTACATGTGGAAATTTGGTTATAGGACATTTGATTTGAGCGCAATCCTCAAACTTAGGTCAAAAAAGCCATTTAAGCCTTTTCACAGTGAGATCTATGCGATATGGCCGAGAAATGTAATTTTGATGTTAACTCCCAAACCGCTGCGCAGAAGTCAACCAAACTTCACCCAATAGTGTATTGTATCACAATCTAGTAGTTACATTTGAAAATTTTGTTCTAGGAAATTTTGTTTGAGCGCAATCATCAAACTTAATTAAAAAAGTCATTTAAGCCTTTTCACAGTGAGATCTATGCGATATGGCCGAGAAATGTAATTTTGATGTTAACTCCCAAACCGCTGCGCAGAAGTCAACCAAACTTCACCCATTAGTGTATTTTATCACAATCTAGTAGTTACATGTGGAAATTTGGTTCTAGGACATTTGATTTGAGCGCAATCCTCAAACTTAGGTCAAAAAAGCCATTTAAGCCTTTTCACAGTGAGATCTATGCGATATGGCCGAGAAATGTAATTTTGATGTTAACTCCCAAACCGCTGCGCAGAAGTAGACCAAACTTCACCCAATAGTGTATTGTATCACATTCTAGTAGTTACATTTGAAAATTTCGTTCTAGGACATTTGGTTTGAGCGCAATCCTCAAACTTAGGTCAAAAAAGCCATTTAAGCCTTTTCACAGTGAGATCTATGCGATATGGCCGAGAAATGTAATTTTGATGTTAACTCCCACACCGCTGCGCAGAAGTCAACCAAACTTCACCCAATAGTGTATTGTATCACAATCTAGTAGTTACATTTGAAAATTTTGTTCTAGGACATTTTGTTTGAACGCAATCATCAAACTTAATTAAAAAAGTCATTTAAGCCTTTTCACAGTGAGATCTATGCGATATGGCCGAGAAATGTAATTTTGATGTTAACTCCCAAACCGCTGCGCAGAAGTCAACCAAACTTCACCCAATAGTGTATTGTATCACAATCTAGTAGTTACATTTGAAAATTTTGTTCTAGGACATTTTGTTTGAGCGCAATCCTCAAACTTAGGTCAAAAAAGCCATTTAAGCCTTTTCACAGTGAGATCTATGCGATATGGCCGTGAAATGTAATTTTGATGTTAACTTCCAAACCGCTGCGCAGAAGTCAACCAAACTTCACCCATTAGTGTATTGTATCACAATCTAGTAGTTACATGTGGAAATTTGGTTATAGGACATTTGATTTGAGCGCAATCCTCAAACTTAGGTCAAAAAAGCCATTTAAGCCTTTTCACAGTGAGATCTATGCGATATGGCCGAGAAATGTAATTTTGATGTTAACTCCCAAACCGCTGCGCAGAAGTCAACCAAACTTCACCCAATAGTGTATTGTATCACATTCTAGTAGTTACATTTGAAAATTTCGTTCAAGGACATTTGGTTTGAGCGCAATTATTAAACTTAGGTCAAAAAAGCCATTTAAGCCTTTTCACAGTGAGATCTATGCGATATGGCCGAGAAATGTAATTTTGATGTTAACTCCCAAACCGCTGCGCAGAAGTCAAGCAAACTTCACCCAATAGTGTATTGTATCACATTCTAGTAGTTACATTTTAAAATTTCGTTCAAGGACATTTGGTTTGAGCGCAATTATTAAACTTAGGTCAAAAAAGCCATTTAAGCCTTTTCACAGTGAGATCTATGCGATATGGCCGAGAAATGTAATTTTGATGTTAACTCCCAAACCGCTGCGCTGAAGTAAACCAAACTTCACCCATTAGTGTATTGTATCACAATCTAGTAGTTACATGTGGAAATTTGGTTCTAGGACATTTGATTTTAGCGCAATCCTCAAACTTAGGTCAAAAAAGCCATTTAAGCCTTTTCACAGTGAGATCTATGCGATATGGCCGAGAAATGTAATTTTGATGTTAACTCCCAAACCGCTGCGCAGAAGTCAACTAAACTTCACCCAATAGTGTATTGTATCACATTCTAGTAGTTACATTTGAAAATTTCGTTCTAGGACATTTGGTTTGAGCGCAATCATTAAACTTAATTAAAAAAGTCATTTAAGCCTTTTCACAGTGAGATCTATGCGATATGGCCGAGAAATGTAATTTTGATGTTAACTACCAAACCGCTGCGCAGAAGTCAACCAAACTTCACCCAATAGTGTATTGTATCACAATCTAGTAGTTACATTTGAAAATTTTGTTCTAGGACATTTTGTTTGAACGCAATCATCAAACTTAATTAAAAAAGTCATTTAAGCCTTTTCACAGTGAGATCTATGCGATATGGCCGAGAAATGTAATTTTGATGTTAACTCCCAAACCGCTGCGCAGAAGTCAACCAAACTTCACCCAATAGTGTATTTATTGTATCACAATCTAGTAGTTACATTTGAAAATTTTGTTTTATGAAATTTTGTTTGAGCGCAATCATCAAACTTAATTAAAAAAGTCATTTAAGCCTTTTCACAGTGAGATCTATGCGATATGGCCGAGAAATGTAATTTTGATGTTCACTCCCAAACCGCTGCGCAGAAGTCAACCAAACTTCACCCATTAGTGTATTTTATCACAATCTAGTAGTTACATGTGGAAATTTGGTTCTAGGACATTTGATTTTAGCGCAATCCTCAAACTTAGGTCAAAAAAGCCATTTAAGCCTTTTCACAGTGAGATCTATGCGATATGGCCGAGAAATGTAATTTTGATGTTAACTCCCAAACCGCTGCGCAGAAGTCAACCAAACTTCACCCAATAGTGTATTGTATCACATTCTAGTAGTTACATTTGAAAATTTCGTTCTAGGACATTTGGTTTGAGCGCAATCCTCAAACTTAGGTCAAAAAAGCCATTTAAGCCTTTTCACAGTGAGATCTATGCGATATGGCCGAGAAATGTAATTTTGATGTTAACTCCCAAACCGCTGCGCAGAAGTCAACCAAACTTCACCCATTAGTGTATTGTATCACAATCTAGTAGTTACATGTGGAAATTTGGTTCTAGGACATTTGATTTGAGCGCAATCCTCAAACTTAGGTCAAAAAAGCCATTTAAGCCTTTTCACAGTGAGATCTATGCGATATGGCCGAGAAATGTAATTTTGATGTTAACTCCCAAACCGCTGCGCAGAAGTCAACCAAACTTCACCCAATAGTGTATTGTATCACAATCTAGTAGTTACATTTGAAAATTTTGTTCTAGGACATTTTGTTTGAACGCAATCATCAAACTTAATTAAAAAAGTCATTTAAGCCTTTTCACAGTGAGATCTATGCGATATGGCCGAGAAATGTAATTTTGATGTTAACTCCCAAACCGCTGCGCAGAAGTCAACCAAACTTCACCCATTAGTGTATTTTATCACAATCTAGTAGTTACATGTGGAAATTTGGTTCTAGGACATTTGATTTGAGCGCAATCCTCAAACTTAGGTCAAAAAAGCCATTTAAGCATTTTCACAGTGAGATCTATGCGATATGGCCGAGAAATGTAATTTTGATGTTAACTCCCAAACCGCTGCGCAGAAGTCAACCAAACTTCACCCAATAGTGTATTGTATCACAATCTAGTAGTTACATTTGAAAATTTTGTTCTAGGACATTTTGTTTGAACGCAATCATCAAACTTAATTAAAAAAGTCATTTAAGCCTTTTCACAGTGAGATCTATGCGATATGGCCGAGAAATGTAATTTTGATGTTAACTCCCAAACCGCTGCGCAGAAGTCAACCAAACTTCACCCATTAGTGTATTGTATCACAATCTAGTAGTTAGATGTGGAAATTTGGTTATAGGACATTTGATTTGAGCGCAATCCTCAAACTTAGGTCAAAAAAGCCATTTAAGCCTTTTCACAGTGAGATCTATGCGATATGGCCGAGAAATGTAATTTTGATGTTAACTCCCAAACCGCTGCGCAGAAGTCAACCAAACTTCACCCAATAGTGTATTGTATCACATTCTAGTAGTTACATTTGAAAATTTCGTTCTAGGACATTTGGTTTGAGCGCAATCCTCAAACTTAGGTCAAAAAAGCCATTTAAGCCTTTTCACAGTGAGATCTATGCGATATGGCCGAGAAATGTAATTTTGATGTTAACTCCCAAACCGCTGCGCAGAAGTCAACCAAACTTCACCCAATAGTGTATTGTATCACAATCTAGTAGTTACATTTGAAAATTTTGTTTTATGAAGTTTTGTTTGAGCGCAATCATCAAACTTAATTAAAAAAGTCATTTAAGCCTTTTCACAGTGAGATATATGCGATATGGCCGAGAAATGTAATTTTGATGTTCACTCCCAAACCGCTGCGCAGAAGACAACCAAACTTCACCCATTAGTGTATTGTATCACAATCTAGTAGTTACATGTGGAAATTTGGTTATAGGACATTTGATTTGAGCGCAATCCTCAAACTTAGGTCAAAAAAGCCATTTAAGCCTTTTCACAGTGAGATCTATGCGATATGGCCGAGAAATGTAATTTTGATGTTAACTCCCAAACCGCTGCGCAGAAGTCAACCAAACTTCACCCAATAGTGTATTGTATCACAATCTAGTAGTTACATTTGAAAATTTTGTTCTAGGACATTTTGTTTGAACGCAATCATCAAACTTAATTAAAAAAGTCATTTAAGCCTTTTCACAGTGAGATCTATGCGATATGGCCGAGAAATGTAATTTTGATGTTAACTACCAAACCGCTGCGCAGAAGTCAACCAAACTTCACCCAGTCGTGTATTGTATCACAATCTAGTAGTTACATTTGAAAATTTTGTTCTAGGAAATTTTGTTTGAGCGCAATCATCAAACTTAATTAAAAAAGTCATTTAAGCCTTTTCACAGTGAGATCTATGCGATATGGCCGAGAAATGTAATTTTGATGTTAACTCCCAAACCGCTGCGCAGAAGTCAACCAAACTTCACCCATTAGTGTATTTTATCACAATCTAGTAGTAACATGTGGAAATTTGGTTCTAGGACATTTGATTTGAGCGCAATCCTCAAACTTAGGTCAAAAAAGCCATTTAAGCCTTTTCACAGTGAGATCTATGCGATATGGCCGAGAAATGTAATTTTGATGTTAACTCCCAAACCGCTGCGCAGAAGTCAACCAAACTTCACCCAATAGTGTATTGTATCACAATCTAGTAGTTACATTTGAAAATTTTGTTCTAGGACATTTTGTTTGAACGCAATCATCAAACTTAATTAAAAAAGTCATTTAAGCCTTTTCACAGTGAGATCTATGCGATATGGCCGAGAAATGTAATTTTGATGTTAACTCCCAAACCGCTGCGCAGAAGTAAACCAAACTTCACCCATTAGTGTATTGTATCACAATCTAGTAGTTACATGTGGAAATTTGGTTATAGGACATTTGATTTGAGCGCAATCCTCAAACTTAAGTCAAAAAAGCCATTTAAGCCTTTTCACAGTGAGATCTATGCGATATGGCCGAGAAATGTAATTTTGATGTTAACTCCCAAACCGCTGCGCAGAAGTCAACCAAACTTCACCCAATAGTGTATTGTATCACAATCTAGTAGTTACATTTGAAAATTTTGTTCTAGGAAATTTTGTTTGAGCGCAATCATCAAACTTAATTAAAAAAGTCATTTAAGCCTTTTCACAGTGAGATCTATGCGATATGGCCGAGAAATGTAATTTTGATGTTAACTCCCAAACCGCTGCGCAGAAGTCAACCAAACTTCACCCATTAGTGTATTTTATCACAATCTAGTAGTTACATGTGGAAATTTGGTTCTAGGACATTTGATTTGAGCGCAATCCTCAAACTTAGGTCAAAAAAGCCATTTAAGCCTTTTCACAGTGAGATCTATGCGATATGGCCGAGAAATGTAATTTTGATGTTCACTCCCAAACCGCTGCGCAGAAGTCAACCAAACTTCACCCATTAGTGTATTGTATCACAATCTAGTAGTTACATGTGGAAATTTGGTTATAGGACATTTGATTTGAGCGCAATCCTCAAACTTAGGTCAAAAAAGCCATTTAAGCCTTTTCACAGTGAGATCTATGCGATATGGCCGAGAAATGTAATTTTGATGTTAACTCCCAAACCGCTGCGCAGAAGTCAACCAAACTTCACCCAATAGTGTATTGTATCACAATCTAGTAGTTACATTTGAAAATTTTGTTCTAGGACATTTTGTTTGAACGCAATCATCAAACTTAATTAAAAAAAGTCATTTAAGCCTTTTCACAGTGAGATCTATGCGATATGGCCGAGAAATGTAATTTTGATGTTAACTCCCAAACCGCTGCGCAGAAGTCAACCAAACTTCACCCAATAGTGTATTGTATCACAATCTAGTAGTTACATTTGAAAATTTTGTTCTAGGAAATTTTGTTTGAGCGCAATCATCAAACTTAATTAAAAAAGTCATTTAAGCCTTTTCACAGTGAGATCTATGCGATATGGCCGAGAAATGTAATTTTGATGTTAACTCCCAAACCGCTGCGCAGAAGTCAACCAAACTTCACCCATTAGTGTATTTTATCACAATCTAGTAGTTACATGTGGAAATTTGGTTCTAGGACATTTGATTTGAGCGCAATCCTCAAACTTAGGTCAAAAAAGCCATTTAAGCCTTTTCACAGTGAGATCTATGCGATATGGCCGAGAAATGTAATTTTGATGTTAACTCCCAAACCGCTGCGCAGAAGTCAACCAAACTTCACCCAATAGTGTATTGTATCACAATCTAGTAGTTACATTTAAAAATTTTGTTCTAGGACATTTTGTTTGAACGCAATCATCAAACTTAATTAAAAAAGTCATTTAAGCCTTTTCACAGTGAGATCTATGCGATATGGCCGAGAAATGTAATTTTGATGTTAACTCCCAAACCGCTGCGCAGAAGTCAACCAAACTTCACCCATTAGTGTATTGTATCACAATCTAGTAGTTACATGTGGAAATTTGGTTATAGGACATTTGATTTGAGCGCAATCCTCAAACTTAGGTCAAAAAAGCCATTTAAGCCTTTTCACAGTGAGATCTATGCGATATGGCCGAGAAATGTAATTTTGATGTTAACTCCCAAACCGCTGCGCAGAAGTCAACCAAACTTCACCCAATAGTGTATTGTATCACAATCTAGTAGTTACATTTGAAAATTTTGTTCTAGGAAATTTTGTTTGAGCGCAATCATCAAACTTAATTAAAAAAGTCATTTAAGCCTTTTCACAGTGAGATCTATGCGATATGGCCGAGAAATGTAATTTTGATGTTAACTCCCAAACCGCTGCGCAGAAGTCAACCAAACTTCACCCATTAGTGTATTTTATCACAATCTAGTAGTTACATGTGGAAATTTGGTTCTAGGACATTTGATTTGAGCGCAATCCTCAAACTTAGGTCAAAAAAGCCATTTAAGCCTTTTCACAGTGAGATCTATGCGATATGGCCGAGAAATGTAATTTTGATGTTAACTCCCAAACCGCTGCGCAGAAGTCAACCAAACTTCACCCAATAGTGTATTGTATCACATTCTAGTAGTTACATTTGAAAATTTCGTTCTAGGACATTTGGTTTGAGCGCAATCCTCAAACTTAGGTCAAAAAAGCCATTTAAGCCTTTTCACAGTGAGATCTATGCGATATGGCCGAGAAATGTAATTTTGATGTTAACTCCCAAACCGCTGCGCAGAAGTCAACCAAACTTCACCCAATAGTGTATTGTATCACAATCTAGTAGTTACATTTGAAAATTTTGTTCTAGGACATTTTGTTTGAACGCAATCATCAAACTTAATTAAAAAAGTCATTTAAGCCTTTTCACAGTGAGATCTATGCGATATGGCCGAGAAATGTAATTTTGATGTTAACTCCCAAACCGCTGCGCAGAAGTCAACCAAACTTCACCCAATTGTGTATTGTATCACAATCTAGTAGTTACATTTGAAAATTTTGTTCTAGGACATTTGGTTTGAGCGCAATTATTAAACTTAGGTCAAAAAAGCCATTTAAGCCTTTTCACAGTGAGATCTATGCGATATGGCCGAGAAATGTAATTTTGATGTTAACTCCCAAACCGCTGCGCAGAAGTCAAGCAAACTTCACCCAATAGTGTATTGTATCACATTCTAGTAGTTACATTTTAAAATTTCGTTCAAGGACATTTGGTTTGAGCGCAATTATTAAACTTAGGTCAAAAAAGCCATTTAAGCCTTTTCACAGTGAGATCTATGCGATATGGCCGAGAAATGTAATTTTGATGTTAACTCCCAAACCGCTGCGCTGAAGTAAACCAAACTTCACCCATTAGTGTATTGTATCACAATCTAGTAGTTACATGTGGAAATTTGGTTCTAGGACATTTGATTTTAGCGCAATCCTCAAACTTAGGTCAAAAAAGCCATTTAAGCCTTTTCACAGTGAGATCTATGCGATATGGCCGAGAAATGTAATTTTGATGTTAACTCCCAAACCGCTGCGCAGAAGTCAACTAAACTTCACCCAATAGTGTATTGTATCACATTCTAGTAGTTACATTTGAAAATTTCGTTCTAGGACATTTGGTTTGAGCGCAATCATTAAACTTAATTAAAAAAGTCATTTAAGCCTTTTCACAGTGAGATCTATGCGATATGGCCGAGAAATGTAATTTTGATGTTAACTACCAAACCGCTGCGCAGAAGTCAACCAAACTTCACCCAATAGTGTATTGTATCACAATCTAGTAGTTACATTTGAAAATTTTGTTCTAGGACATTTTGTTTGAACGCAATCATCAAACTTAATTAAAAAAGTCATTTAAGCCTTTTCACAGTGAGATCTATGCGATATGGCCGAGAAATGTAATTTTGATGTTAACTCCCAAACCGCTGCGCAGAAGTCAACCAAACTTCACCCAATAGTGTATTTATTGTATCACAATCTAGTAGTTACATTTGAAAATTTTGTTTTATGAAATTTTGTTTGAGCGCAATCATCAAACTTAATTAAAAAAGTCATTTAAGCCTTTTCACAGTGAGCTATATGCGATATGGCCGAGAAATGTAATTTTGATGTTAACTCCCAAACCGCTGCGCAGAAGTCAACCAAACTTCACCCATTAGTGTATTTTATCACAATCTAGTAGTTACATGTGGAAATTTGGTTCTAGGACATTTGATTTGAGCGCAATCCTCAAACTTAGGTCAAAAAAGCCATTTAAGCCTTTTCACAGTGAGATCTATGCGATATGGCCGAGAAATGTAATTTTGATGTTAACTCCCAAACCGCTGCGCAGAAGTCAACCAAACTTCACCCATTAGTGTATTGTATCACAATCTAGTAGTTACATTTGAAAATTTTGTTCTAGGACATTTTGTTTGAACGCAATCATCAAACTTAATTAAAAAAAGTCATTTAAGCCTTTTCACAGTGAGATCTATGCGATATGGCCGAGAAATGTAATTTTGATGTTAACTCCCAAACCGCTGCGCAGAAGTCAACCAAACTTCACCCAATAGTGTATTGTATCACAATCTAGTAGTTACATTTGAAAATTTTGTTCTAGGACATTTTGTTTGAGCGCAATCATCAAACTTAATTAAAAAAGTCATTTAAGCCTTTTCACAGTGAGATCTATGCGATATGGCCGAGAAATGTAATTTTGATGTTAACTCCCAAACCGCTGCGCAGAAGTCAACCAAACTTCACCCATTAGTGTATTTTATCACAATCTAGTAGTTACATGTGGAAATTTGGTTCTAGGACATTTGATTTGAGCGCAATCATCAAACTTAGGTCAAAAAAGCCATTTAAGCCTTTTCACAGTGAGATCTATGCGATATGGCCGAGAAATGTAATTTTGATGTTCACTCCCAAACCGCTGCGCAGAAGACAACCAAACTTCACCCATTAGTGTATTGTATCACATTCTAGTAGTTACATTTGAAAATTTCGTTCTAGGACATTTGGTTTGAGCGCAATCATTAAACTTAATTAAAAAAGTCATTTAAGCCTTTTCACAGTGAGATCTATGCGATATGGCCGAGAAATGTAATTTTGATGTTAACTACCAAACCGCTGCGCAGAAGTCAACCAAACTTCACCCAATAGTGTATTGTATCACAATCTAGTAGTTACATTTGAAAATTTTGTTCTAGGACATTTTGTTTGAACGCAATCATCAAACTTAATTAAAAAAGTCATTTAAGCCTTTTCACAGTGAGATCTATGCGATATGGCCGAGAAATGTAATTTTGATGTTAACTCCCAAACCGCTGCGCAGAAGTCAACCAAACTTCACCCAATAGTGTATTTATTGTATCACAATCTAGTAGTTACATTTGAAAATTTTGTTTTATGAAATTTTGTTTGAGCGCAATCATCAAACTTAATTAAAAAAGTCATTTAAGCCTTTTCACAGTGAGCTATATGCGATATGGCCGAGAAATGTAATTTTGATGTTAACTCCCAAACCGCTGCGCAGAAGTCAACCAAACTTCACCCATTAGTGTATTTTATCACAATCTAGTAGTTACATGTGGAAATTTGGTTCTAGGACATTTGATTTGAGCGCAATCCTCAAACTTAGGTCAAAAAAGCCATTTAAGCCTTTTCACAGTGAGATCTATGCGATATGGCCGAGAAATGTAATTTTGATGTTAACTCCCAAACCGCTGCGCAGAAGTCAACCAAACTTCACCCATTAGTGTATTGTATCACAATCTAGTAGTTACATTTGAAAATTTTGTTCTAGGACATTTTGTTTGAACGCAATCATCAAACTTAATTAAAAAAAGTCATTTAAGCCTTTTCACAGTGAGATCTATGCGATATGGCCGAGAAATGTAATTTTGATGTTAACTCCCAAACCGCTGCGCAGAAGTCAACCAAACTTCACCCAATAGTGTATTGTATCACAATCTAGTAGTTACATTTGAAAATTTTGTTCTAGGACATTTTGTTTGAGCGCAATCATCAAACTTAATTAAAAAAGTCATTTAAGCCTTTTCACAGTGAGATCTATGCGATATGGCCGAGAAATGTAATTTTGATGTTAACTCCCAAACCGCTGCGCAGAAGTCAACCAAACTTCACCCATTAGTGTATTTTATCACAATCTAGTAGTTACATGTGGAAATTTGGTTCTAGGACATTTGATTTGAGCGCAATCATCAAACTTAGGTCAAAAAAGCCATTTAAGCCTTTTCACAGTGAGATCTATGCGATATGGCCGAGAAATGTAATTTTGATGTTCACTCCCAAACCGCTGCGCAGAAGACAACCAAACTTCACCCATTAGTGTATTGTATCACAATCTAGTAGTTACATGTGGAAATTTGGTTATAGGACATTTGATTTGAGCGCAATCCTCAAACTTAGGTCAAAAAAGCCATTTAAGCCTTTTCACAGTGAGATCTATGCGATATGGCCGAGAAATGTAATTTTGATGTTAACTCCCAAACCGCTGCGCAGAAGTCAACCAAACTTCACCCAATAGTGTATTGTATCACAATCTAGTAGTTACATTTGAAAATTTTGTTCTAGGACATTTTGTTTGAACGCAATCATCAAACTTAATTAAAAAAGTCATTTAAGCCTTTTCACAGTGAGATCTATGCGATATGGCCGAGAAATGTAATTTTGATGTTAACTACCAAACCGCTGCGCAGAAGTCAACCAAACTTCACCCAGTCGTGTATTGTATCACAATCTAGTAGTTACATTTGAAAATTTTGTTCTAGGAAATTTTGTTTGAGCGCAATCATCAAACTTAATTAAAAAAGTCATTTAAGCCTTTTCACAGTGAGATCTATGCGATATGGCCGAGAAATGTAATTTTGATGTTAACTCCCAAACCGCTGCGCAGAAGTCAACCAAACTTCACCCATTAGTGTATTTTATCACAATCTAGTAGTAACATGTGGAAATTTGGTTCTAGGACATTTGATTTGAGCGCAATCCTCAAACTTAGGTCAAAAAAGCCATTTAAGCCTTTTCACAGTGAGATCTATGCGATATGGCCGAGAAATGTAATTTTGATGTTAACTCCCAAACCGCTGCGCAGAAGTCAACCAAACTTCACCCAATAGTGTATTGTATCACAATCTAGTAGTTACATTTGAAAATTTTGTTCTAGGACATTTTGTTTGAACGCAATCATCAAACTTAATTAAAAAAGTCATTTAAGCCTTTTCACAGTGAGATCTATGCGATATGGCCGAGAAATGTAATTTTGATGTTAACTCCCAAACCGCTGCGCAGAAGTAAACCAAACTTCACCCATTAGTGTATTGTATCACAATCTAGTAGTTACATGTGGAAATTTGGTTATAGGACATTTGATTTGAGCGCAATCCTCAAACTTAAGTCAAAAAAGCCATTTAAGCCTTTTCACAGTGAGATCTATGCGATATGGCCGAGAAATGTAATTTTGATGTTAACTCCCAAACCGCTGCGCAGAAGTCAACCAAACTTCACCCAATAGTGTATTGTATCACAATCTAGTAGTTACATTTGAAAATTTTGTTCTAGGAAATTTTGTTTGAGCGCAATCATCAAACTTAATTAAAAAAGTCATTTAAGCCTTTTCACAGTGAGATCTATGCGATATGGCCGAGAAATGTAATTTTGATGTTAACTCCCAAACCGCTGCGCAGAAGTCAACCAAACTTCACCCATTAGTGTATTTTATCACAATCTAGTAGTTACATGTGGAAATTTGGTTCTAGGACATTTGATTTGAGCGCAATCCTCAAACTTAGGTCAAAAAAGCCATTTAAGCCTTTTCACAGTGAGATCTATGCGATATGGCCGAGAAATGTAATTTTGATGTTCACTCCCAAACCGCTGCGCAGAAGTCAACCAAACTTCACCCATTAGTGTATTGTATCACAATCTAGTAGTTACATGTGGAAATTTGGTTATAGGACATTTGATTTGAGCGCAATCCTCAAACTTAGGTCAAAAAAGCCATTTAAGCCTTTTCACAGTGAGATCTATGCGATATGGCCGAGAAATGTAATTTTGATGTTAACTCCCAAACCGCTGCGCAGAAGTCAACCAAACTTCACCCAATAGTGTATTGTATCACAATCTAGTAGTTACATTTGAAAATTTTGTTCTAGGACATTTTGTTTGAACGCAATCATCAAACTTAATTAAAAAAAGTCATTTAAGCCTTTTCACAGTGAGATCTATGCGATATGGCCGAGAAATGTAATTTTGATGTTAACTCCCAAACCGCTGCGCAGAAGTCAACCAAACTTCACCCAATAGTGTATTGTATCACAATCTAGTAGTTACATTTGAAAATTTTGTTCTAGGAAATTTTGTTTGAGCGCAATCATCAAACTTAATTAAAAAAGTCATTTAAGCCTTTTCACAGTGAGATCTATGCGATATGGCCGAGAAATGTAATTTTGATGTTAACTCCCAAACCGCTGCGCAGAAGTCAACCAAACTTCACCCATTAGTGTATTTTATCACAATCTAGTAGTTACATGTGGAAATTTGGTTCTAGGACATTTCATTTGAGCGCAATCCTCAAACTTAGGTCAAAAAAGCCATTTAAGCCTTTTCACAGTGAGATCTATGCGATATGGCCGAGAAATGTAATTTTGATGTTAACTCCCAAACCGCTGCGCAGAAGTCAACCAAACTTCACCCAATAGTGTATTGTATCACAATCTAGTAGTTACATTTAAAAATTTTGTTCTAGGACATTTTGTTTGAACGCAATCATCAAACTTAATTAAAAAAGTCATTTAAGCCTTTTCACAGTGAGATCTATGCGATATGGCCGAGAAATGTAATTTTGATGTTAACTCCCAAACCGCTGCGCAGAAGTCAACCAAACTTCACCCATTAGTGTATTGTATCACAATCTAGTAGTTACATGTGGAAATTTGGTTATAGGACATTTGATTTGAGCGCAATCCTCAAACTTAGGTCAAAAAAGCCATTTAAGCCTTTTCACAGTGAGATCTATGCGATATGGCCGAGAAATGTAATTTTGATGTTAACTCCCAAACCGCTGCGCAGAAGTCAACCAAACTTCACCCAATAGTGTATTGTATCACAATCTAGTAGTTACATTTGAAAATTTTGTTCTAGGAAATTTTGTTTGAGCGCAATCATCAAACTTAATTAAAAAAGTCATTTAAGCCTTTTCACAGTGAGATCTATGCGATATGGCCGAGAAATGTAATTTTGATGTTAACTCCCAAACCGCTGCGCAGAAGTCAACCAAACTTCACCCATTAGTGTATTTTATCACAATCTAGTAGTTACATGTGGAAATTTGGTTCTAGGACATTTGATTTGAGCGCAATCCTCAAACTTAGGTCAAAAAAGCCATTTAAGCCTTTTCACAGTGAGATCTATGCGATATGGCCGAGAAATGTAATTTTGATGTTAACTCCCAAACCGCTGCGCAGAAGTCAACCAAACTTCACCCAATAGTGTATTGTATCACATTCTAGTAGTTACATTTGAAAATTTCGTTCTAGGACATTTGGTTTGAGCGCAATCCTCAAACTTAGGTCAAAAAAGCCATTTAAGCCTTTTCACAGTGAGATCTATGCGATATGGCCGAGAAATGTAATTTTGATGTTAACTCCCAAACCGCTGCGCAGAAGTCAACCAAACTTCACCCAATAGTGTATTGTATCACAATCTAGTAGTTACATTTGAAAATTTTGTTCTAGGACATTTTGTTTGAACGCAATCATCAAACTTAATTAAAAAAGTCATTTAAGCCTTTTCACAGTGAGATCTATGCGATATGGCCGAGAAATGTAATTTTGATGTTAACTCCCAAACCGCTGCGCAGAAGTCAACCAAACTTCACCCAATTGTGTATTGTATCACAATCTAGTAGTTACATTTGAAAATTTTGTTCTAGGACATTTGGTTTGAGCGCAATTATTAAACTTAGGTCAAAAAAGCCATTTAAGCCTTTTCACAGTGAGATCTATGCGATATGGCCGAGAAATGTAATTTTGATGTTAACTCCCAAACCGCTGCGCAGAAGTCAAGCAAACTTCACCCAATAGTGTATTGTATCACATTCTAGTAGTTACATTTTAAAATTTCGTTCAAGGACATTTGGTTTGAGCGCAATTATTAAACTTAGGTCAAAAAAGCCATTTAAGCCTTTTCACAGTGAGATCTATGCGATATGGCCGAGAAATGTAATTTTGATGTTAACTCCCAAACCGCTGCGCTGAAGTAAACCAAACTTCACCCATTAGTGTATTGTATCACAATCTAGTAGTTACATGTGGAAATTTGGTTCTAGGACATTTGATTTTAGCGCAATCCTCAAACTTAGGTCAAAAAAGCCATTTAAGCCTTTTCACAGTGAGATCTATGCGATATGGCCGAGAAATGTAATTTTGATGTTAACTCCCAAACCGCTGCGCAGAAGTCAACTAAACTTCACCCAATAGTGTATTGTATCACATTCTAGTAGTTACATTTGAAAATTTCGTTCTAGGACATTTGGTTTGAGCGCAATCATTAAACTTAATTAAAAAAGTCATTTAAGCCTTTTCACAGTGAGATCTATGCGATATGGCCGAGAAATGTAATTTTGATGTTAACTACCAAACCGCTGCGCAGAAGTCAACCAAACTTCACCCAATAGTGTATTGTATCACAATCTAGTAGTTACATTTGAAAATTTTGTTCTAGGACATTTTGTTTGAACGCAATCATCAAACTTAATTAAAAAAGTCATTTAAGCCTTTTCACAGTGAGATCTATGCGATATGGCCGAGAAATGTAATTTTGATGTTAACTCCCAAACCGCTGCGCAGAAGTCAACCAAACTTCACCCAATAGTGTATTTATTGTATCACAATCTAGTAGTTACATTTGAAAATTTTGTTTTATGAAATTTTGTTTGAGCGCAATCATCAAACTTAATTAAAAAAGTCATTTAAGCCTTTTCACAGTGAGCTATATGCGATATGGCCGAGAAATGTAATTTTGATGTTAACTCCCAAACCGCTGCGCAGAAGTCAACCAAACTTCACCCATTAGTGTATTTTATCACAATCTAGTAGTTACATGTGGAAATTTGGTTATAGGACATTTGATTTGAGCGCAATCCTCAAACTTAGGTCAAAAAAGCCATTTAAGCCTTTTCACAGTGAGATCTATGCGATATGGCCGAGAAATGTAATTTTGATGTTAACTCCCAAACCGCTGCGCAGAAGTCAACCAAACTTCACCCATTAGTGTATTGTATCACAATCTAGTAGTTACATTTGAAAATTTTGTTCTAGGACATTTTGTTTGAACGCAATCATCAAACTTAATTAAAAAAAGTCATTTAAGCCTTTTCACAGTGAGATCTATGCGATATGGCCGAGAAATGTAATTTTGATGTTAACTCCCAAACCGCTGCGCAGAAGTCAACCAAACTTCACCCAATAGTGTATTGTATCACAATCTAGTAGTTACATTTGAAAATTTTGTTCTAGGACATTTTGTTTGAGCGCAATCATCAAACTTAATTAAAAAAGTCATTTAAGCCTTTTCACAGTGAGATCTATGCGATATGGCCGAGAAATGTAATTTTGATGTTAACTCCCAAACCGCTGCGCAGAAGTCAACCAAACTTCACCCATTAGTGTATTTTATCACAATCTAGTAGTTACATGTGGAAATTTGGTTCTAGGACATTTGATTTGAGCGCAATCCTCAAACTTAGGTCAAAAAAGCCATTTAAGCCTTTTCACAGTGAGATCTATGCGATATGGCCGAGAAATGTAATTTTGATGTTAACTCCCAAACCGCTGCGCAGAAGTCAACCAAACTTCACCCAATAGTGTATTGTATCACAATCTAGTAGTTACATTTAAAAATTTTGTTCTAGGACATTTTGTTTGAACGCAATCATCAAACTTAATTAAAAAAGCCATTTAAGCCTTTTCACAGTGAGATCTATGCGATATGGCCGAGAAATGTAATTTTGATGTTAACTCCCAAACCGCTGCGCAGAAGTCAACCAAACTTCACCCATTAGTGTATTGTATCACAATCTAGTAGTTACATGTGGAAATTTGGTTATAGGACATTTGATTTGAGCGCAATCCTCAAACTTAGGTCAAAAAAGCCATTTAAGCCTTTTCACAGTGAGATCTATGCGATATGGCCGAGAAATGTAATTTTGATGTTAACTCCCAAACCGCTGCGCAGAAGTCAACCAAACTTCACCCAATAGTGTATTGTATCACAATCTAGTAGTTACATTTGAAAATTTTGTTCTAGGACATTTTGTTTGAACGCAATCATCAAACTTAATTAAAAAAGTCATTTAAGCCTTTTCACAGTGAGATCTATGCGATATGGCCGAGAAATGTAATTTTGATGTTAACTCCCAAACCGCTGCGCAGAAGTCAACCAAACTTCACCCAATCGTGTATTGTATCACAATCTAGTAGTTACATTTGAAAATTTTGTTCTAGGAAATTTTGTTTGAGCGCAATCATCAAACTTAATTAAAAAAGTCATTTAAGCCTTTTCACAGTGAGATCTATGCGATATGGCCGAGAAATGTAATTTTGATGTTAACTCCCAAACCGCTGCGCAGAAGTCAACCAAACTTCACCCATTAGTGTATTTTATCACAATCTAGTAGTTACATGTGGAAATTTGGTTCTAGGACATTTGATTTGAGCGCAATCCTCAAACTTAGGTCAAAAAAGCCATTTAAGCCTTTTCACAGTGAGATCTATGCGATATGGCCGAGAAATGTAATTTTGATGTTAACTCCCAAACCGCTGCGCAGAAGTCAACCAAACTTCACCCAATAGTGTATTGTATCACAATCTAGTAGTTACATTTGAAAATTTTGTTCTAGGACATTTTGTTTGAACGCAATCATCAAACTTAATTAAAAAAGTCATTTAAGCCTTTTCACAGTGAGATCTATGCGATATGGCCGAGAAATGTAATTTTGATGTTAACTCCCAAACCGCTGCGCAGAAGTCAACCAAACTTCACCCATTAGTGTATTGTATCACAATCTAGTAGTTACATGTGGAAATTTGGTTATAGGACATTTGATTTGAGCGCAATCCTCAAACTTAGGTCAAAAAAGCCATTTAAGCCTTTTCACAGTGAGATCTATGCGATATGGCCGAGAAATGTAATTTTGATGTTAACTCCCAAACCGCTGCGCAGAAGTCAACCAAACTTCACCCAATAGTGTATTGTATCACAATCTAGTAGTTACATTTGAAAATTTTGTTCTAGGAAATTTTGTTTGAGCGCAATCATCAAACTTAATTAAAAAAGTCATTTAAGCCTTTTCACAGTGAGATCTATGCGATATGGCCGAGAAATGTAATTTTGATGTTAACTCCCAAACCGCTGCGCAGAAGTCAACCAAACTTCACCCATTAGTGTATTTTATCACAATCTAGTAGTTACATGTGGAAATTTGGTTCTAGGACATTTGATTTGAGCGCAATCCTCAAACTTAGGTCAAAAAAGCCATTTAAGCCTTTTCACAGTGAGATCTATGCGATATGGCCGAGAAATGTAATTTTGATGTTCACTCCCAAACCGCTGCGCAGAAGTCAACCAAACTTCACCCATTAGTGTATTGTATCACAATCTAGTAGTTACATGTGGAAATTTGGTTATAGGACATTTGATTTGAGCGCAATCCTCAAACTTAGGTCAAAAAAGCCATTTAAGCCTTTTCACAGTGAGATCTATGCGATATGGCCGAGAAATGTAATTTTGATGTTAACTCCCAAACCGCTGCGCAGAAGTCAACCAAACTTCACCCAATAGTGTATTGTATCACAATCTAGTAGTTACATTTGAAAATTTTGTTCTAGGACATTTTGTTTGAACGCAATCATCAAACTTAATTAAAAAAAGTCATTTAAGCCTTTTCACAGTGAGATCTATGCGATATGGCCGAGAAATGTAATTTTGATGTTAACTCCCAAACCGCTGCGCAGAAGTCAACCAAACTTCACCCAATAGTGTATTGTATCACAATCTAGTAGTTACATTTGAAAATTTTGTTCTAGGAAATTTTGTTTGAGCGCAATCATCAAACTTAATTAAAAAAGTCATTTAAGCCTTTTCACAGTGAGATCTATGCGATATGGCCGAGAAATGTAATTTTGATGTTAACTCCCAAACCGCTGCGCAGAAGTCAACCAAACTTCACCCATTAGTGTATTTTATCACAATCTAGTAGTTACATGTGGAAATTTGGTTCTAGGACATTTGATTTGAGCGCAATCCTCAAACTTAGGTCAAAAAAGCCATTTAAGCCTTTTCACAGTGAGATCTATGCGATATGGCCGAGAAATGTAATTTTGATGTTAACTCCCAAACCGCTGCGCAGAAGTCAACCAAACTTCACCCAATAGTGTATTGTATCACAATCTAGTAGTTACATTTGAAAATTTTGTTCTAGGAAATTTTGTTTGAGCGCAATCATCAAACTTAATTAAAAAAGTCATTTAAGCCTTTTCACAGTGAGATCTATGCGATATGGCCGAGAAATGTAATTTTGATGTTAACTCCCAAACCGCTGCGCAGAAGTCAACCAAACTTCACCCATTAGTGTATTTTATCACAATCTAGTAGTTACATGTGGAAATTTGGTTCTAGGACATTTGATTTGAGCGCAATCCTCAAACTTAGGTCAAAAAAGCCATTTAAGCCTTTTCACAGTGAGATCTATGCGATATGGCCGAGAAATGTAATTTTGATGTTCACTCCCAAACCGCTGCGCAGAAGTCAACCAAACTTCACCCATTAGTGTATTGTATCACAATCTAGTAGTTACATGTGGAAATTTGGTTATAGGACATTTGATTTGAGCGCAATCCTCAAACTTAGGTCAAAAAAGCCATTTAAGCCTTTTCACAGTGAGATCTATGCGATATGGCCGAGAAATGTAATTTTGATGTTAACTCCCAAACCGCTGCGCAGAAGTCAACCAAACTTCACCCATTAGTGTATTGTATCACAATCTAGTAGTTACATTTGAAACTTTTGTTCTAGGACATTTTGTTTGAACGCAATCATCAAACTTAATTAAAAAAAGTCATTTAAGCCTTTTCACAGTGAGATCTATGCGATATGGCCGAGAAATGTAATTTTGATGTTAACTCCCAAACCGCTGCGCAGAAGTCAACCAAACTTCACCCAATAGTGTATTGTATCACAATCTAGTAGTTACATTTGAAAATTTTGTTCTAGGACATTTTGTTTGAGCGCAATCATCAAACTTAATTAAAAAAGTCATTTAAGCCTTTTCACAGTGAGATCTATGCGATATGGCCGAGAAATGTAATTTTGATGTTAACTCCCAAACCGCTGCGCAGAAGTCAACCAAACTTCACCCATTAGTGTATTTTATCACAATCTAGTAGTTACATGTGGAAATTTGGTTCTAGGACATTTGATTTGAGCGCAATCCTCAAACTTAGGTCAAAAAAGCCATTTAAGCCTTTTCACAGTGAGATCTATGCGATATGGCCGAGAAATGTAATTTTGATGTTAACTCCCAAACCGCTGCGCAGAAGTCAACCAAACTTCACCCAATAGTGTATTGTATCACAATCTAGTAGTTACATTTAAAAATTTTGTTCTAGGACATTTTGTTTGAACGCAATCATCAAACTTAATTAAAAAAGCCATTTAAGCCTTTTCACAGTGAGATCTATGCGATATGGCCGAGAAATGTAATTTTGATGTTAACTCCCAAACCGCTGCGCAGAAGTCAACCAAACTTCACCCATTAGTGTATTGTATCACAATCTAGTAGTTACATGTGGAAATTTGGTTATAGGACATTTGATTTGAGCGCAATCCTCAAACTTAGGTCAAAAAAGCCATTTAAGCCTTTTCACAGTGAGATCTATGCGATATGGCCGAGAAATGTAATTTTGATGTTAACTCCCAAACCGCTGCGCAGAAGTCAACCAAACTTCACCCAATAGTGTATTGTATCACAATCTAGTAGTTACATTTGAAAATTTTGTTCTAGGACATTTTGTTTGAACGCAATCATCAAACTTAATTAAAAAAGTCATTTAAGCCTTTTCACAGTGAGATCTATGCGATATGGCCGAGAAATGTAATTTTGATGTTAACTCCCAAACCGCTGCGCAGAAGTCAACCAAACTTCACCCAATCGTGTATTGTATCACAATCTAGTAGTTACATTTGAAAATTTTGTTCTAGGAAATTTTGTTTGAGCGCAATCATCAAACTTAATTAAAAAAGTCATTTAAGCCTTTTCACAGTGAGATCTATGCGATATGGCCGAGAAATGTAATTTTGATGTTAACTCCCAAACCGCTGCGCAGAAGTCAACCAAACTTCACCCATTAGTGTATTTTATCACAATCTAGTAGTTACATGTGGAAATTTGGTTCTAGGACATTTGATTTGAGCGCAATCCTCAAACTTAGGTCAAAAAAGCCATTTAAGCCTTTTCACAGTGAGATCTATGCGATATGGCCGAGAAATGTAATTTTGATGTTAACTCCCAAACCGCTGCGCAGAAGTCAACCAAACTTCACCCAATAGTGTATTGTATCACAATCTAGTAGTTACATTTGAAAATTTTGTTCTAGGACATTTTGTTTGAACGCAATCATCAAACTTAATTAAAAAAGTCATTTAAGCCTTTTCACAGTGAGATCTATGCGATATGGCCGAGAAATGTAATTTTGATGTTAACTCCCAAACCGCTGCGCAGAAGTCAACCAAACTTCACCCATTAGTGTATTGTATCACAATCTAGTAGTTACATGTGGAAATTTGGTTATAGGACATTTGATTTGAGCGCAATCCTCAAACTTAGGTCAAAAAAGCCATTTAAGCCTTTTCACAGTGAGATCTATGCGATATGGCCGAGAAATGTAATTTTGATGTTAACTCCCAAACCGCTGCGCAGAAGTCAACCAAACTTCACCCAATAGTGTATTGTATCACAATCTAGTAGTTACATTTGAAAATTTTGTTCTAGGAAATTTTGTTTGAGCGCAATCATCACACTTAATTAAAAAAGTCATTTAAGCCTTTTCACAGTGAGATCTATGCGATATGGCCGAGAAATGTAATTTTGATGTTAACTCCCAAACCGCTGCGCAGAAGTCAACCAAACTTCACCCATTAGTGTATTTTATCACAATCTAGTAGTTACATGTGGAAATTTGGTTCTAGGACATTTGATTTGAGCGCAATCCTCAAACTTAGGTCAAAAAAGCCATTTAAGCCTTTTCACAGTGAGATCTATGCGATATGGCCGAGAAATGTAATTTTGATGTTCACTCCCAAACCGCTGCGCAGAAGTCAACCAAACTTCACCCATTAGTGTATTGTATCACAATCTAGTAGTTACATGTGGAAATTTGGTTATAGGACATTTGATTTGAGCGCAATCCTCAAACTTAGGTCAAAAAAGCCATTTAAGCCTTTTCACAGTGAGATCTATGCGATATGGCCGAGAAATGTAATTTTGATGTTAACTCCCAAACCGCTGCGCAGAAGTCAACCAAACTTCACCCAATAGTGTATTGTATCACAATCTAGTAGTTACATTTGAAAATTTTGTTCTAGGACATTTTGTTTGAACGCAATCATCAAACTTAATTAAAAAAAGTCATTTAAGCCTTTTCACAGTGAGATCTATGCGATATGGCCGAGAAATGTAATTTTGATGTTAACTCCCAAACCGCTGCGCAGAAGTCAACCAAACTTCACCCAATAGTGTATTGTATCACAATCTAGTAGTTACATTTGAAAATTTTGTTCTAGGAAATTTTGTTTGAGCGCAATCATCAAACTTAATTAAAAAAGTCATTTAAGCCTTTTCACAGTGAGATCTATGCGATATGGCCGAGAAATGTAATTTTGATGTTAACTCCCAAACCGCTGCGCAGAAGTCAACCAAACTTCACCCATTAGTGTATTTTATCACAATCTAGTAGTTACATGTGGAAATTTGGTTCTAGGACATTTGATTTGAGCGCAATCCTCAAACTTAGGTCAAAAAAGCCATTTAAGCCTTTTCACAGTGAGATCTATGCGATATGGCCGAGAAATGTAATTTTGATGTTAACTCCCAAACCGCTGCGCAGAAGTCAACCAAACTTCACCCAATAGTGTATTGTATCACAATCTAGTAGTTACATTTAAAAATTTTGTTCTAGGACATTTTGTTTGAACGCAATCATCAAACTTAATTAAAAAAGTCATTTAAGCCTTTTCACAGTGAGATCTATGCGATATGGCCGAGAAATGTAATTTTGATGTTAACTCCCAAACCGCTGCGCAGAAGTCAACCAAACTTCACCCATTAGTGTATTGTATCACTATCTAGTAGTTACATGTGGAAATTTGGTTATAGGACATTTGATTTGAGCGCAATCCTCAAACTTAGGTCAAAAAAGCCATTTAAGCCTTTTCACAGTGAGATCTATGCGATATGGCCGAGAAATGTAATTTTGATGTTAACTCCCAAACCGCTGCGCAGAAGTCAACCAAACTTCACCCAATAGTGTATTGTATCACAATCTAGTAGTTACATTTGAAAATTTTGTTCTAGGACATTTTGTTTGAACGCAATCATCAAACTTAATTAAAAAAGTCATTTAAGCCTTTTCACAGTGAGATCTATGCGATATGGCCGAGAAATGTAATTTTGATGTTAACTCCCAAACCGCTGCGCAGAAGTCAACCAAACTTCACCCATTAGTGTATTTTATCACAATCTAGTAGTTACATGTGGAAATTTGGTTCTAGGACATTTGATTTGAGCGCAATCCTCAAACTTAGGTCAAAAAAGCCATTTAAGCCTTTTCACAGTGAGATCTATGCGATATGGCCGAGAAATGTAATTTTGATGTTCACTCCCAAACCGCTGCGCAGAAGTCAACCAAACTTCACCCATTAGTGTATTGTATCACAATCTAGTAGTTACATGTGGAAATTTGGTTATAGGACATTTGATTTGAGCGCAATCCTCAAACTTAGGTCAAAAAAGCCATTTAAGCCTTTTCACAGTGAGATCTATGCGATATGGCCGAGAAATGTAATTTTGATGTTAACTCCCAAACCGCTGCGCAGAAGTCAACCAAACTTCACCCAATAGTGTATTGTATCACAATCTAGTAGTTACATTTGAAAATTTTGTTCTAGGACATTTTGTTTGAACGCAATCATCAAACTTAATTAAAAAAAGTCATTTAAGCCTTTTCACAGTGAGATCTATGCGATATGGCCGAGAAATGTAATTTTGATGTTAACTCCCAAACCGCTGCGCAGAAGTCAACCAAACTTCACCCAATAGTGTATTGTATCACAATCTAGTAGTTACATTTGAAAATTTTGTTCTAGGAAATTTTGTTTGAGCGCAATCATCAAACTTAATTAAAAAAGTCATTTAAGCCTTTTCACAGTGAGATCTATGCGATATGGCCGAGAAATGTAATTTTGATGTTAACTCCCAAACCGCTGCGCAGAAGTCAACCAAACTTCACCCATTAGTGTATTTTATCACAATCTAGTAGTTACATGTGGAAATTTGGTTCTAGGACATTTGATTTGAGCGCAATCCTCAAACTTAGGTCAAAAAAGCCATTTAAGCCTTTTCACAGTGAGATCTATGCGATATGGCCGAGAAATGTAATTTTGATGTTAACTCCCAAACCGCTGCGCAGAAGTCAACCAAACTTCACCCAATAGTGTATTGTATCACAATCTAGTAGTTACATTTAAAAATTTTGTTCTAGGACATTTTGTTTGAACGCAATCATCAAACTTAATTAAAAAAGCCATTTAAGCCTTTTCACAGTGAGATCTATGCGATATGGCCGAGAAATGTAATTTTGATGTTAACTCCCAAACCGCTGCGCAGAAGTCAACCAAACTTCACCCAATAGTGTATTGTATCACATTCTAGTAGTTACATTTTAAAATTTCGTTCAAGGACATTTGGTTTGAGCGCAATTATTAAACTTAGGTCAAAAAAGCCATTTAAGCCTTTTCACAGTGAGATATATGCGATATGGCCGAGAAATGTAATTTTGATGTTAACTCCCAAACCGCTGCGCAGAAGTCAACCAAACTTCACCCAATAGTGTATTGTATCACATTCTAGTAGTTACATTTGAAAATTTCGTTCTAGGACATTTGGTTTGAGCGCAATCATCAAACTTAAATAAAAAAGTCATTTAAGCCTTTTCACAGTGAGATCTATGCGATATGGCCGAGAAATGTAATTTTGATGTTAACTCCCAAACCGCTGCGCAGAAGTCAACCAAACTTCACCCATTAGTGTATTTTATCACAATCTAGTAGTTACATGTGGAAATTTGGTTCTAGGACATTTGATTTGAGCGCAATCCTCAAACTTAGGTCAAAAAAGCCATTTAAGCCTTTTCACAGTGAGATCTATGCGATATGGCCGAGAAATGTAATTTTGATGTTAACTCCCAAACCGCTGCGCAGAAGTCAACCAAACTTCACCCAATAGTGTATTGTATCACATTCTAGTAGTTACATTTGAAAATTTCGTTCTAGGACATTTGGTTTGAGCGCAATCCTCAAACTTAGGTCAAAAAAGCCATTTAAGCCTTTTCACAGTGAGATCTATGCGATATGGCCGAGAAATGTAATTTTGATGTTAACTCCCACACCGCTGCGCAGAAGTCAACCAAACTTCACCCAATAGTGTATTGTATCACAATCTAGTAGTTACATTTGAAAATTTTGTTCTAGGACATTTTGTTTGAACGCAATCATCAAACTTAATTAAAAAAGTCATTTAAGCCTTTTCACAGTGAGATCTATGCGATATGGCCGAGAAATGTAATTTTGATGTTAACTCCCAAACCGCTGCGCAGAAGTCAACCAAACTTCACCCAATAGTGTATTGTATCACAATCTAGTAGTTACATGTGGAAATTTGGTTATAGGACATTTGATTTGAGCGCAATCCTCAAACTTAGGTCAAAAAAGCCATTTAAGCCTTTTCACAGTGAGATCTATGCGATATGGCCGAGAAATGTAATTTTGATGTTAACTCCCAAACCGCTGCGCAGAAGTCAACCAAACTTCACCCAATAGTGTATTGTATCACAATCTAGTAGTTACATTTGAAAATTTTGTTCTAGGAAATTTTGTTTGAGCGCAATCATCAAACTTAATTAAAAAAGTCATTTAAGCCTTTTCACAGTGAGATCTATGCGATATGGCCGAGAAATGTAATTTTGATGTTAACTCCCAAACCGCTGCGCAGAAGTCAACCAAACTTCACCCATTAGTGTATTTTATCACAATCTAGTAGTTACATGTGGAAATTTGGTTCTAGGACATTTGATTTGAGCGCAATCCTCAAACTTAGGTCAAAAAAGCCATTTAAGCCTTTTCACAGTGAGATCTATGCGATATGGCCGAGAAATGTAATTTTGATGTTAACTCCCAAACCGCTGCGCAGAAGTAGACCAAACTTCACCCAATAGTGTATTGTATCACATTCTAGTAGTTACATTTGAAAATTTCGTTCTAGGACATTTGGTTTGAGCGCAATCCTCAAACTTAGGTCAAAAAAGCCATTTAAGCCTTTTCACAGTGAGATCTATGCGATATGGCCGAGAAATGTAATTTTGATGTTAACTCCCACACCGCTGCGCAGAAGTCAACCAAACTTCACCCAATAGTGTATTGTATCACAATCTAGTAGTTACATTTGAAAATTTTGTTCTAGGACATTTTGTTTGAACGCAATCATCAAACTTAATTAAAAAAGTCATTTAAGCCTTTTCACAGTGAGATCTATGCGATATGGCCGAGAAATGTAATTTTGATGTTAACTCCCAAACCGCTGCGCAGAAGTCAACCAAACTTCACCCAATAGTGTATTGTATCACAATCTAGTAGTTACATTTGAAAATTTTGTTCTAGGACATTTTGTTTGAGCGCAATCCTCAAACTTAGGTCAAAAAAGCCATTTAAGCCTTTTCACAGTGAGATCTATGCGATATGGCCGTGAAATGTAATTTTGATGTTAACTTCCAAACCGCTGCGCAGAAGTCAACCAAACTTCACCCATTAGTGTATTGTATCACAATCTAGTAGTTACATGTGGAAATTTGGTTATAGGACATTTGATTTGAGCGCAATCCTCAAACTTAGGTCAAAAAAGCCATTTAAGCCTTTTCACAGTGAGATCTATGCGATATGGCCGAGAAATGTAATTTTGATGTTAACTCCCAAACCGCTGCGCAGAAGTCAACCAAACTTCACCCAATAGTGTATTGTATCACATTCTAGTAGTTACATTTGAAAATTTCGTTCAAGGACATTTGGTTTGAGCGCAATTATTAAACTTAGGTCAAAAAAGCCATTTAAGCCTTTTCACAGTGAGATCTATGCGATATGGCCGAGAAATGTAATTTTGATGTTAACTCCCAAACCGCTGCGCAGAAGTCAAGCAAACTTCACCCAATAGTGTATTGTATCACATTCTAGTAGTTACATTTTAAAATTTCGTTCAAGGACATTTGGTTTGAGCGCAATTATTAAACTTAGGTCAAAAAAGCCATTTAAGCCTTTTCACAGTGAGATCTATGCGATATGGCCGAGAAATGTAATTTTGATGTTAACTCCCAAACCGCTGCGCTGAAGTAAACCAAACTTCACCCATTAGTGTATTGTATCACAATCTAGTAGTTACATGTGGAAATTTGGTTCTAGGACATTTGATTTTAGCGCAATCCTCAAACTTAGGTCAAAAAAGCCATTTAAGCCTTTTCACAGTGAGATCTATGCGATATGGCCGAGAAATGTAATTTTGATGTTAACTCCCAAACCGCTGCGCAGAAGTCAACTAAACTTCACCCAATAGTGTATTGTATCACATTCTAGTAGTTACATTTGAAAATTTCGTTCTAGGACATTTGGTTTGAGCGCAATCATTAAACTTAATTAAAAAAGTCATTTAAGCCTTTTCACAGTGAGATCTATGCGATATGGCCGAGAAATGTAATTTTGATGTTAACTACCAAACCGCTGCGCAGAAGTCAACCAAACTTCACCCAATAGTGTATTGTATCACAATCTAGTAGTTACATTTGAAAATTTTGTTCTAGGACATTTTGTTTGAACGCAATCATCAAACTTAATTAAAAAAGTCATTTAAGCCTTTTCACAGTGAGATCTATGCGATATGGCCGAGAAATGTAATTTTGATGTTAACTCCCAAACCGCTGCGCAGAAGTCAACCAAACTTCACCCAATAGTGTATTTATTGTATCACAATCTAGTAGTTACATTTGAAAATTTTGTTTTATGAAATTTTGTTTGAGCGCAATCATCAAACTTAATTAAAAAAGTCATTTAAGCCTTTTCACAGTGAGATCTATGCGATATGGCCGAGAAATGTAATTTTGATGTTCACTCCCAAACCGCTGCGCAGAAGTCAACCAAACTTCACCCATTAGTGTATTTTATCACAATCTAGTAGTTACATGTGGAAATTTGGTTCTAGGACATTTGATTTTAGCGCAATCCTCAAACTTAGGTCAAAAAAGCCATTTAAGCCTTTTCACAGTGAGATCTATGCGATATGGCCGAGAAATGTAATTTTGATGTTAACTCCCAAACCGCTGCGCAGAAGTCAACCAAACTTCACCCAATAGTGTATTGTATCACATTCTAGTAGTTACATTTGAAAATTTCGTTCTAGGACATTTGGTTTGAGCGCAATCCTCAAACTTAGGTCAAAAAAGCCATTTAAGCCTTTTCACAGTGAGATCTATGCGATATGGCCGAGAAATGTAATTTTGATGTTAACTCCCAAACCGCTGCGCAGAAGTCAACCAAACTTCACCCATTAGTGTATTGTATCACAATCTAGTAGTTACATGTGGAAATTTGGTTCTAGGACATTTGATTTGAGCGCAATCCTCAAACTTAGGTCAAAAAAGCCATTTAAGCCTTTTCACAGTGAGATCTATGCGATATGGCCGAGAAATGTAATTTTGATGTTAACTCCCAAACCGCTGCGCAGAAGTCAACCAAACTTCACCCAATAGTGTATTGTATCACAATCTAGTAGTTACATTTGAAAATTTTGTTCTAGGACATTTTGTTTGAACGCAATCATCAAACTTAATTAAAAAAGTCATTTAAGCCTTTTCACAGTGAGATCTATGCGATATGGCCGAGAAATGTAATTTTGATGTTAACTCCCAAACCGCTGCGCAGAAGTCAACCAAACTTCACCCATTAGTGTATTTTATCACAATCTAGTAGTTACATGTGGAAATTTGGTTCTAGGACATTTGATTTGAGCGCAATCCTCAAACTTAGGTCAAAAAAGCCATTTAAGCATTTTCACAGTGAGATCTATGCGATATGGCCGAGAAATGTAATTTTGATGTTAACTCCCAAACCGCTGCGCAGAAGTCAACCAAACTTCACCCAATAGTGTATTGTATCACAATCTAGTAGTTACATTTGAAAATTTTGTTCTAGGACATTTTGTTTGAACGCAATCATCAAACTTAATTAAAAAAGTCATTTAAGCCTTTTCACAGTGAGATCTATGCGATATGGCCGAGAAATGTAATTTTGATGTTAACTCCCAAACCGCTGCGCAGAAGTCAACCAAACTTCACCCATTAGTGTATTGTATCACAATCTAGTAGTTAGATGTGGAAATTTGGTTATAGGACATTTGATTTGAGCGCAATCCTCAAACTTAGGTCAAAAAAGCCATTTAAGCCTTTTCACAGTGAGATCTATGCGATATGGCCGAGAAATGTAATTTTGATGTTAACTCCCAAACCGCTGCGCAGAAGTCAACCAAACTTCACCCAATAGTGTATTGTATCACATTCTAGTAGTTACATTTGAAAATTTCGTTCTAGGACATTTGGTTTGAGCGCAATCCTCAAACTTAGGTCAAAAAAGCCATTTAAGCCTTTTCACAGTGAGATCTATGCGATATGGCCGAGAAATGTAATTTTGATGTTAACTCCCAAACCGCTGCGCAGAAGTCAACCAAACTTCACCCAATAGTGTATTGTATCACAATCTAGTAGTTACATTTGAAAATTTTGTTTTATGAAGTTTTGTTTGAGCGCAATCATCAAACTTAATTAAAAAAGTCATTTAAGCCTTTTCACAGTGAGATATATGCGATATGGCCGAGAAATGTAATTTTGATGTTCACTCCCAAACCGCTGCGCAGAAGACAACCAAACTTCACCCATTAGTGTATTGTATCACAATCTAGTAGTTACATGTGGAAATTTGGTTATAGGACATTTGATTTGAGCGCAATCCTCAAACTTAGGTCAAAAAAGCCATTTAAGCCTTTTCACAGTGAGATCTATGCGATATGGCCGAGAAATGTAATTTTGATGTTAACTCCCAAACCGCTGCGCAGAAGTCAACCAAACTTCACCCAATAGTGTATTGTATCACAATCTAGTAGTTACATTTGAAAATTTTGTTCTAGGACATTTTGTTTGAACGCAATCATCAAACTTAATTAAAAAAGTCATTTAAGCCTTTTCACAGTGAGATCTATGCGATATGGCCGAGAAATGTAATTTTGATGTTAACTACCAAACCGCTGCGCAGAAGTCAACCAAACTTCACCCAGTCGTGTATTGTATCACAATCTAGTAGTTACATTTGAAAATTTTGTTCTAGGAAATTTTGTTTGAGCGCAATCATCAAACTTAATTAAAAAAGTCATTTAAGCCTTTTCACAGTGAGATCTATGCGATATGGCCGAGAAATGTAATTTTGATGTTAACTCCCAAACCGCTGCGCGGAAGTCAACCAAACTTCACCCATTAGTGTATTTTATCACAATCTAGTAGTAACATGTGGAAATTTGGTTCTAGGACATTTGATTTGAGCGCAATCCTCAAACTTAGGTCAAAAAAGCCATTTAAGCCTTTTCACAGTGAGATCTATGCGATATGGCCGAGAAATGTAATTTTGATGTTAACTCCCAAACCGCTGCGCAGAAGTCAACCAAACTTCACCCAATAGTGTATTGTATCACAATCTAGTAGTTACATTTGAAAATTTTGTTCTAGGACATTTTGTTTGAACGCAATCATCAAACTTAATTAAAAAAGTCATTTAAGCCTTTTCACAGTGAGATCTATGCGATATGGCCGAGAAATGTAATTTTGATGTTAACTCCCAAACCGCTGCGCAGAAGTAAACCAAACTTCACCCATTAGTGTATTGTATCACAATCTAGTAGTTACATGTGGAAATTTGGTTATAGGACATTTGATTTGAGCGCAATCCTCAAACTTAAGTCAAAAAAGCCATTTAAGCCTTTTCACAGTGAGATCTATGCGATATGGCCGAGAAATGTAATTTTGATGTTAACTCCCAAACCGCTGCGCAGAAGTCAACCAAACTTCACCCAATAGTGTATTGTATCACAATCTAGTAGTTACATTTGAAAATTTTGTTCTAGGAAATTTTGTTTGAGCGCAATCATCAAACTTAATTAAAAAAGTCATTTAAGCCTTTTCACAGTGAGATCTATGCGATATGGCCGAGAAATGTAATTTTGATGTTAACTCCCAAACCGCTGCGCAGAAGTCAACCAAACTTCACCCATTAGTGTATTTTATCACAATCTAGTAGTTACATGTGGAAATTTGGTTCTAGGACATTTGATTTGAGCGCAATCCTCAAACTTAGGTCAAAAAAGCCATTTAAGCCTTTTCACAGTGAGATCTATGCGATATGGCCGAGAAATGTAATTTTGATGTTCACTCCCAAACCGCTGCGCAGAAGTCAACCAAACTTCACCCATTAGTGTATTGTATCACAATCTAGTAGTTACATGTGGAAATTTGGTTATAGGACATTTGATTTGAGCGCAATCCTCAAACTTAGGTCAAAAAAGCCATTTAAGCCTTTTCACAGTGAGATCTATGCGATATGGCCGAGAAATGTAATTTTGATGTTAACTCCCAAACCGCTGCGCAGAAGTCAACCAAACTTCACCCAATAGTGTATTGTATCACAATCTAGTAGTTACATTTGAAAATTTTGTTCTAGGACATTTTGTTTGAACGCAATCATCAAACTTAATTAAAAAAAGTCATTTAAGCCTTTTCACAGTGAGATCTATGCGATATGGCCGAGAAATGTAATTTTGATGTTAACTCCCAAACCGCTGCGCAGAAGTCAACCAAACTTCACCCAATAGTGTATTGTATCACAATCTAGTAGTTACATTTGAAAATTTTGTTCTAGGAAATTTTGTTTGAGCGCAATCATCAAACTTAATTAAAAAAGTCATTTAAGCCTTTTCACAGTGAGATCTATGCGATATGGCCGAGAAATGTAATTTTGATGTTAACTCCCAAACCGCTGCGCAGAAGTCAACCAAACTTCACCCATTAGTGTATTTTATCACAATCTAGTAGTTACATGTGGAAATTTGGTTCTAGGACATTTGATTTGAGCGCAATCCTCAAACTTAGGTCAAAAAAGCCATTTAAGCCTTTTCACAGTGAGATCTATGCGATATGGCCGAGAAATGTAATTTTGATGTTAACTCCCAAACCGCTGCGCAGAAGTCAACCAAACTTCACCCAATAGTGTATTGTATCACAATCTAGTAGTTACATTTAAAAATTTTGTTCTAGGACATTTTGTTTGAACGCAATCATCAAACTTAATTAAAAAAGTCATTTAAGCCTTTTCACAGTGAGATCTATGCGATATGGCCGAGAAATGTAATTTTGATGTTAACTCCCAAACCGCTGCGCAGAAGTCAACCAAACTTCACCCATTAGTGTATTGTATCACAATCTAGTAGTTACATGTGGAAATTTGGTTATAGGACATTTGATTTGAGCGCAATCCTCAAACTTAGGTCAAAAAAGCCATTTAAGCCTTTTCACAGTGAGATCTATGCGATATGGCCGAGAAATGTAATTTTGATGTTAACTCCCAAACCGCTGCGCAGAAGTCAACCAAACTTCACCCAATAGTGTATTGTATCACAATCTAGTAGTTACATTTGAAAATTTTGTTCTAGGAAATTTTGTTTGAGCGCAATCATCAAACTTAATTAAAAAAGTCATTTAAGCCTTTTCACAGTGAGATCTATGCGATATGGCCGAGAAATGTAATTTTGATGTTAACTCCCAAACCGCTGCGCAGAAGTCAACCAAACTTCACCCATTAGTGTATTTTATCACAATCTAGTAGTTACATGTGGAAATTTGGTTCTAGGACATTTGATTTGAGCGCAATCCTCAAACTTAGGTCAAAAAAGCCATTTAAGCCTTTTCACAGTGAGATCTATGCGATATGGCCGAGAAATGTAATTTTGATGTTAACTCCCAAACCGCTGCGCAGAAGTCAACCAAACTTCACCCAATAGTGTATTGTATCACATTCTAGTAGTTACATTTGAAAATTTCGTTCTAGGACATTTGGTTTGAGCGCAATCCTCAAACTTAGGTCAAAAAAGCCATTTAAGCCTTTTCACAGTGAGATCTATGCGATATGGCCGAGAAATGTAATTTTGATGTTAACTCCCAAACCGCTGCGCAGAAGTCAACCAAACTTCACCCAATAGTGTATTGTATCACAATCTAGTAGTTACATTTGAAAATTTTGTTCTAGGAAATTTTGTTTGAACGCAATCATCAAACTTAATTAAAAAAGTCATTTAAGCCTTTTCACAGTGAGATCTATGCGATATGGCCGAGAAATGTAATTTTGATGTTAACTCCCAAACCGCTGCGCAGAAGTCAACCAAACTTCACCCAATTGTGTATTGTATCACAATCTAGTAGTTACATTTGAAAATTTTGTTCTAGGACATTTGGTTTGAGCGCAATTATTAAACTTAGGTCAAAAAAGCCATTTAAGCCTTTTCACAGTGAGATCTATGCGATATGGCCGAGAAATGTAATTTTGATGTTAACTCCCAAACCGCTGCGCAGAAGTCAAGCAAACTTCACCCAATAGTGTATTGTATCACATTCTAGTAGTTACATTTTAAAATTTCGTTCAAGGACATTTGGTTTGAGCGCAATTATTAAACTTAGGTCAAAAAAGCCATTTAAGCCTTTTCACAGTGAGATCTATGCGATATGGCCGAGAAATGTAATTTTGATGTTAACTCCCAAACCGCTGCGCTGAAGTAAACCAAACTTCACCCATTAGTGTATTGTATCACAATCTAGTAGTTACATGTGGAAATTTGGTTCTAGGACATTTGATTTTAGCGCAATCCTCAAACTTAGGTCAAAAAAGCCATTTAAGCCTTTTCACAGTGAGATCTATGCGATATGGCCGAGAAATGTAATTTTGATGTTAACTCCCAAACCGCTGCGCAGAAGTCAACTAAACTTCACCCAATAGTGTATTGTATCACATTCTAGTAGTTACATTTGAAAATTTCGTTCTAGGACATTTGGTTTGAGCGCAATCATTAAACTTAATTAAAAAAGTCATTTAAGCCTTTTCACAGTGAGATCTATGCGATATGGCCGAGAAATGTAATTTTGATGTTAACTACCAAACCGCTGCGCAGAAGTCAACCAAACTTCACCCAATAGTGTATTGTATCACAATCTAGTAGTTACATTTGAAAATTTTGTTCTAGGACATTTTGTTTGAACGCAATCATCAAACTTAATTAAAAAAGTCATTTAAGCCTTTTCACAGTGAGATCTATGCGATATGGCCGAGAAATGTAATTTTGATGTTAACTCCCAAACCGCTGCGCAGAAGTCAACCAAACTTCACCCAATAGTGTATTTATTGTATCACAATCTAGTAGTTACATTTGAAAATTTTGTTTTATGAAATTTTGTTTGAGCGCAATCATCAAACTTAATTAAAAAAGTCATTTAAGCCTTTTCACAGTGAGCTATATGCGATATGGCCGAGAAATGTAATTTTGATGTTAACTCCCAAACCGCTGCGCAGAAGTCAACCAAACTTCACCCATTAGTGTATTTTATCACAATCTAGTAGTTACATGTGGAAATTTGGTTATAGGACATTTGATTTGAGCGCAATCCTCAAACTTAGGTCAAAAAAGCCATTTAAGCCTTTTCACAGTGAGATCTATGCGATATGGCCGAGAAATGTAATTTTGATGTTAACTCCCAAACCGCTGCGCAGAAGTCAACCAAACTTCACCCATTAGTGTATTGTATCACAATCTAGTAGTTACATTTGAAAATTTTGTTCTAGGACATTTTGTTTGAACGCAATCATCAAACTTAATTAAAAAAAGTCATTTAAGCCTTTTCACAGTGAGATCTATGCGATATGGCCGAGAAATGTAATTTTGATGTTAACTCCCAAACCGCTGCGCAGAAGTCAACCAAACTTCACCCAATAGTGTATTGTATCACAATCTAGTAGTTACATTTGAAAATTTTGTTCTAGGACATTTTGTTTGAGCGCAATCATCAAACTTAATTAAAAAAGTCATTTAAGCCTTTTCACAGTGAGATCTATGCGATATGGCCGAGAAATGTAATTTTGATGTTAACTCCCAAACCGCTGCGCAGAAGTCAACCAAACTTCACCCATTAGTGTATTTTATCACAATCTAGTAGTTACATGTGGAAATTTGGTTCTAGGACATTTGATTTGAGCGCAATCCTCAAACTTAGGTCAAAAAAGCCATTTAAGCCTTTTCACAGTGAGATCTATGCGATATGGCCGAGAAATGTAATTTTGATGTTAACTCCCAAACCGCTGCGCAGAAGTCAACCAAACTTCACCCAATAGTGTATTGTATCACAATCTAGTAGTTACATTTAAAAATTTTGTTCTAGGACATTTTGTTTGAACGCAATCATCAAACTTAATTAAAAAAGCCATTTAAGCCTTTTCACAGTGAGATCTATGCGATATGGCCGAGAAATGTAATTTTGATGTTAACTCCCAAACCGCTGCGCAGAAGTCAACCAAACTTCACCCATTAGTGTATTGTATCACAATCTAGTAGTTACATGTGGAAATTTGGTTATAGGACATTTGATTTGAGCGCAATCCTCAAACTTAGGTCAAAAAAGCCATTTAAGCCTTTTCACAGTGAGATCTATGCGATATGGCCGAGAAATGTAATTTTGATGTTAACTCCCAAACCGCTGCGCAGAAGTCAACCAAACTTCACCCAATAGTGTATTGTATCACAATCTAGTAGTTACATTTGAAAATTTTGTTCTAGGACATTTTGTTTGAACGCAATCATCAAACTTAATTAAAAAAGTCATTTAAGCCTTTTCACAGTGAGATCTATGCGATATGGCCGAGAAATGTAATTTTGATGTTAACTCCCAAACCGCTGCGCAGAAGTCAACCAAACTTCACCCAATCGTGTATTGTATCACAATCTAGTAGTTACATTTGAAAATTTTGTTCTAGGAAATTTTGTTTGAGCGCAATCATCAAACTTAATTAAAAAAGTCATTTAAGCCTTTTCACAGTGAGATCTATGCGATATGGCCGAGAAATGTAATTTTGATGTTAACTCCCAAACCGCTGCGCAGAAGTCAACCAAACTTCACCCATTAGTGTATTTTATCACAATCTAGTAGTTACATGTGGAAATTTGGTTCTAGGACATTTGATTTGAGCGCAATCCTCAAACTTAGGTCAAAAAAGCCATTTAAGCCTTTTCACAGTGAGATCTATGCGATATGGCCGAGAAATGTAATTTTGATGTTAACTCCCAAACCGCTGCGCAGAAGTCAACCAAACTTCACCCAATAGTGTATTGTATCACAATCTAGTAGTTACATTTGAAAATTTTGTTCTAGGACATTTTGTTTGAACGCAATCATCAAACTTAATTAAAAAAGTCATTTAAGCCTTTTCACAGTGAGATCTATGCGATATGGCCGAGAAATGTAATTTTGATGTTAACTCCCAAACCGCTGCGCAGAAGTCAACCAAACTTCACCCATTAGTGTATTGTATCACAATCTAGTAGTTACATGTGGAAATTTGGTTATAGGACATTTGATTTGAGCGCAATCCTCAAACTTAGGTCAAAAAAGCCATTTAAGCCTTTTCACAGTGAGATCTATGCGATATGGCCGAGAAATGTAATTTTGATGTTAACTCCCAAACCGCTGCGCAGAAGTCAACCAAACTTCACCCAATAGTGTATTGTATCACAATCTAGTAGTTACATTTGAAAATTTTGTTCTAGGAAATTTTGTTTGAGCGCAATCATCAAACTTAATTAAAAAAGTCATTTAAGCCTTTTCACAGTGAGATCTATGCGATATGGCCGAGAAATGTAATTTTGATGTTAACTCCCAAACCGCTGCGCAGAAGTCAACCAAACTTCACCCATTAGTGTATTTTATCACAATCTAGTAGTTACATGTGGAAATTTGGTTCTAGGACATTTGATTTGAGCGCAATCCTCAAACTTAGGTCAAAAAAGCCATTTAAGCCTTTTCACAGTGAGATCTATGCGATATGGCCGAGAAATGTAATTTTGATGTTCACTCCCAAACCGCTGCGCAGAAGTCAACCAAACTTCACCCATTAGTGTATTGTATCACAATCTAGTAGTTACATGTGGAAATTTGGTTATAGGACATTTGATTTGAGCGCAATCCTCAAACTTAGGTCAAAAAAGCCATTTAAGCCTTTTCACAGTGAGATCTATGCGATATGGCCGAGAAATGTAATTTTGATGTTAACTCCCAAACCGCTGCGCAGAAGTCAACCAAACTTCACCCAATAGTGTATTGTATCACAATCTAGTAGTTACATTTGAAAATTTTGTTCTAGGACATTTTGTTTGAACGCAATCATCAAACTTAATTAAAAAAAGTCATTTAAGCCTTTTCACAGTGAGATCTATGCGATATGGCCGAGAAATGTAATTTTGATGTTAACTCCCAAACCGCTGCGCAGAAGTCAACCAAACTTCACCCAATAGTGTATTGTATCACAATCTAGTAGTTACATTTGAAAATTTTGTTCTAGGAAATTTTGTTTGAGCGCAATCATCAAACTTAATTAAAAAAGTCATTTAAGCCTTTTCACAGTGAGATCTATGCGATATGGCCGAGAAATGTAATTTTGATGTTAACTCCCAAACCGCTGCGCAGAAGTCAACCAAACTTCACCCATTAGTGTATTTTATCACAATCTAGTAGTTACATGTGGAAATTTGGTTCTAGGACATTTGATTTGAGCGCAATCCTCAAACTTAGGTCAAAAAAGCCATTTAAGCCTTTTCACAGTGAGATCTATGCGATATGGCCGAGAAATGTAATTTTGATGTTAACTCCCAAACCGCTGCGCAGAAGTCAACCAAACTTCACCCAATAGTGTATTGTATCACAATCTAGTAGTTACATTTGAAAATTTTGTTCTAGGAAATTTTGTTTGAGCGCAATCATCAAACTTAATTAAAAAAGTCATTTAAGCCTTTTCACAGTGAGATCTATGCGATATGGCCGAGAAATGTAATTTTGATGTTAACTCCCAAACCGCTGCGCAAAAGTCAACCAAACTTCACCCATTAGTGTATTTTATCACAATCTAGTAGTTACATGTGGAAATTTGGTTCTAGGACATTTGATTTGAGCGCAATCCTCAAACTTAGGTCAAAAAAGCCATTTAAGCCTTTTCACAGTGAGATCTATGCGATATGGCCGAGAAATGTAATTTTGATGTTCACTCCCAAACCGCTGCGCAGAAGTCAACCAAACTTCACCCATTAGTGTATTGTATCACAATCTAGTAGTTACATGTGGAAATTTGGTTATAGGACATTTGATTTGAGCGCAATCCTCAAACTTAGGTCAAAAAAGCCATTTAAGCCTTTTCACAGTGAGATCTATGCGATATGGCCGAGAAATGTAATTTTGATGTTAACTCCCAAACCGCTGCGCAGAAGTCAACCAAACTTCACCCATTAGTGTATTGTATCACAATCTAGTAGTTACATTTGAAACTTTTGTTCTAGGACATTTTGTTTGAACGCAATCATCAAACTTAATTAAAAAAAGTCATTTAAGCCTTTTCACAGTGAGATCTATGCGATATGGCCGAGAAATGTAATTTTGATGTTAACTCCCAAACCGCTGCGCAGAAGTCAACCAAACTTCACCCAATAGTGTATTGTATCACAATCTAGTAGTTACATTTGAAAATTTTGTTCTAGGACATTTTGTTTGAGCGCAATCATCAAACTTAATTAAAAAAGTCATTTAAGCCTTTTCACAGTGAGATCTATGCGATATGGCCGAGAAATGTAATTTTGATGTTAACTCCCAAACCGCTGCGCAGAAGTCAACCAAACTTCACCCATTAGTGTATTTTATCACAATCTAGTAGTTACATGTGGAAATTTGGTTCTAGGACATTTGATTTGAGCGCAATCCTCAAACTTAGGTCAAAAAAGCCATTTAAGCCTTTTCACAGTGAGATCTATGCGATATGGCCGAGAAATGTAATTTTGATGTTAACTCCCAAACCGCTGCGCAGAAGTCAACCAAACTTCACCCAATAGTGTATTGTATCACAATCTAGTAGTTACATTTAAAAATTTTGTTCTAGGACATTTTGTTTGAACGCAATCATCAAACTTAATTAAAAAAGCCATTTAAGCCTTTTCACAGTGAGATCTATGCGATATGGCCGAGAAATGTAATTTTGATGTTAACTCCCAAACCGCTGCGCAGAAGTCAACCAAACTTCACCCATTAGTGTATTGTATCACAATCTAGTAGTTACATGTGGAAATTTGGTTATAGGACATTTGATTTGAGCGCAATCCTCAAACTTAGGTCAAAAAAGCCATTTAAGCCTTTTCACAGTGAGATCTATGCGATATGGCCGAGAAATGTAATTTTGATGTTAACTCCCAAACCGCTGCGCAGAAGTCAACCAAACTTCACCCAATAGTGTATTGTATCACAATCTAGTAGTTACATTTGAAAATTTTGTTCTAGGACATTTTGTTTGAACGCAATCATCAAACTTAATTAAAAAAGTCATTTAAGCCTTTTCACAGTGAGATCTATGCGATATGGCCGAGAAATGTAATTTTGATGTTAACTCCCAAACCGCTGCGCAGAAGTCAACCAAACTTCACCCAATCGTGTATTGTATCACAATCTAGTAGTTACATTTGAAAATTTTGTTCTAGGAAATTTTGTTTGAGCGCAATCATCAAACTTAATTAAAAAAGTCATTTAAGCCTTTTCACAGTGAGATCTATGCGATATGGCCGAGAAATGTAATTTTGATGTTAACTCCCAAACCGCTGCGCAGAAGTCAACCAAACTTCACCCATTAGTGTATTTTATCACAATCTAGTAGTTACATGTGGAAATTTGGTTCTAGGACATTTGATTTGAGCGCAATCCTCAAACTTAGGTCAAAAAAGCCATTTAAGCCTTTTCACAGTGAGATCTATGCGATATGGCCGAGAAATGTAATTTTGATGTTAACTCCCAAACCGCTGCGCAGAAGTCAACCAAACTTCACCCAATAGTGTATTGTATCACAATCTAGTAGTTACATTTGAAAATTTTGTTCTAGGACATTTTGTTTGAACGCAATCATCAAACTTAATTAAAAAAGTCATTTAAGCCTTTTCACAGTGAGATCTATGCGATATGGCCGAGAAATGTAATTTTGATGTTAACTCCCAAACCGCTGCGCAGAAGTCAACCAAACTTCACCCATTAGTGTATTGTATCACAATCTAGTAGTTACATGTGGAAATTTGGTTATAGGACATTTGATTTGAGCGCAATCCTCAAACTTAGGTCAAAAAAGCCATTTAAGCCTTTTCACAGTGAGATCTATGCGATATGGCCGAGAAATGTAATTTTGATGTTAACTCCCAAACCGCTGCGCAGAAGTCAACCAAACTTCACCCAATAGTGTATTGTATCACAATCTAGTAGTTACATTTGAAAATTTTGTTCTAGGAAATTTTGTTTGAGCGCAATCATCACACTTAATTAAAAAAGTCATTTAAGCCTTTTCACAGTGAGATCTATGCGATATGGCCGAGAAATGTAATTTTGATGTTAACTCCCAAACCGCTGCGCAGAAGTCAACCAAACTTCACCCATTAGTGTATTTTATCACAATCTAGTAGTTACATGTGGAAATTTGGTTCTAGGACATTTGATTTGAGCGCAATCCTCAAACTTAGGTCAAAAAAGCCATTTAAGCCTTTTCACAGTGAGATCTATGCGATATGGCCGAGAAATGTAATTTTGATGTTCACTCCCAAACCGCTGCGCAGAAGTCAACCAAACTTCACCCATTAGTGTATTGTATCACAATCTAGTAGTTACATGTGGAAATTTGGTTATAGGACATTTGATTTGAGCGCAATCCTCAAACTTAGGTCAAAAAAGCCATTTAAGCCTTTTCACAGTGAGATCTATGCGATATGGCCGAGAAATGTAATTTTGATGTTAACTCCCAAACCGCTGCGCAGAAGTCAACCAAACTTCACCCAATAGTGTATTGTATCACAATCTAGTAGTTACATTTGAAAATTTTGTTCTAGGACATTTTGTTTGAACGCAATCATCAAACTTAATTAAAAAAAGTCATTTAAGCCTTTTCACAGTGAGATCTATGCGATATGGCCGAGAAATGTAATTTTGATGTTAACTCCCAAACCGCTGCGCAGAAGTCAACCAAACTTCACCCAATAGTGTATTGTATCACAATCTAGTAGTTACATTTGAAAATTTTGTTCTAGGAAATTTTGTTTGAGCGCAATCATCAAACTTAATTAAAAAAGTCATTTAAGCCTTTTCACAGTGAGATCTATGCGATATGGCCGAGAAATGTAATTTTGATGTTAACTCCCAAACCGCTGCGCAGAAGTCAACCAAACTTCACCCATTAGTGTATTTTATCACAATCTAGTAGTTACATGTGGAAATTTGGTTCTAGGACATTTGATTTGAGCGCAATCCTCAAACTTAGGTCAAAAAAGCCATTTAAGCCTTTTCACAGTGAGATCTATGCGATATGGCCGAGAAATGTAATTTTGATGTTAACTCCCAAACCGCTGCGCAGAAGTCAACCAAACTTCACCCAATAGTGTATTGTATCACAATCTAGTAGTTACATTTAAAAATTTTGTTCTAGGACATTTTGTTTGAACGCAATCATCAAACTTAATTAAAAAAGTCATTTAAGCCTTTTCACAGTGAGATCTATGCGATATGGCCGAGAAATGTAATTTTGATGTTAACTCCCAAACCGCTGCGCAGAAGTCAACCAAACTTCACCCATTAGTGTATTGTATCACTATCTAGTAGTTACATGTGGAAATTTGGTTATAGGACATTTGATTTGAGCGCAATCCTCAAACTTAGGTCAAAAAAGCCATTTAAGCCTTTTCACAGTGAGATCTATGCGATATGGCCGAGAAATGTAATTTTGATGTTAACTCCCAAACCGCTGCGCAGAAGTCAACCAAACTTCACCCAATAGTGTATTGTATCACAATCTAGTAGTTACATTTGAAAATTTTGTTCTAGGACATTTTGTTTGAACGCAATCATCAAACTTAATTAAAAAAGTCATTTAAGCCTTTTCACAGTGAGATCTATGCGATATGGCCGAGAAATGTAATTTTGATGTTAACTCCCAAACCGCTGCGCAGAAGTCAACCAAACTTCACCCATTAGTGTATTTTATCACAATCTAGTAGTTACATGTGGAAATTTGGTTCTAGGACATTTGATTTGAGCGCAATCCTCAAACTTAGGTCAAAAAAGCCATTTAAGCCTTTTCACAGTGAGATCTATGCGATATGGCCGAGAAATGTAATTTTGATGTTCACTCCCAAACCGCTGCGCAGAAGTCAACCAAACTTCACCCATTAGTGTATTGTATCACAATCTAGTAGTTACATGTGGAAATTTGGTTATAGGACATTTGATTTGAGCGCAATCCTCAAACTTAGGTCAAAAAAGCCATTTAAGCCTTTTCACAGTGAGATCTATGCGATATGGCCGAGAAATGTAATTTTGATGTTAACTCCCAAACCGCTGCGCAGAAGTCAACCAAACTTCACCCAATAGTGTATTGTATCACAATCTAGTAGTTACATTTGAAAATTTTGTTCTAGGACATTTTGTTTGAACGCAATCATCAAACTTAATTAAAAAAAGTCATTTAAGCCTTTTCACAGTGAGATCTATGCGATATGGCCGAGAAATGTAATTTTGATGTTAACTCCCAAACCGCTGCGCAGAAGTCAACCAAACTTCACCCAATAGTGTATTGTATCACAATCTAGTAGTTACATTTGAAAATTTTGTTCTAGGAAATTTTGTTTGAGCGCAATCATCAAACTTAATTAAAAAAGTCATTTAAGCCTTTTCACAGTGAGATCTATGCGATATGGCCGAGAAATGTAATTTTGATGTTAACTCCCAAACCGCTGCGCAGAAGTCAACCAAACTTCACCCATTAGTGTATTTTATCACAATCTAGTAGTTACATGTGGAAATTTGGTTCTAGGACATTTGATTTGAGCGCAATCCTCAAACTTAGGTCAAAAAAGCCATTTAAGCCTTTTCACAGTGAGATCTATGCGATATGGCCGAGAAATGTAATTTTGATGTTAACTCCCAAACCGCTGCGCAGAAGTCAACCAAACTTCACCCAATAGTGTATTGTATCACAATCTAGTAGTTACATTTAAAAATTTTGTTCTAGGACATTTTGTTTGAACGCAATCATCAAACTTAATTAAAAAAGTCATTTAAGCCTTTTCACAGTGAGATCTATGCGATATGGCCGAGAAATGTAATTTTGATGTTAACTCCCAAACCGCTGCGCAGAAGTCAACCAAACTTCACCCATTAGTGTATTGTATCACAATCTAGTAGTTACATGTGGAAATTTGGTTATAGGACATTTGATTTGAGCGCAATCCTCAAACTTAGGTCAAAAAAGCCATTTAAGCCTTTTCACAGTGAGATCTATGCGATATGGCCGAGAAATGTAATTTTGATGTTAACTCCCAAACCGCTGCGCAGAAGTCAACCAAACTTCACCCAATAGTGTATTGTATCACAATCTAGTAGTTACATTTGAAAATTTTGTTCTAGGAAATTTTGTTTGAGCGCAATCATCAAACTTAATTAAAAAAGTCATTTAAGCCTTTTCACAGTGAGATCTATGCGATATGGCCGAGAAATGTAATTTTGATGTTAACTCCCAAACCGCTGCGCAGAAGTCAACCAAACTTCACCCATTAGTGTATTTTATCACAATCTAGTAGTTACATGTGGAAATTTGGTTCTAGGACATTTGATTTGAGCGCAATCCTCAAACTTAGGTCAAAAAAGCCATTAAAGCCTTTTCACAGTGAGATCTATGCGATATGGCCGAGAAATGTAATTTTGATGTTAACTCCCAAACCGCTGCGCAGAAGTCAACCAAACTTCACCCAATAGTGTATTGTATCACATTCTAGTAGTTACATTTGAAAATTTCGTTCTAGGACATTTGGTTTGAGCGCAATCCTCAAACTTAGGTCAAAAAAGCCATTTAAGCCTTTTCACAGTGAGATCTATGCGATATGGCCGAGAAATGTAATTTTGATGTTAACTCCCAAACCGCTGCGCAGAAGTCAACCAAACTTCACCCAATAGTGTATTGTATCACAATCTAGTAGTTACATTTGAAAATTTTGTTCTAGGACATTTTGTTTGAACGCAATCATCAAACTTAATTAAAAAAGTCATTTAAGCCTTTTCACAGTGAGATCTATGCGATATGGCCGAGAAATGTAATTTTGATGTTAACTCCCAAACCGCTGCGCAGAAGTCAACCAAACTTCACCCAATTGTGTATTGTATCACAATCTAGTAGTTACATTTGAAAATTTTGTTCTAGGACATTTTGTTTGAGCGCAATCCTCAAACTTAGGTCAAAAAAGCCATTTAAGCCTTTTCACAGTGAGATCTATGCGATATGGCCGAGAAATGTAATTTTGATGTTAACTCCCAAACCGCTGCGCAGAAGTCAACCAAACTTCACCCATTAGTGTATTGTATCACAATCTAGTAGTTACATGTGGAAATTTGGTTATAGGACATTTGATTTGAGCGCAATCCTCAAACTTAGGTCAAAAAAGCCATTTAAGCCTTTTCACAGTGAGATCTATGCGATATGGCCGAGAAATGTAATTTTGATGTTAACTCCCAAACCGCTGCGCAGAAGTCAACCAAACTTCACCCAATAGTGTATTGTATCACATTCTAGTAGTTACATTTTAAAATTACGTTCAAGGACATTTGGTTTGAGCGCAATTATTAAACTTAGGTCAAAAAAGCCATTTAAGCCTTTTCACAGTGAGATATATGCGATATGGCCGAGAAATGTAATTTTGATGTTAACTCCCAAACCGCTGCGCAGAAGTCAACCAAACTTCACCCATTAGTGTATTTTATCACAATCTAGTAGTTACATGTGGAAATTTGGTTCTAGGACATTTGATTTGAGCGCAATCCTCAAACTTAGGTCAAAAAAGCCATTAAAGCCTTTTCACAGTGAGATCTATGCGATATGGCCGAGAAATGTAATTTTGATGTTAACTCCCAAACCGCTGCGCAGAAGTCAACCAAACTTCACCCAATAGTGTATTGTATCACATTCTAGTAGTTACATTTGAAAATTTCGTTCTAGGACATTTGGTTTGAGCGCAATCCTCAAACTTAGGTCAAAAAAGCCATTTAAGCCTTTTCACAGTGAGATCTATGCGATATGGCCGAGAAATGTAATTTTGATGTTAACTCCCAAACCGCTGCGCAGAAGTCAACCAAACTTCACCCAATAGTGTATTGTATCACAATCTAGTAGTTACATTTGAAAATTTTGTTCTAGGACATTTTGTTTGAACGCAATCATCAAACTTAATTAAAAAAGTCATTTAAGCCTTTTCACAGTGAGATCTATGCGATATGGCCGAGAAATGTAATTTTGATGTTAACTCCCAAACCGCTGCGCAGAAGTCAACCAAACTTCACCCAATTGTGTATTGTATCACAATCTAGTAGTTACATTTGAAAATTTTGTTCTAGGACATTTTGTTTGAGCGCAATCCTCAAACTTAGGTCAAAAAAGCCATTTAAGCCTTTTCACAGTGAGATCTATGCGATATGGCCGAGAAATGTAATTTTGATGTTAACTCCCAAACCGCTGCGCAGAAGTCAACCAAACTTCACCCATTAGTGTATTGTATCACAATCTAGTAGTTACATGTGGAAATTTGGTTATAGGACATTTGATTTGAGCGCAATCCTCAAACTTAGGTCAAAAAAGCCATTTAAGCCTTTTCACAGTGAGATCTATGCGATATGGCCGAGAAATGTAATTTTGATGTTAACTCCCAAACCGCTGCGCAGAAGTCAACCAAACTTCACCCAATAGTGTATTGTATCACATTCTAGTAGTTACATTTTAAAATTTCGTTCAAGGACATTTGGTTTGAGCGCAATTATTAAACTTAGGTCAAAAAAGCCATTTAAGCCTTTTCACAGTGAGATATATGCGATATGGCCGAGAAATGTAATTTTGATGTTAACTCCCAAACCGCTGCGCAGAAGTAAACCAAACTTCACCCATTAGTGTATTGTATCACAATCTAGTAGTTACATGTGGAAATTTGGTTCTAGGACATTTGATTTGAGCGAAATCCTCAAACTTAGGTCAAAAAAGCCATTTAAGCCTTTTCACAGTGAGATCTATGCGATATGGCCGAGAAATGTAATTTTGATGTTAACTCCCAAACCGCTGCGCAGAAGTAAACCAAACTTCACCCATTAGTGTATTGTATCACAATCTAGTAGTTACATGTGGAAATTTGGTTCTAGGACATTTGATTTTAGCGCAATCCTCAAACTTAGGTCAAAAAAGCCATTTAAGCCTTTTCACAGTGAGATCTATGCGATATGGCCGAGAAATGTAATTTTGATGTTAACTCCCAAACCGCTGCGCAGAAGTCAACCAAACTTCACCCAATAGTGTATTGTATCACAATCTAGTAGTTACATTTGAAAATTTTGTTCTAGGACATTTTGTTTGAACGCAATCATCAAACTTAATTAAAAAAGTCATTTAAGCCTTTTCACAGTAAGATCTATGCGATATGGCCGAGAAATGTAATTTTGATGTTAACTCCCAAACCGCTGCGCAGAAGTCAACCAAACTTCACCCATTAGTGTATTGTATCACAATCTAGTAGTTACATTTGAAAATTTTGTTCTAGGACATTTTGTTTGAACGCAATCATCAAACTTAATTAAAAAAAGTCATTTAAGCCTTTTCACAGTGAGATCTATGCGATATGGCCGAGAAATGTAATTTTGATGTTAACTCCCAAACCGCTGCGCAGAAGTCAACCAAACTTCACCCAATAGTGTATTGTATCACAATCTAGTAGTTACATTTGAAAATTTTGTTCTAGGACATTTTGTTTGAGCGCAATCATCAAACTTAATTAAAAAAGTCATTTAAGCCTTTTCACAGTGAGATCTATGCGATATGGCCGAGAAATGTAATTTTGATGTTAACTCCCAAACCGCTGCGCAGAAGTCAACCAAACTTCACCCATTAGTGTATTTTATCACAATCTAGTAGTTACATGTGGAAATTTGGTTCTAGGACATTTGATTTGAGCGCAATCCTCAAACTTAGGTCAAAAAAGCCATTTAAGCCTTTTCACAGTGAGATCTATGCGATATGGCCGAGAAATGTAATTTTGATGTTAACTCCCAAACCGCTGCGCAGAAGTCAACCAAACTTCACCCAATAGTGTATTGTATCACAATCTAGTAGTTACATTTAAAAATTTTGTTCTAGGACATTTTGTTTGAACGCAATCATCAAACTTAATTAAAAAAGCCATTTAAGCCTTTTCACAGTGAGATCTATGCGATATGGCCGAGAAATGTAATTTTGATGTTAACTCCCAAACCGCTGCGCAGAAGTCAACCAAACTTCACCCATTAGTGTATTGTATCACAATCTAGTAGTTACATGTGGAAATTTGGTTATAGGACATTTGATTTGAGCGCAATCCTCAAACTTAGGTCAAAAAAGCCATTTAAGCCTTTTCACAGTGAGATCTATGCGATATGGCCGAGAAATGTAATTTTGATGTTAACTCCCAAACCGCTGCGCAGAAGTCAACCAAACTTCACCCAATAGTGTATTGTATCACAATCTAGTAGTTACATTTGAAAATTTTGTTCTAGGACATTTTGTTTGAACGCAATCATCAAACTTAATTAAAAAAGTCATTTAAGCCTTTTCACAGTGAGATCTATGCGATATGGCCGAGAAATGTAATTTTGATGTTAACTCCCAAACCGCTGCGCAGAAGTCAACCAAACTTCACCCAATCGTGTATTGTATCACAATCTAGTAGTTACATTTGAAAATTTTGTTCTAGGAAATTTTGTTTGAGCGCAATCATCAAACTTAATTAAAAAAGTCATTTAAGCCTTTTCACAGTGAGATCTATGCGATATGGCCGAGAAATGTAATTTTGATGTTAACTCCCAAACCGCTGCGCAGAAGTCAACCAAACTTCACCCATTAGTGTATTTTATCACAATCTAGTAGTTACATGTGGAAATTTGGTTCTAGGACATTTGATTTGAGCGCAATCCTCAAACTTAGGTCAAAAAAGCCATTTAAGCCTTTTCACAGTGAGATCTATGCGATATGGCCGAGAAATGTAATTTTGATGTTAACTCCCAAACCGCTGCGCAGAAGTCAACCAAACTTCACCCAATAGTGTATTGTATCACAATCTAGTAGTTACATTTGAAAATTTTGTTCTAGGACATTTTGTTTGAACGCAATCATCAAACTTAATTAAAAAAGTCATTTAAGCCTTTTCACAGTGAGATCTATGCGATATGGCCGAGAAATGTAATTTTGATGTTAACTCCCAAACCGCTGCGCAGAAGTCAACCAAACTTCACCCATTAGTGTATTGTATCACAATCTAGTAGTTACATGTGGAAATTTGGTTATAGGACATTTGATTTGAGCGCAATCCTCAAACTTAGGTCAAAAAAGCCATTTAAGCCTTTTCACAGTGAGATCTATGCGATATGGCCGAGAAATGTAATTTTGATGTTAACTCCCAAACCGCTGCGCAGAAGTCAACCAAACTTCACCCAATAGTGTATTGTATCACAATCTAGTAGTTACATTTGAAAATTTTGTTCTAGGAAATTTTGTTTGAGCGCAATCATCACACTTAATTAAAAAAGTCATTTAAGCCTTTTCACAGTGAGATCTATGCGATATGGCCGAGAAATGTAATTTTGATGTTAACTCCCAAACCGCTGCGCAGAAGTCAACCAAACTTCACCCATTAGTGTATTTTATCACAATCTAGTAGTTACATGTGGAAATTTGGTTCTAGGACATTTGATTTGAGCGCAATCCTCAAACTTAGGTCAAAAAAGCCATTTAAGCCTTTTCACAGTGAGATCTATGCGATATGGCCGAGAAATGTAATTTTGATGTTCACTCCCAAACCGCTGCGCAGAAGTCAACCAAACTTCACCCATTAGTGTATTGTATCACAATCTAGTAGTTACATGTGGAAATTTGGTTATAGGACATTTGATTTGAGCGCAATCCTCAAACTTAGGTCAAAAAAGCCATTTAAGCCTTTTCACAGTGAGATCTATGCGATATGGCCGAGAAATGTAATTTTGATGTTAACTCCCAAACCGCTGCGCAGAAGTCAACCAAACTTCACCCAATAGTGTATTGTATCACAATCTAGTAGTTACATTTGAAAATTTTGTTCTAGGACATTTTGTTTGAACGCAATCATCAAACTTAATTAAAAAAAGTCATTTAAGCCTTTTCACAGTGAGATCTATGCGATATGGCCGAGAAATGTAATTTTGATGTTAACTCCCAAACCGCTGCGCAGAAGTCAACCAAACTTCACCCAATAGTGTATTGTATCACAATCTAGTAGTTACATTTGAAAATTTTGTTCTAGGAAATTTTGTTTGAGCGCAATCATCAAACTTAATTAAAAAAGTCATTTAAGCCTTTTCACAGTGAGATCTATGCGATATGGCCGAGAAATGTAATTTTGATGTTAACTCCCAAACCGCTGCGCAGAAGTCAACCAAACTTCACCCATTAGTGTATTTTATCACAATCTAGTAGTTACATGTGGAAATTTGGTTCTAGGACATTTGATTTGAGCGCAATCCTCAAACTTAGGTCAAAAAAGCCATTTAAGCCTTTTCACAGTGAGATCTATGCGATATGGCCGAGAAATGTAATTTTGATGTTAACTCCCAAACCGCTGCGCAGAAGTCAACCAAACTTCACCCAATAGTGTATTGTATCACAATCTAGTAGTTACATTTAAAAATTTTGTTCTAGGACATTTTGTTTGAACGCAATCATCAAACTTAATTAAAAAAGTCATTTAAGCCTTTTCACAGTGAGATCTATGCGATATGGCCGAGAAATGTAATTTTGATGTTAACTCCCAAACCGCTGCGCAGAAGTCAACCAAACTTCACCCATTAGTGTATTGTATCACAATCTAGTAGTTACATGTGGAAATTTGGTTATAGGACATTTGATTTGAGCGCAATCCTCAAACTTAGGTCAAAAAAGCCATTTAAGCCTTTTCACAGTGAGATCTATGCGATATGGCCGAGAAATGTAATTTTGATGTTAACTCCCAAACCGCTGCGCAGAAGTCAACCAAACTTCACCCAATAGTGTATTGTATCACAATCTAGTAGTTACATTTGAAAATTTTGTTCTAGGAAATTTTGTTTGAGCGCAATCATCAAACTTAATTAAAAAAGTCATTTAAGCCTTTTCACAGTGAGATCTATGCGATATGGCCGAGAAATGTAATTTTGATGTTAACTCCCAAACCGCTGCGCAGAAGTCAACCAAACTTCACCCATTAGTGTATTTTATCAAAATCTAGTAGTTACATGTGGAAATTTGGTTCTAGGACATTTGATTTGAGCGCAATCCTCAAACTTAGGTCAAAAAAGCCATTAAAGCCTTTTCACAGTGAGATCTATGCGATATGGCCGAGAAATGTAATTTTGATGTTAACTCCCAAACCGCTGCGCAGAAGTCAACCAAACTTCACCCAATAGTGTATTGTATCACATTCTAGTAGTTACATTTGAAAATTTCGTTCTAGGACATTTGGTTTGAGCGCAATCCTCAAACTTAGGTCAAAAAAGCCATTTAAGCCTTTTCACAGTGAGATCTATGCGATATGGCCGAGAAATGTAATTTTGATGTTAACTCCCAAACCGCTGCGCAGAAGTCAACCAAACTTCACCCAATAGTGTATTGTATCACAATCTAGTAGTTACATTTGAAAATTTTGTTCTAGGACATTTTGTTTGAACGCAATCATCAAACTTAATTAAAAAAGTCATTTAAGCCTTTTCACAGTGAGATCTATGCGATATGGCCGAGAAATGTAATTTTGATGTTAACTCCCAAACCGCTGCGCAGAAGTCAACCAAACTTCACCCAATTGTGTATTGTATCACAATCTAGTAGTTACATTTGAAAATTTTGTTCTAGGACATTTTGTTTGAGCGCAATCCTCAAACTTAGGTCAAAAAAGCCATTTAAGCCTTTTCACAGTGAGATCTATGCGATATGGCCGAGAAATGTAATTTTGATGTTAACTCCCAAACCGCTGCGCAGAAGTCAACCAAACTTCACCCATTAGTGTATTGTATCACAATCTAGTAGTTACATGTGGAAATTTGGTTATAGGACATTTGATTTGAGCGCAATCCTCAAACTTAGGTCAAAAAAGCCATTTAAGCCTTTTCACAGTGAGATCTATGCGATATGGCCGAGAAATGTAATTTTGATGTTAACTCCCAAACCGCTGCGCAGAAGTCAACCAAACTTCACCCAATAGTGTATTGTATCACATTCTAGTAGTTACATTTTAAAATTTCGTTCAAGGACATTTGGTTTGAGCGCAATTATTAAACTTAGGTCAAAAAAGCCATTTAAGCCTTTTCACAGTGAGATATATGCGATATGGCCGAGAAATGTAATTTTGATGTTAACTCCCAAACCGCTGCGCAGAAGTCAACCAAACTTCACCCATTAGTGTATTTTATCACAATCTAGTAGTTACATGTGGAAATTTGGTTCTAGGACATTTGATTTGAGCGCAATCCTCAAACTTAGGTCAAAAAAGCCATTAAAGCCTTTTCACAGTGAGATCTATGCGATATGGCCGAGAAATGTAATTTTGATGTTAACTCCCAAACCGCTGCGCAGAAGTCAACCAAACTTCACCCAATAGTGTATTGTATCACATTCTAGTAGTTACATTTGAAAATTTCGTTCTAGGACATTTGGTTTGAGCGCAATCCTCAAACTTAGGTCAAAAAAGCCATTTAAGCCTTTTCACAGTGAGATCTATGCGATATGGCCGAGAAATGTAATTTTGATGTTAACTCCCAAACCGCTGCGCAGAAGTCAACCAAACTTCACCCAATAGTGTATTGTATCACAATCTAGTAGTTACATTTGAAAATTTTGTTCTAGGACATTTTGTTTGAACGCAATCATCAAACTTAATTAAAAAAGTCATTTAAGCCTTTTCACAGTGAGATCTATGCGATATGGCCGAGAAATGTAATTTTGATGTTAACTCCCAAACCGCTGCGCAGAAGTCAACCAAACTTCACCCAATTGTGTATTGTATCACAATCTAGTAGTTACATTTGAAAATTTTGTTCTAGGACATTTTGTTTGAGCGCAATCCTCAAACTTAGGTCAAAAAAGCCATTTAAGCCTTTTCACAGTGAGATCTATGCGATATGGCCGAGAAATGTAATTTTGATGTTAACTCCCAAACCGCTGCGCAGAAGTCAACCAAACTTCACCCATTAGTGTATTGTATCACAATCTAGTAGTTACATGTGGAAATTTGGTTATAGGACATTTGATTTGAGCGCAATCCTCAAACTTAGGTCAAAAAAGCCATTTAAGCCTTTTCACAGTGAGATCTATGCGATATGGCCGAGAAATGTAATTTTGATGTTAACTCCCAAACCGCTGCGCAGAAGTCAACCAAACTTCACCCAATAGTGTATTGTATCACATTCTAGTAGTTACATTTTAAAATTTCGTTCAAGGACATTTGGTTTGAGCGCAATTATTAAACTTAGGTCAAAAAAGCCATTTAAGCCTTTTCACAGTGAGATATATGCGATATGGCCGAGAAATGTAATTTTGATGTTAACTCCCAAACCGCTGCGCAGAAGTAAACCAAACTTCACCCATTAGTGTATTGTATCACAATCTAGTAGTTACATGTGGAAATTTGGTTCTAGGACATTTGATTTGAGCGAAATCCTCAAACTTAGGTCAAAAAAGCCATTTAAGCCTTTTCACAGTGAGATCTATGCGATATGGCCGAGAAATGTAATTTTGATGTTAACTCCCAAACCGCTGCGCAGAAGTAAACCAAACTTCACCCATTAGTGTATTGTATCACAATCTAGTAGTTACATGTGGAAATTTGGTTCTAGGACATTTGATTTTAGCGCAATCCTCAAACTTAGGTCAAAAAAGCCATTTAAGCCTTTTCACAGTGAGATCTATGCGATATGGCCGAGAAATGTAATTTTGATGTTAACTCCCAAACCGCTGCGCAGAAGTCAACCAAACTTCACCCAATAGTGTATTGTATCACAATCTAGTAGTTACATTTGAAAATTTTGTTCTAGGACATTTTGTTTGAACGCAATCATCAAACTTAATTAAAAAAGTCATTTAAGCCTTTTCACAGTGAGATCTATGCGATATGGCCGAGAAATGTAATTTTGATGTTAACTCCCAAACCGCTGCGCAGAAGTCAACCAAACTTCACCCATTAGTGTATTTTATCACAATCTAGTAGTTACATGTGGAAATTTGGTTCTAGGACATTTGATTTGAGCGCAATCCTCAAACTTAGGTCAAAAAAGCCATTTAAGCATTTTCACAGTGAGATCTATGCGATATGGCCGAGAAATGTAATTTTGATGTTCACTCCCAAACCGCTGCGCAGAAGTCAACCAAACTTCACCCAATAGTGTATTGTATCACAATCTAGTAGTTACATTTGAAAATTTTGTTCTAGGACATTTTGTTTGAACGCAATCATCAAACTTAATTAAAAAAGTCATTTAAGCCTTTTCACAGTGAGATCTATGCGATATGGCCGAGAAATGTAATTTTGATGTTAACTCCCAAACCGCTGCGCAGAAGTCAACCAAACTTCACCCATTAGTGTATTGTATCACAATCTAGTAGTTAGATGTGGAAATTTGGTTATAGGACATTTGATTTGAGCGCAATCCTCAAACTTAGGTCAAAAAAGCCATTTAAGCCTTTTCAAAGTGAGATCTATGCGATATGGCCGAGAAATGTAATTTTGATGTTAACTCCCAAACCGCTGCGCAGAAGTCAACCAAACTTCACCCAATAGTGTATTGTATCACATTCTAGTAGTTACATTTGAAAATTTCGTTCTAGGACATTTGGTTTGAGCGCAATCCTCAAACTTAGGTCAAAAAAGCCATTTAAGCCTTTTCACAGTGAGATCTATGCGATATGGCCGAGAAATGTAATTTTGATGTTAACTCCCAAACCGCTGCGCAGAAGTCAACCAAACTTCACCCAATAGTGTATTGTATCACAATCTAGTAGTTACATTTGAAAATTTTGTTTTATGAAATTTTGTTTGAGCGCAATCATCAAACTTAATTAAAAAAGTCATTTAAGCCTTTTCACAGTGAGATATATGCGATATGGCCGAGAAATGTAATTTTGATGTTCACTCCCAAACCGCTGCGCAGAAGACAACCAAACTTCACCCATTAGTGTATTGTATCACAATCTAGTAGTTACATGTGGAAATTTGGTTATAGGACATTTGATTTGAGCGCAATCCTCAAACTTAGGTCAAAAAAGCCATTTAAGCCTTTTCACAGTGAGATCTATGCGATATGGCCGAGAAATGTAATTTTGATGTTAACTCCCAAACCGCTGCGCAGAAGTCAACCAAACTTCACCCAATAGTGTATTGTATCACAATCTAGTAGTTACATTTGAAAATTTTGTTCTAGGACATTTTGTTTGAACGCAATCATCAAACTTAATTAAAAAAGTCATTTAAGCCTTTTCACAGTGAGATCTATGCGATATGGCCGAGAAATGTAATTTTGATGTTAACTACCAAACCGCTGCGCAGAAGTCAACCAAACTTCACCCAATCGTGTATTGTATCACAATCTAGTAGTTACATTTGAAAATTTTGTTCTAGGAAATTTTGTTTGAGCGCAATCATCAAACTTAATTAAAAAAGTCATTTAAGCCTTTTCACAGTGAGATCTATGCGATATGGCCGAGAAATGTAATTTTGATGTTAACTCCCAAACCGCTGCGCAGAAGTCAACCAAACTTCACCCATTAGTGTATTTTATCACAATCTAGTAGTTACATGTGGAAATTTGGTTCTAGGACATTTGGTTTGAGCGCAATCCTCAAACTTAGGTCAAAAAAGCCATTTAAGCCTTTTCACAGTGAGATCTATGCGATATGGCCGAGAAATGTAATTTTGATGTTAACTCCCAAACCGCTGCGCAGAAGTCAACCAAACTTCACCCAATAGTGTATTGTATCACAATCTAGTAGTTACATTTGAAAATTTTGTTCTAGGACATTTTGTTTGAACGCAATCATCAAACTTAATTAAAAAAGTCATTTAAGCCTTTTCACAGTGAGATCTATGCGATATGGCCGAGAAATGTAATTTTGATGTTAACTCCCAAACCGCTGCGCAGAAGTCAACCAAACTTCACCCAATTGTGTATTGTATCACAATCTAGTAGTTACATTTGAAAATTTTGTTCTAGGACATTTTGTTTGAGCGCAATCCTCAAACTTAGGTCAAAAAAGCCATTTAAGCCTTTTCACAGTGAGATCTATGCGATATGGCCGAGAAATGTAATTTTGATGTTAACTCCCAAACCGCTGCGCAGAAGTCAACCAAACTTCACCCATTAGTGTATTGTATCACAATCTAGTAGTTACATGTGGAAATTTGGTTATAGGACATTTGATTTGAGCGCAATCCTCAAACTTAGGTCAAAAAAGCCATTTAAGCCTTTTCACAGTGAGATCTATGCGATATGGCCGAGAAATGTAATTTTGATGTTAACTCCCAAACCGCTGCGCAGAAGTCAACCAAACTTCACCCAATAGTGTATTGTATCACATTCTAGTAGTTACATTTTAAAATTTCGTTCAAGGACATTTGGTTTGAGCGCAATTATTAAACTTAGGTCAAAAAAGCCATTTAAGCCTTTTCACAGTGAGATATATGCGATATGGCCGAGAAATGTAATTTTGATGTTAACTCCCAAACCGCTGCGCAGAAGTAAACCAAACTTCACCCATTAGTGTATTGTATCACAATCTAGTAGTTACATGTGGAAATTTGGTTCTAGGACATTTGATTTGAGCGAAATCCTCAAACTTAGGTCAAAAAAGCCATTTAAGCCTTTTCACAGTGAGATCTATGCGATATGGCCGAGAAATGTAATTTTGATGTTAACTCCCAAACCGCTGCGCAGAAGTAAACCAAACTTCACCCATTAGTGTATTGTATCACAATCTAGTAGTTACATGTGGAAATTTGGTTCTAGGACATTTGATTTTAGCGCAATCCTCAAACTTAGGTCAAAAAAGCCATTTAAGCCTTTTCACAGTGAGATCTATGCGATATGGCCGAGAAATGTAATTTTGATGTTAACTCCCAAACCGCTGCGCAGAAGTCAACCAAACTTCACCCAATAGTGTATTGTATCACAATCTAGTAGTTACATTTGAAAATTTTGTTCTAGGACATTTTGTTTGAACGCAATCATCAAACTTAATTAAAAAAGTCATTTAAGCCTTTTCACAGTGAGATCTATGCGATATGGCCGAGAAATGTAATTTTGATGTTAACTCCCAAACCGCTGCGCAGAAGTCAACCAAACTTCACCCATTAGTGTATTTTATCACAATCTAGTAGTTACATGTGGAAATTTGGTTCTAGGACATTTGATTTGAGCGCAATCCTCAAACTTAGGTCAAAAAAGCCATTTAAGCATTTTCACAGTGAGATCTATGCGATATGGCCGAGAAATGTAATTTTGATGTTCACTCCCAAACCGCTGCGCAGAAGTCAACCAAACTTCACCCAATAGTGTATTGTATCACAATCTAGTAGTTACATTTGAAAATTTTGTTCTAGGACATTTTGTTTGAACGCAATCATCAAACTTAATTAAAAAAGTCATTTAAGCCTTTTCACAGTGAGATCTATGCGATATGGCCGAGAAATGTAATTTTGATGTTAACTCCCAAACCGCTGCGCAGAAGTCAACCAAACTTCACCCATTAGTGTATTGTATCACAATCTAGTAGTTAGATGTGGAAATTTGGTTATAGGACATTTGATTTGAGCGCAATCCTCAAACTTAGGTCAAAAAAGCCATTTAAGCCTTTTCAAAGTGAGATCTATGCGATATGGCCGAGAAATGTAATTTTGATGTTAACTCCCAAACCGCTGCGCAGAAGTCAACCAAACTTCACCCAATAGTGTATTGTATCACATTCTAGTAGTTACATTTGAAAATTTCGTTCTAGGACATTTGGTTTGAGCGCAATCCTCAAACTTAGATCAAAAAAGCCATTTAAGCCTTTTCACAGTGAGATCTATGCGATATGGCCGAGAAATGTAATTTTGATGTTAACTCCCAAACCGCTGCGCAGAAGTCAACCAAACTTCACCCAATAGTGTATTGTATCACAATCTAGTAGTTACATTTGAAAATTTTGTTTTATGAAATTTTGTTTGAGCGCAATCATCAAACTTAATTAAAAAAGTCATTTAAGCCTTTTCACAGTGAGATATATGCGATATGGCCGAGAAATGTAATTTTGATGTTCACTCCCAAACCGCTGCGCAGAAGACAACCAAACTTCACCCATTAGTGTATTGTATCACAATCTAGTAGTTACATGTGGAAATTTGGTTATAGGACATTTGATTTGAGCGCAATCCTCAAACTTAGGTCAAAAAAGCCATTTAAGCCTTTTCACAGTGAGATCTATGCGATATGGCCGAGAAATGTAATTTTGATGTTAACTCCCAAACCGCTGCGCAGAAGTCAACCAAACTTCACCCAATAGTGTATTGTATCACAATCTAGTAGTTACATTTGAAAATTTTGTTCTAGGACATTTTGTTTGAACGCAATCATCAAACTTAATTAAAAAAGTCATTTAAGCCTTTTCACAGTGAGATCTATGCGATATGGCCGAGAAATGTAATTTTGATGTTAACTACCAAACCGCTGCGCAGAAGTCAACCAAACTTCACCCAATCGTGTATTGTATCACAATCTAGTAGTTACATTTGAAAATTTTGTTCTAGGAAATTTTGTTTGAGCGCAATCATCAAACTTAATTAAAAAAGTCATTTAAGCCTTTTCACAGTGAGATCTATGCGATATGGCCGAGAAATGTAAGTTTGATGTTAACTCCCAAACCGCTGCGCAGAAGTCAACCAAACTTCACCCATTAGTGTATTTTATCACAATCTAGTAGTTACATGTGGAAATTTGGTTCTAGGACATTTGATTTGAGCGCAATCCTCAAACTTAGGTCAAAAAAGCCATTTAAGCCTTTTCACAGTGAGATCTATGCGATATGGCCGAGAAATGTAATTTTGATGTTAACTCCCAAACCGCTGCGCAGAAGTCAACCAAACTTCACCCAATAGTGTATTGTATCACAATCTAGTAGTTACATTTGAAAATTTTGTTCTAGGACATTTTGTTTGAACGCAATCATCAAACTTAATTAAAAAAGTCATTTAAGCCTTTTCACAGTGAGATCTATGCGATATGGCCGAGAAATGTAATTTTGATGTTAACTCCCAAACCGCTGCGCAGAAGTAAACCAAACTTCACCCATTAGTGTATTGTATCACAATCTAGTAGTTACATGTGGAAATTTGGTTATAGGACATTTGATTTGAGCGCAATCCTCAAACTTAAGTCAAAAAAGCCATTTAAGCCTTTTCACAGTGAGATCTATGCGATATGGCCGAGAAATGTAATTTTGATGTTAACTCCCAAACCGCTGCGCAGAAGTCAACCAAACTTCACCCAATAGTGTATTGTATCACAATCTAGTAGTTACATTTGAAAATTTTGTTCTAGGAAATTTTGTTTGAGCGCAATCATCAAACTTAATTAAAAAAGTCATTTAAGCCTTTTCACAGTGAGATCTATGCGATATGGCCGAGAAATGTAATTTTGATGTTAACTCCCAAACCGCTGCGCAGAAGTCAACCAAACTTCACCCATTAGTGTATTTTATCACAATCTAGTAGTTACATGTGGAAATTTGGTTCTAGGACATTTGATTTGAGCGCAATCCTCAAACTTAGGTCAAAAAAGCCATTTAAGCCTTTTCACAGTGAGATCTATGCGATATGGCCGAGAAATGTAATTTTGATGTTCACTCCCAAACCGCTGCGCAGAAGTCAACCAAACTTCACCCATTAGTGTATTGTATCACAATCTAGTAGTTACATGTGGAAATTTGGTTATAGGACATTTGATTTGAGCGCAATCCTCAAACTTAGGTCAAAAAAGCCATTTAAGCCTTTTCACAGTGAGATCTATGCGATATGGCCGAGAAATGTAATTTTGATGTTAACTCCCAAACCGCTGCGCAGAAGTCAACCAAACTTCACCCAATAGTGTATTGTATCACAATCTAGTAGTTACATTTGAAAATTTTGTTCTAGGACATTTTGTTTGAACGCAATCATCAAACTTAATTAAAAAAAGTCATTTAAGCCTTTTCACAGTGAGATCTATGCGATATGGCCGAGAAATGTAATTTTGATGTTAACTCCCAAACCGCTGCGCAGAAGTCAACCAAACTTCACCCAATAGTGTATTGTATCACAATCTAGTAGTTACATTTGAAAATTTTGTTCTAGGAAATTTTGTTTGAGCGCAATCATCAAACTTAATTAAAAAAGTCATTTAAGCCTTTTCACAGTGAGATCTATGCGATATGGCCGAGAAATGTAATTTTGATGTTAACTCCCAAACCGCTGCGCAGAAGTCAACCAAACTTCACCCATTAGTGTATTTTATCACAATCTAGTAGTTACATGTGGAAATTTGGTTCTAGGACATTTGATTTGAGCGCAATCCTCAAACTTAGGTCAAAAAAGCCATTTAAGCCTTTTCACAGTGAGATCTATGCGATATGGCCGAGAAATGTAATTTTGATGTTAACTCCCAAACCGCTGCGCAGAAGTCAACCAAACTTCACCCAATAGTGTATTGTATCACAATCTAGTAGTTACATTTAAAAATTTTGTTCTAGGACATTTTGTTTGAACGCAATCATCAAACTTAATTAAAAAAGTCATTTAAGCCTTTTCACAGTGAGATCTATGCGATATGGCCGAGAAATGTAATTTTGATGTTAACTCCCAAACCGCTGCGCAGAAGTCAACCAAACTTCACCCATTAGTGTATTGTATCACAATCTAGTAGTTACATGTGGAAATTTGGTTATAGGACATTTGATTTGAGCGCAATCCTCAAACTTAGGTCAAAAAAGCCATTTAAGCCTTTTCACAGTGAGATCTATGCGATATGGCCGAGAAATGTAATTTTGATGTTAACTCCCAAACCGCTGCGCAGAAGTCAACCAAACTTCACCCAATAGTGTATTGTATCACAATCTAGTAGTTACATTTGAAAATTTTGTTCTAGGAAATTTTGTTTGAGCGCAATCATCAAACTTAATTAAAAAAGTCATTTAAGCCTTTTCACAGTGAGATCTATGCGATATGGCCGAGAAATGTAATTTTGATGTTAACTCCCAAACCGCTGCGCAGAAGTCAACCAAACTTCACCCATTAGTGTATTTTATCACAATCTAGTAGTTACATGTGGAAATTTGGTTCTAGGACATTTGATTTGAGCGCAATCCTCAAACTTAGGTCAAAAAAGCCATTTAAGCCTTTTCACAGTGAGATCTATGCGATATGGCCGAGAAATGTAATTTTGATGTTAACTCCCAAACCGCTGCGCAGAAGTCAACCAAACTTCACCCAATAGTGTATTGTATCACATTCTAGTAGTTACATTTGAAAATTTTGTTCTAGGACATTTGGTTTGAGCGCAATCCTCAAACTTAGGTCAAAAAAGCCATTTAAGCCTTTTCACAGTGAGATCTATGCGATATGGCCGAGAAATGTAATTTTGATGTTAACTCCCAAACCGCTGCGCAGAAGTCAACCAAACTTCACCCAATAGTGTATTGTATCACAATCTAGTAGTTACATTTGAAAATTTTGTTCTAGGACATTTTGTTTGAACGCAATCATCAAACTTAATTAAAAAAGTCATTTAAGCCTTTTCACAGTGAGATCTATGCGATATGGCCGAGAAATGTAATTTTGATGTTAACTCCCAAACCGCTGCGCAGAAGTCAACCAAACTTCACCCAATTGTGTATTGTATCACAATCTAGTAGTTACATTTGAAAATTTTGTTCTAGGACATTTTGTTTGAGCGCAATCCTCAAACTTAGGTCAAAAAAGCCATTTAAGCCTTTTCACAGTGAGATCTATGCGATATGGCCGAGAAATGTAATTTTGATGTTAACTCCCAAACCGCTGCGCAGAAGTCAACCAAACTTCACCCATTAGTGTATTGTATCACAATCTAGTAGTTACATGTGGAAATTTGGTTATAGGACATTTGATTTGAGCGCAATCCTCAAACTTAGGTCAAAAAAGCCATTTAAGCCTTTTCACAGTGAGATCTATGCGATATGGCCGAGAAATGTAATTTTGATGTTAACTCCCAAACCGCTGCGCAGAAGTCAACCAAACTTCACCCAATAGTGTATTGTATCACATTCTAGTAGTTACATTTTAAAATTTCGTTCAAGGACATTTGGTTTGAGCGCAATTATTAAACTTAGGTCAAAAAAGCCATTTAAGCCTTTTCACAGTGAGATATATGCGATATGGCCGAGAAATGTAATTTTGATGTTAACTCCCAAACCGCTGCGCAGAAGTAAACCAAACTTCACCCATTAGTGTATTGTATCACAATCTAGTAGTTACATGTGGAAATTTGGTTCTAGGACATTTGATTTGAGCGCAATCCTCAAACTTAGGTCAAAAAAGCCATTTAAGCCTTTTCACAGTGAGATCTATGCGATATGGCCGAGAAATGTAATTTTGATCTTAACTCCCAAACCGCTGCGCAGAAGTCAACCAAACTTCACCCAATAGTGTATTGTATCACATTCTAGTAGTTACATTTGAAAATTTTGTTCTAGGACATTTGGTTTGAGCGCAATTATTAAACTTAGGTCAAAAAAGCCATTTAAGCCTTTTCACAGTGAGATCTATGCGATATGGCCGAGAAATGTAATTTTGATGTTAACTCCCAAACCGCTGCGCAGAAGTCAACCAAACTTCACCCATTAGTGTATTGTATCACAATCTAGTAGTTACATGTGGAAATTTGGTTCTAGGACATTTGATTTGAGCGCAATCTTCAAACTTAATTAAAAAATGTAATTTAAGCCTTTTCACAGTGAGATCTATGCGATATGGCCGAGAAATGTAATTTTGATGTTAACTCCCAAACCGCTGCGCAGAAGTCAACCAAACTTCACACAATAGTGTATTTTATCACAATCTAGTAGTTACATATGGAAATTTGGTTCTAGGACATTTGATTTGAGTGCAATCCTCAAACTTAGGTCAAAAAAGCCATTTAAGCCTTTTCACAGTGAGATCTATGCGATATGGCCGAGAAATGTAATTTTGATGTTAACTCCCAAACCGCTGCGCAGAAGTCAACCAAACTTCACCCAATAGTGTATTGTATCACAATCTAGTAGTTACATTTAAAAATTTTGTTCTAGGACATTTTGTTTGAACGCAATCATCAAACTTAATTAAAAAAGTCATTTAAGCCTTTTCACAGTGAGATCTATGCGATATGGCCGAGAAATGTAATTTTGATGTTAACTCCCAAACCGCTGCGCAGAAGTAAACCAAACTTCACCCATTAGTGTATTGTATCACAATCTAGTAGTTACATGTGGAAATTTGGTTATAGGACATTTGATTTGAGCGCAATCCTCAAACTTAGGTCAAAAAAGCCATTTAAGCCTTTTCACAGTGAGATCTATGCGATATGGCCGAGAAATGTAATTTTGATGTTAACTCCCAAACCGCTGCGCAGAAGTCAACCAAACTTCACCCAATAGTGTATTGTATCACAATCTAGTAGTTACATTTGAAAATTTTGTTCTAGGAAATTTTGTTTGAGCGCAATCATCAAACTTAATCAAAAAAGTCATTTAAGCCTTTTCACAGTGAGATCTATGCGATATGGCCGAGAAATGTAATTTTGATGTTAACTCCCAAACCGCTGCGCAGAAGTCAACCAAACTTCACCCATTAGTGTATTTTATCACAATCTAGTAGTTACATGTGGAAATTTGGTTCTAGGACATTTGATTTGAGCGCAATCCTCAAACTTAGGTCAAAAAAGCCATTTAAGCCTTTTCACAGTGAGATCTATGCGATATGGCCGAGAAATGTAATTTTGATGTTCACTCCCAAACCGCTGCGCAGAAGTCAACCAAACTTCACCCATTAGTGTATTGTATCACAATCTAGTAGTTACATGTGGAAATTTGGTTATAGGACATTTGATTTGAGCGCAATCCTCAAACTTAGGTCAAAAAAGCCATTTAAGCCTTTTCACAGTGAGATCTATGCGATATGGCCGAGAAATGTAATTTTGATGTTAACTCCCAAACCGCTGCGCAGAAGTCAACCAAACTTCACCCAATAGTGTATTGTATCACAATCTAGTAGTTACATTTGAAAATTTTGTTCTAGGACATTTTGTTTGAACGCAATCATCAAACTTAATTAAAAAAAGTCATTTAAGCCTTTTCACAGTGAGATCTATGCGATATGGCCGAGAAATGTAATTTTGATGTTAACTCCCAAACCGCTGCGCAGAAGTCAACCAAACTTCACCCAATAGTGTATTGTATCACAATCTAGTAGTTACATTTGAAAATTTTGTTCTAGGAAATTTTGTTTGAGCGCAATCATCAAACTTAATTAAAAAAGTCATTTAAGCCTTTTCACAGTGAGATCTATGCGATATGGCCGAGAAATGTAATTTTGATGTTAACTCCCAAACCGCTGCGCAGAAGTCAACCAAACTTCACCCATTAGTGTATTTTATCACAATCTAGTAGTTACATGTGGAAATTTGGTTCTAGGACATTTGATTTGAGCGCAATCCTCAAACTTAGGTCAAAAAAGCCATTTAAGCCTTTTCACAGTGAGATCTATGCGATATGGCCGAGAAATGTAATTTTGATGTTAACTCCCAAACCGCTGCGCAGAAGTCAACCAAACTTCACCCAATAGTGTATTGTATCACAATCTAGTAGTTACATTTAAAAATTTTGTTCTAGGACATTTTGTTTGAACGCAATCATCAAACTTAATTAAAAAAGTCATTTAAGCCTTTTCACAGTGAGATCTATGCGATATGGCCGAGAAATGTAATTTTGATGTTAACTCCCAAACCGCTGCGCAGAAGTCAACCAAACTTCACCCATTAGTGTATTGTATCACAATCTAGTAGTTACATGTGGAAATTTGGTTATAGGACATTTGATTTGAGCGCAATCCTCAAACTTAGGTCAAAAAAGCCATTTAAGCCTTTTCACAGTGAGATCTATGCGATATGGCCGAGAAATGTAATTTTGATGTTAACTCCCAAACCGCTGCGCAGAAGTCAACCAAACTTCACCCAATAGTGTATTGTATCACAATCTAGTAGTTACATTTGAAAATTTTGTTCTAGGAAATTTTGTTTGAGCGCAATCATCAAACTTAATTAAAAAAGTCATTTAAGCCTTTTCACAGTGAGATCTATGCGATATGGCCGAGAAATGTAATTTTGATGTTAACTCCCAAACCGCTGCGCAGAAGTCAACCAAACTTCACCCATTAGTGTATTGTATCACAATCTAGTAGTTACATGTGGAAATTTGGTTATTGGACATTTGATTTGAGCGCAATCCTCAAACTTAGGTCAAAAAAGCCATTTAAGCCTTTTCACAGTGAGATCTATGCGATATGGCCGAGAAATGTAATTTTGATGTTAACTCCCAAACCGCTGCGCAGAAGTCAACCAAACTTCACCCAATAGTGTATTGTATCACAATCTAGTAGTTACATTTGAAAATTTTGTTCTAGGACATTTTGTTTGAACGCAATCATCAAACTTAATTAAAAAAGTCATTTAAGCCTTTTCACAGTGAGATCTATGCGATATGGCCGAGAAATGTAATTTTGATGTTAACTCCCAAACCGCTGCGCAGAAGTCAACCAAACTTCACCCATTAGTGTATTGTATCACAATCTAGTAGTTAGATGTGGAAATTTGGTTATAGGACATTTGATTTGAGCGCAATCCTCAAACTTAGGTCAAAAAAGCCATTTAAGCCTTTTCACAGTGAGATCTATGCGATATGGCCGAGAAATGTAATTTTGATGTTAACTCCCAAACCGCTGCGCAGAAGACAACCAAACTTTACCCAATAGTGTATTGTATCACATTCTAGTAGTTACATTTGAAAATTTCGTTCTAGGACATTTGGTTTGAGCGCAATCCTCAAACTTAGGTCAAAAAAGCCATTTAAGCCTTTTCACAGTGAGATCTATGCGATATGGCCGAGAAATGTAATTTTGATGTTAACTCCCAAACCGCTGCGCAGAAGTCAACCAAACTTCACCCATTAGTGTATTTTATCACAATCTAGTAGTTACATGTGGAAATTTGGTTCTAGGACATTTGATTTGAGCGCAATCCTCAAACTTAGGTCAAAAAAGCCATTTAAGCCTTTTCACAGTGAGATCTATGCGATATGGCCGAGAAATGTAATTTTGATGTTCACTCCCAAACCGCTGCGCAGAAGTCAACCAAACTTCACCCATTAGTGTATTGTATCACAATCTAGTAGTTACATGTGGAAATTTGGTTCTAGGACATTTGATTTGAGCGCAATCCTCAAACTTAGGTCAAAAAAGCCATTTAAGCCTTTTCACAGTGAGATCTATGCGATATGGCCGAGAAATGTAATTTTGATCTTAACTCCCAAACCGCTGCGCAGAAGTCAACCAAACTTCACCCAATAGTGTATTGTATCACATTCTAGTAGTTACATTTGAAAATTTTGTTCTAGGACATTTGGTTTGAGCGCAATCCTCAAACTTAGGTCAAAAAAGCCATTTAAGCCTTTTCACAGTGAGATCTATGCGATATGGCCGAGAAATGTAATTTTGATGTTAACTCCCAAACCGCTGCGCAGAAGTCAACCAAACTTCACCCAATAGTGTATTGTATCACAATCTAGTAGTTACATTTGAAAATTTTGTTCTAGGACATTTTGTTTGAACGCAATCATCAAACTTAATTAAAAAAGTCATTTAAGCCTTTTCACAGTGAGATCTATGCGATATGGCCGAGAAATGTAATTTTGATGTTAACTCCCAAACCGCTGCGCAGAAGTCAACCAAACTTCACCCAATTGTGTATTGTATCACAATCTAGTAGTTACATTTGAAAATTTTGTTCTAGGACATTTTGTTTGAGCGCAATCCTCAAACTTAGGTCAAAAAAGCCATTTAAGCCTTTTCACAGTGAGATCTATGCGATATGGCCGAGAAATGTAATTTTGATGTTAACTCCCAAACCGCTGCGCAGAAGTCAACCAAACTTCACCCATTAGTGTATTGTATCACAATCTAGTAGTTACATGTGGAAATTTGGTTATAGGACATTTGATTTGAGCGCAATCCTCAAACTTAGGTCAAAAAAGCCATTTAAGCCTTTTCACAGTGAGATCTATGCGATATGGCCGAGAAATGTAATTTTGATGTTAACTCCCAAACCGCTGCGCAGAAGTCAACCAAACTTCACCCAATAGTGTATTGTATCACATTCTAGTAGTTACATTTTAAAATTTCGTTCAAGGACATTTGGTTTGAGCGCAATTATTAAACTTAGGTCAAAAAAGCCATTTAAGCCTTTTCACAGTGAGATATATGCGATATGGCCGAGAAATGTAATTTTGATGTTAACTCCCAAACCGCTGCGCAGAAGTAAACCAAACTTCACCCATTAGTGTATTGTATCACAATCTAGTAGTTACATGTGGAAATTTGGTTCTAGGACATTTGATTTGAGCGCAATCCTCAAACTTAGGTCAAAAAAGCCATTTAAGCCTTTTCACAGTGAGATCTATGCGATATGGCCGAGAAATGTAATTTTGATCTTAACTCCCAAACCGCTGCGCAGAAGTCAACCAAACTTCACCCAATAGTGTATTGTATCACATTCTAGTAGTTACATTTGAAAATTTTGTTCTAGGACATTTGGTTTGAGCGCAATTATTAAACTTAGGTCAAAAAAGCCATTTAAGCCTTTTCACAGTGAGATCTATGCGATATGGCCGAGAAATGTAATTTTGATGTTAACTCCCAAACCGCTGCGCAGAAGTCAACCAAACTTCACCCATTAGTGTATTGTATCACAATCTAGTAGTTACATGTGGAAATTTGGTTCTAGGACATTTGATTTGAGCGCAATCTTCAAACTTAATTAAAAAATGTAATTTAAGCCTTTTCACAGTGAGATCTATGCGATATGGCCGAGAAATGTAATTTTGATGTTAACTCCCAAACCGCTGCGCAGAAGTCAACCAAACTTCACACAATAGTGTATTTTATCACAATCTAGTAGTTACATATGGAAATTTGGTTCTAGGACATTTGATTTGAGTGCAATCCTCAAACTTAGGTCAAAAAAGCCATTTAAGCCTTTTCACAGTGAGATCTATGCGATATGGCCGAGAAATGTAATTTTGATGTTAACTCCCAAACCGCTGCGCAGAAGTCAACCAAACTTCACCCAATAGTGTATTGTATCACAATCTAGTAGTTACATTTAAAAATTTTGTTCTAGGACATTTTGTTTGAACGCAATCATCAAACTTAATTAAAAAAGTCATTTAAGCCTTTTCACAGTGAGATCTATGCGATATGGCCGAGAAATGTAATTTTGATGTTAACTCCCAAACCGCTGCGCAGAAGTAAACCAAACTTCACCCATTAGTGTATTGTATCACAATCTAGTAGTTACATGTGGAAATTTGGTTATAGGACATTTGATTTGAGCGCAATCCTCAAACTTAGGTCAAAAAAGCCATTTAAGCCTTTTCACAGTGAGATCTATGCGATATGGCCGAGAAATGTAATTTTGATGTTAACTCCCAAACCGCTGCGCAGAAGTCAACCAAACTTCACCCAATAGTGTATTGTATCACAATCTAGTAGTTACATTTGAAAATTTTGTTCTAGGAAATTTTGTTTGAGCGCAATCATCAAACTTAATCAAAAAAGTCATTTAAGCCTTTTCACAGTGAGATCTATGCGATATGGCCGAGAAATGTAATTTTGATGTTAACTCCCAAACCGCTGCGCAGAAGTCAACCAAACTTCACCCATTAGTGTATTTTATCACAATCTAGTAGTTACATGTGGAAATTTGGTTCTAGGACATTTGATTTGAGCGCAATCCTCAAACTTAGGTCAAAAAAGCCATTTAAGCCTTTTCACAGTGAGATCTATGCGATATGGCCGAGAAATGTAATTTTGATGTTCACTCCCAAACCGCTGCGCAGAAGTCAACCAAACTTCACCCATTAGTGTATTGTATCACAATCTAGTAGTTACATGTGGAAATTTGGTTATAGGACATTTGATTTGAGCGCAATCCTCAAACTTAGGTCAAAAAAGCCATTTAAGCCTTTTCACAGTGAGATCTATGCGATATGGCCGAGAAATGTAATTTTGATGTTAACTCCCAAACCGCTGCGCAGAAGTCAACCAAACTTCACCCAATAGTGTATTGTATCACAATCTAGTAGTTACATTTGAAAATTTTGTTCTAGGACATTTTGTTTGAACGCAATCATCAAACTTAATTAAAAAAAGTCATTTAAGCCTTTTCACAGTGAGATCTATGCGATATGGCCGAGAAATGTAATTTTGATGTTAACTCCCAAACCGCTGCGCAGAAGTCAACCAAACTTCACCCAATAGTGTATTGTATCACAATCTAGTAGTTACATTTGAAAATTTTGTTCTAGGAAATTTTGTTTGAGCGCAATCATCAAACTTAATTAAAAAAGTCATTTAAGCCTTTTCACAGTGAGATCTATGCGATATGGCCGAGAAATGTAATTTTGATGTTAACTCCCAAACCGCTGCGCAGAAGTCAACCAAACTTCACCCATTAGTGTATTTTATCACAATCTAGTAGTTACATGTGGAAATTTGGTTCTAGGACATTTGATTTGAGCGCAATCCTCAAACTTAGGTCAAAAAAGCCATTTAAGCCTTTTCACAGTGAGATCTATGCGATATGGCCGAGAAATGTAATTTTGATGTTAACTCCCAAACCGCTGCGCAGAAGTCAACCAAACTTCACCCAATAGTGTATTGTATCACAATCTAGTAGTTACATTTAAAAATTTTGTTCTAGGACATTTTGTTTGAACGCAATCATCAAACTTAATTAAAAAAGTCATTTAAGCCTTTTCACAGTGAGATCTATGCGATATGGCCGAGAAATGTAATTTTGATGTTAACTCCCAAACCGCTGCGCAGAAGTCAACCAAACTTCACCCATTAGTGTATTGTATCACAATCTAGTAGTTACATGTGGAAATTTGGTTATAGGACATTTGATTTGAGCGCAATCCTCAAACTTAGGTCAAAAAAGCCATTTAAGCCTTTTCACAGTGAGATCTATGCGATATGGCCGAGAAATGTAATTTTGATGTTAACTCCCAAACCGCTGCGCAGAAGTCAACCAAACTTCACCCAATAGTGTATTGTATCACAATCTAGTAGTTACATTTGAAAATTTTGTTCTAGGAAATTTTGTTTGAGCGCAATCATCAAACTTAATTAAAAAAGTCATTTAAGCCTTTTCACAGTGAGATCTATGCGATATGGCCGAGAAATGTAATTTTGATGTTAACTCCCAAACCGCTGCGCAGAAGTCAACCAAACTTCACCCATTAGTGTATTGTATCACAATCTAGTAGTTACATGTGGAAATTTGGTTATTGGACATTTGATTTGAGCGCAATCCTCAAACTTAGGTCAAAAAAGCCATTTAAGCCTTTTCACAGTGAGATCTATGCGATATGGCCGAGAAATGTAATTTTGATGTTAACTCCCAAACCGCTGCGCAGAAGTCAACCAAACTTCACCCAATAGTGTATTGTATCACAATCTAGTAGTTACATTTGAAAATTTTGTTCTAGGACATTTTGTTTGAACGCAATCATCAAACTTAATTAAAAAAGTCATTTAAGCCTTTTCACAGTGAGATCTATGCGATATGGCCGAGAAATGTAATTTTGATGTTAACTCCCAAACCGCTGCGCAGAAGTCAACCAAACTTCACCCATTAGTGTATTGTATCACAATCTAGTAGTTAGATGTGGAAATTTGGTTATAGGACATTTGATTTGAGCGCAATCCTCAAACTTAGGTCAAAAAAGCCATTTAAGCCTTTTCACAGTGAGATCTATGCGATATGGCCGAGAAATGTAATTTTGATGTTAACTCCCAAACCGCTGCGCAGAAGACAACCAAACTTTACCCAATAGTGTATTGTATCACATTCTAGTAGTTACATTTGAAAATTTCGTTCTAGGACATTTGGTTTGAGCGCAATCCTCAAACTTAGGTCAAAAAAGCCATTTAAGCCTTTTCACAGTGAGATCTATGCGATATGGCCGAGAAATGTAATTTTGATGTTAACTCCCAAACCGCTGCGCAGAAGTCAACCAAACTTCACCCATTAGTGTATTTTATCACAATCTAGTAGTTACATGTGGAAATTTGGTTCTAGGACATTTGATTTGAGCGCAATCCTCAAACTTAGGTCAAAAAAGCCATTTAAGCCTTTTCACAGTGAGATCTATGCGATATGGCCGAGAAATGTAATTTTGATGTTCACTCCCAAACCGCTGCGCAGAAGTCAACCAAACTTCACCCATTAGTGTATTGTATCACAATCTAGTAGTTACATGTGGAAATTTGGTTCTAGGACATTTGATTTGAGCGCAATCCTCAAACTTAGGTCAAAAAAGCCATTTAAGCCTTTTCACAGTGAGATCTATGCGATATGGCCGAGAAATGTAATTTTGATCTTAACTCCCAAACCGCTGCGCAGAAGTCAACCAAACTTCACCCAATAGTGTATTGTATCACATTCTAGTAGTTACATTTGAAAATTTTGTTCTAGGACATTTGGTTTGAGCGCAATTATTAAACTTAGGTCAAAAAAGCCATTTAAGCCTTTTCACAGTGAGATCTATGCGATATGGCCGAGAAATGTAATTTTGATGTTAACTCCCAAACCGCTGCGCAGAAGTAAACCAAACTTCACCCATTAGTGTATTGTATCACAATCTAGTAGTTACATGTGGAAATTTGGTTATAGGACATTTGATTTGAGCGCAATCCTCAAACTTAGGTCAAAAAAGCCATTTAAGCCTTTTCACAGTGAGATCTATGCGATATGGCCGAGAAATGTAATTTTGATGTTAACTCCCAAACCGCTGCGCAGAAGTCAACCAAACTTCACCCAATAGTGTATTGTATCACAATCTAGTAGTTACATTTGAAAATTTTGTTCTAGGACATTTTGTTTGAACGCAATCATCAAACTTAATTAAAAAAAGTCATTTAAGCCTTTTCACAGTGAGATCTATGCGATATGGCCGAGAAATGTAATTTTGATGTTAACTCCCAAACCGCTGCGCAGAAGTCAACCAAACTTCACCCAATAGTGTATTGTATCACAATCTAGTAGTTACATTTGAAAATTTTGTTCTAGGAAATTTTGTTTGAGCGCAATCATCAAACTTAATTAAAAAAGTCATTTAAGCCTTTTCACAGTGAGATCTATGCGATATGGCCGAGAAATGTAATTTTGATGTTAACTCCCAAACCGCTGCGCAGAAGTCAACCAAACTTCACCCATTAGTGTATTTTATCACAATCTAGTAGTTACATGTGGAAATTTGGTTCTAGGACATTTGATTTGAGCGCAATCCTCAAACTTAGGTCAAAAAAGCCATTTAAGCCTTTTCACAGTGAGATCTATGCGATATGGCCGAGAAATGTAATTTTGATGTTAACTCCCAAACCGCTGCGCAGAAGTCAACCAAACTTCACCCAATAGTGTATTGTATCACAATCTAGTAGTTACATTTAAAAATTTTGTTCTAGGACATTTTGTTTGAACGCAATCATCAAACTTAATTAAAAAAGTCATTTAAGCCTTTTCACAGTGAGATCTATGCGATATGGCCGAGAAATGTAATTTTGATGTTAACTCCCAAACCGCTGCGCAGAAGTCAACCAAACTTCACCCATTAGTGTATTGTATCACAATCTAGTAGTTACATGTGGAAATTTGGTTATAGGACATTTGATTTGAGCGCAATCCTCAAACTTAGGTCAAAAAAGCCATTTAAGCCTTTTCACAGTGAGATCTATGCGATATGGCCGAGAAATGTAATTTTGATGTTAACTCCCAAACCGCTGCGCAGAAGTCAACCAAACTTCACCCAATAGTGTATTGTATCACAATCTAGTAGTTACATTTGAAAATTTTGTTCTAGGACATTTTGTTTGAACGCAATCATCAAACTTAATTAAAAAAGTCATTTAAGCCTTTTCACAGTGAGATCTATGCGATATGGCCGAGAAATGTAATTTTGATGTTAACTCCCAAACCGCTGCGCAGAAGTCAACCAAACTTCACCCAATCGTGTATTGTATCACAATCTAGTAGTTACATTTGAAAATTTTGTTCTAGGAAATTTTGTTTGAGCGCAATCATCAAACTTAATTAAAAAAGTCATTTAAGCCTTTTCTCAGTGAGATCAATGCGATATGGCCGAGAAATGTAATTTTGATGTTAACTCCCAAACCGCTGCGCAGAAGTCAACCAAACTTCACCCATTAGTGTATTTTATCACAATATAGTAGTTACATGTGGAAATTTGGTTCTAGGACATTTGATTTGAGCGCAATCCTCAAACTTAGGTCAAAAAAGCCATTTAAGCCTTTTCACAGTGAGATCTATGCGATATGGCCGAGAAATGTAATTTTGATGTTAACTCCCAAACCGCTGCGCAGAAGTCAACCAAACTTCACCCAATAGTGTATTGTATCACAATCTAGTAGTTACATTTGAAAATTTTGTTCTAGGACATTTTGTTTGAACGCAATCATCAAACTTAATTAAAAAAGTCATTTAAGCCTTTTCACAGTGAGATCTATGCGATATGGCCGAGAAATGTAATTTTGATGTTAACTCCCAAACCGCTGCGCAGAAGTCAACCAAACTTCACCCATTAGTGTATTGTATCACAATCTAGTAGTTACATGTGGAAATTTGGTTATAGGACATTTGATTTGAGCGCAATCCTCAAACTTAGGTCAAAAAAGCCATTTAAGCCTTTTCACAGTGAGATCTATGCGATATGGCCGAGAAATGTAATTTTGATGTTAACTCCCAAACCGCTGCGCAGAAGTCAACCAAACTTCACCCAATAGTGTATTGTATCACAATCTAGTAGTTACATTTGAAAATTTTGTTCTAGGAAATTTTGTTTGAGCGCAATCATCAAACTTAATTAAAAAAGTCATTTAAGCCTTTTCACAGTGAGATCTATGCGATATGGCCGAGAAATGTAATTTTGATGTTAACTCCCAAACCGCTGCGCAGAAGTCAACCAAACTTCACCCATTAGTGTATTTTATCACAATCTAGTAGTTACATGTGGAAATTTGGTTCTAGGACATTTGATTTGAGCGCAATCCTCAAACTTAGGTCAAAAAAGCCATTTAAGCCTTTTCACAGTGAGATCTATGCGATATGGCCGAGAAATGTAATTTTGATGTTCACTCCCAAACCGCTGCGCAGAAGTCAACCAAACTTCACCCATTAGTGTATTGTATCACAATCTAGTAGTTACATGTGGAAATTTGGTTATAGGACATTTGATTTGAGCGCAATCCTCAAACTTAGGTCAAAAAAGCCATTTAAGCCTTTTCACAGTGAGATCTATGCGATATGGCCGAGAAATGTAATTTTGATGTTAACTCCCAAACCGCTGCGCAGAAGTCAACCAAACTTCACCCAATAGTGTATTGTATCACAATCTAGTAGTTACATTTGAAAATTTTGTTCTAGGACATTTTGTTTGAACGCAATCATCAAACTTAATTAAAAAAAAGTCATTTAAGCCTTTTCACAGTGAGATCTATGCGATATGGCCGAGAAATGTAATTTTGATGTTAACTCCCAAACCGCTGCGCAGAAGTCAACCAAACTTCACCCAATAGTGTATTGTATCACAATCTAGTAGTTACATTTGAAAATTTTGTTCTAGGAAATTTTGTTTGAGCGCAATCATCAAACTTAATTAAAAAAGTCATTTAAGCCTTTTCACAGTGAGATCTATGCGATATGGCCGAGAAATGTAATTTTGATGTTAACTCCCAAACCGCTGCGCAGAAGTCAACCAAACTTCACCCATTAGTGTATTTTATCACAATCTAGTAGTTACATGTGGAAATTTGGTTCTAGGACATTTGATTTGAGCGCAATCCTCAAACTTAGGTCAAAAAAGCCATTTAAGCCTTTTCACAGTGAGATCTATGCGATATGGCCGAGAAATGTAATTTTGATGTTAACTCCCAAACCGCTGCGCAGAAGTCAACCAAACTTCACCCAATAGTGTATTGTATCACAATCTAGTAGTTACATTTAAAAATTTTGTTCTAGGACATTTTGTTTGAACGCAATCATCAAACTTAATTAAAAAAGTCATTTAAGCCTTTTCACAGTGAGATCTATGCGATATGGCCGAGAAATGTAATTTTGATGTTAACTCCCAAACCGCTGCGCAGAAGTCAACCAAACTTCACCCATTAGTGTATTGTATCACAATCTAGTAGTTACATGTGGAAATTTGGTTATAGGACATTTGATTTGAGCGCAATCCTCAAACTTAGGTCAAAAAAGCCATTTAAGCCTTTTCACAGTGAGATCTATGCGATATGGCCGAGAAATGTAATTTTGATGTTAACTCCCAAACCGCTGCGCAGAAGTCAACCAAACTTCACCCAATAGTGTATTGTATCACAATCTAGTAGTTACATTTGAAAATTTTGTTCTAGGAAATTTTGTTTGAGCGCAATCATCAAACTTAATTAAAAAAGTCATTTAAGCCTTTTCACAGTGAGATCTATGCGATATGGCCGAGAAATGTAATTTTGATGTTAACTCCCAAACCGCTGCGCAGAAGTCAACCAAACTTCACCCATTAGTGTATTTTATCACAATCTAGTAGTTACATGTGGAAATTTGGTTCTAGGACATTTGATTTGAGCGCAATCCTCAAACTTAGGTCAAAAAAGCCATTTAAGCCTTTTCACAGTGAGATCTATGCGATATGGCCGAGAAATGTAATTTTGATGTTAACTCCCAAACCGCTGCGCAGAAGTCAACCAAACTTCACCCAATAGTGTATTGTATCACATTCTAGTAGTTACATTTGAAAATTTCGTTCTAGGACATTTGGTTTGAGCGCAATCCTCAAACTTAGGTCAAAAAAGCCATTTAAGCCTTTTCACAGTGAGATCTATGCGATATGGCCGAGAAATGTAATTTTGATGTTAACTCCCAAACCGCTGCGCAGAAGTCAACCAAACTTCACCCAATAGTGTATTGTATCACAATCTAGTAGTTACATTTGAAAATTTTGTTCTAGGACATTTTGTTTGAACGCAATCATCAAACCTAATTAAAAAAGTCATTTAAGCCTTTTCACAGTGAGATCTATGCGATATGGCCGAGAAATGTAATTTTGATGTTAACTCCCAAACCGCTGCGCAGAAGTCAACCAAACTTCACCCAATTGTGTATTGTATCACAATCTAGTAGTTACATTTGAAAATTTTGTTCTAGAACATTTTGTTTGAGCGCAATCCTCAAACTTAGGTCAAAAAAGCCATTTAAGCCTTTTCACAGTGAGATCTATGCGATATGGCCGAGAAATGTAATTTTGATGTTAACTCCCAAACCGCTGCGCAGAAGTCAACCAAACTTCACCCATTAGTGTATTGTATCACAATCTAGTAGTTACATGTGGAAATTTGGTTATAGGACATTTGATTTGAGCGCAATCCTCAAACTTAGGTCAAAAAAGCCATTTAAGCCTTTTCACAGTGAGATCTATGCGATATGGCCGAGAAATGTAATTTTGATGTTAACTCCCAAACCGCTGCGCAGAAGTCAACCAAACTTCACCCAATAGTGTATTGTATCACATTCTAGTAGTTACATTTTAAAATTTCGTTCAAGGACATTTGGTTTGAGCGCAATTATTAAACTTAGGTCAAAAAAGCCATTTAAGCCTTTTCACAGTGAGATATATGCGATATGGCCGAGAAATGTAATTTTGATGTTAACTCCCAAACCGCTGCGCAGAAGTAAACCAAACTTCACCCATTAGTGTATTGTATCACAATCTAGTAGTTACATGTGGAAATTTGGTTCTAGGACATTTGATTTGAGCGCAATCCTCAAACTTAGGTCAAAAAAGCCATTTAAGCCTTTTCACAGTGAGATCTATGCGATATGGCCGAGAAATGTAATTTTGATCTTAACTCCCAAACCGCTGCGCAGAAGTCAACCAAACTTCACCCAATAGTGTATTGTATCACATTCTAGTAGTTACATTTGAAAATTTTGTTCTAGGACATTTGGTTTGAGCGCAATTATTAAACTTAGGTCAAAAAAGCCATTTAAGCCTTTTCACAGTGAGATCTATGCGATATGGCCGAGAAATGTAATTTTGATGTTAACTCCCAAACCGCTGCGCAGAAGTAAACCAAACTTCACCCATTAGTGTATTGTATCACAATCTAGTAGTTACATGTGGAAATTTGGTTCTAGGACATTTGATTTTAGCGCAATCCTCAAACTTAGGTCAAAAAAGCCATTTAAGCCTTTTCACAGTGAGATCTATGCGATATGGCCGAGAAATGTAATTTTGATGTTAACTCCCAAACCGCTGCGCAGAAGTCAACCAAACTTCACCCAATAGTGTATTGTATCACAATCTAGTAGTTACATTTGAAAATTTTGTTCTAGGAAATTTTGTTTGAGCGCAATCATCAAACTTAATTAAAAAAGTCATTTAATTCTTTTCACAGTGAGATCTATGCGATATGGCCGAGAAATGTAATTTTGATGTTAACTCCCAAACCGCTGCGCAGAAGTCAACCAAACTTCACCCATTAGTGTATTTTATCACAATCTAGTAGTTACATGTGGAAATTTGGTTCTAGGACATTTGATTTGAGCGCAATCCTCAAACTTAGGTCAAAAAAGCCATTTAAGCCTTTTCACAGTGAGATCTATGCGATATGGCCGAGAAATGTAATTTTGATGTTCACTCCCAAACCGCTGCGCAGAAGTCAACCAAACTTCACCCATTAGTGTATTGTATCACAATCTAGTAGTTACATGTGGAAATTTGGTTATAGGACATTTGATTTGAGCGCAATCCTCAAACTTAGGTCAAAAAAGCCATTTAAGCCTTTTCACAGTGAGATCTATGCGATATGGCCGAGAAATGTAATTTTGATGTTAACTCCCAAACCGCTGCGCAGAAGTCAACCAAACTTCACCCAATAGTGTATTGTATCACAATCTAGTAGTTACATTTGAAAATTTTGTTCTAGGACATTTTGTTTGAACGCAATCATCAAACTTAATTAAAAAAGTCATTTAAGCCTTTTCACAGTGAGATCTATGCGATATGGCCGAGAAATGTAATTTTGATGTTAACTCCCAAACCGCTGCGCAGAAGTCAACCAAACTTCACCCAATAGTGTATTGTATCACAATCTAGTAGTTACATTTGAAAATTTTGTTCTAGGAAATTTTGTTTGAGCGCAATCATCAAACTTAATTAAAAAAGTCATTTAAGCCTTTTCACAGTGAGATCTATGCGATATGGCCGAGAAATGTAATTTTGATGTTAACTCCCAAACCGCTGCGCAGAAGTCAACCAAACTTCACCCATTAGTGTATTTTATCACAATCTAGTAGTTACATGTGGAAATTTGGTTCTAGGACATTTGATTTGAGCGCAATCCTCAAACTTAGGTCAAAAAAGCCATTTAAGCCTTTTCACAGTGAGATCTATGCGATATGGCCGAGAAATGTAATTTTGATGTTAACTCCCAAACCGCTGCGCAGAAGTCAACCAAACTTCACCCAATAGTGTATTGTATCACATTCTAGTAGTTACATTTGAAAATTTCGTTCTAGGACATTTGGTTTGAGCGCAATCCTCAAACTTAGGTCAAAAAAGCCATTTAAGCCTTTTCACAGTGAGATCTATGCGATATGGCCGAGAAATGTAATTTTGATGTTAACTCCCAAACCGCTGCGCAGAAGTCAACCAAACTTCACCCATTAGTGTATTGTATCACAATCTAGTAGTTACATGTGGAAATTTGGTTCTAGGACATTTGATTTGAGCGCAATCCTCAAACTTAGGTCAAAAAAGCCATTTAAGCCTTTTCACAGTGAGATCTATGCGATATGGCCGAGAAATGTAATTTTGATGTTAACTCCCAAACCGCTGCGCAGAAGTCAACCAAACTTCACCCAATAGTGTATTGTATCACAATCTAGTAGTTACATTTGAAAATTTTGTTCTAGGACATTTTGTTTGAACGCAATCATCAAACTTAATTAAAAAAGTCATTTAAGCCTTTTCACAGTGAGATCTATGCGATATGGCCGAGAAATGTAATTTTGATGTTAACTCCCAAACCGCTGCGCAGAAGTCAACCAAACTTCACCCATTAGTGTATTTTATCACAATCTAGTAGTTACATGTGGAAATTTGGTTCTAGGACATTTGATTTGAGCGCAATCCTCAAACTTAGGTCAAAAAAGCCATTTAAGCCTTTTCACAGTGAGATCTATGCGATATGGCCGAGAAATGTAATTTTGATGTTCACTCCCAAACCGCTGCGCAGAAGTCAACCAAACTTCACCCATTAGTGTATTGTATCACAATCTAGTAGTTACATGTGAAAATTTGGTTCTAGGACATTTGATTTGAGCGCAATCCTCAAACTTAGGTCAAAAAAGCCATTTAAGCCTTTTCACAGTGAGATCTATGCGATATGGCCGAGAAATGTAATTTTGATGTTAACTCCCAAACCGCTGCGCAGAAGTCAACCAAACTTCACCCAATAGTGTATTGTATCACAATCTAGTAGTTATATTTGAAAATTTTGTTCTAGGACATTTTGTTTGAGCGCAATCCTCAAACTTAGGTCAAAAAAGCCATTTAAGCCTTTTCACAGTGAGATCTATGCGATATGGCCGAGAAATGTAATTTTGATGTTAACTCCCAAACCGCTGCGCAGAAGTCAACCAAACTTCACCCAATAGTGTATTGTATCACAATCTAGTAGTTACATTTGAAAATTTTGTTCTAGGACATTTTGTTTGAACGCAATCATCAAACTTAATTAAAAAAGTCATTTAAGCCTTTTCACAGTGAGATCTATGCGATATGGCCGAGAAATGTAATTTTGATGTTAACTCCCAAACCGCTGCGCAGAAGTCAACCAAACTTCACCCATTAGTGTATTGTATCACAATCTAGTAGTTACATGTGGAAATTTGGTTATTGGACATTTGATTTGAGCGCAATCCTCAAACTTAGGTCAAAAAAGCCATTTAAGCCTTTTCACAGTGAGATCTATGCGATATGGCCGAGAAATGTAATTTTGATGTTAACTCCCAAACCGCTGCGCAGAAGTCAACCAAACTTCACCCAATAGTGTATTGTATCACAATCTAGTAGTTACATTTGAAAATTTTGTTCTAGGACATTTTGTTTGAACGCAATCATCAAACTTAATTAAAAAAGTCATTTAAGCCTTTTCACAGTGAGATCTATGCGATATGGCCGAGAAATGTAATTTTGATGTTAACTCCCAAACCGCTGCGCAGAAGTCAACCAAACTTCACCCATTAGTGTATTGTATCACAATCTAGTAGTTAGATGTGGAAATTTGGTTATAGGACATTTGATTTGAGCGCAATCCTCAAACTTAGGTCAAAAAAGCCATTTAAGCCTTTTCACAGTGAGATCTATGCGATATGGCCGAGAAATGTAATTTTGATGTTAACTCCCAAACCGCTGCGCAGAAGACAACCAAACTTTACCCAATAGTGTATTGTATCACATTCTAGTAGTTACATTTGAAAATTTCGTTCTAGGACATTTGGTTTGAGCGCAATCCTCAAACTTAGGTCAAAAAAGCCATTTAAGCCTTTTCACAGTGAGATCTATGCGATATGGCCGAGAAATGTAATTTTGATGTTAACTCCCAAACCGCTGCGCAGAAGTCAACCAAACTTCACCCATTAGTGTATTGTATCACAATCTAGTAGTTACATGTGGAAATTTGGTTCTAGGACATTTGATTTGAGCGCAATCCTCAAACTTAGGTCAAAAAAGCCATTTAAGCCTTTTCACAGTGAGATCTATGCGATATGGCCGAGAAATGTAATTTTGATGTTAACTCCCAAACCGCTGCGCAGAAGTAAACCAAACTTCACCCATTAGTGTATTGTATCACAATCTAGTAGTTACATGTGGAAATTTGGTTCTAGGACATTTGATTTGAGCGCAATCCTCAAACTTAGGTCAAAAAAGCCATTTAAGCCTTTTCACAGTGAGATCTATGCGATATGGCCGAGAAATGTAATTTTTATCTTAACTCCCAAACCGCTGCGCAGAAGTCAACCAAACTTCACCCAATAGTGTATTGTATCACATTCTAGTAGTTACATTTGAAAATTTCGTTCTAGGACATTTGGTTTGAGCGCAATTATTAAACTTAGGTCAAAAAAGCCATTTAAGCCTTTTCACAGTGAGATCTATGCGATATGGCCGAGAAATGTAATTTTGATGTTCACTCCCAAACCGCTGCGCAGAAGACAACCAAACTTCACCCATTAGTGTATTGTATCACAATCTAGTAGTTACATGTGGAAATTTGGTTATAGGACATTTGATTTGAGCGCAATCCTCAAACTTAGGTCAAAAAAGCCATTTAAGCCTTTTCACAGTGAGATCTATGCGATATGGCCGAGAAATGTAATTTTGATGTTAACTCCCAAACCGCTGCGCAGAAGTCAACCAAACTTCACCCAATAGTGTATTGTATCACAATCTAGTAGTTACATTTGAAAATTTTGTTCTAGGACATTTTGTTTGAACGCAATCATCAAACTTAATTAAAAAAGTCATTTAAGCCTTTTCACAGTGAGATCTATGCGATATGGCCGAGAAATGTAATTTTGATGTTAACTCCCAAACCGCTGCGCAGAAGTCAACCAAACTTCACCCAATCGTGTATTGTATCACAATCTAGTAGTTACATTTGAAAATTTTGTTCTAGGAAATTTTGTTTGAGCGCAATCATCAAACTTAATTAAAAAAGTCATTTAAGCCTTTTCACAGTGAGATCTATGCGATATGGCCGAGAAATGTAATTTTGATGTTAACTCCCAAACCGCTGCGCAGAAGTCAACCAAACTTCACCCATTAGTGTATTTTATCACAATCTAGTAGTTACATGTGGAAATTTGGTTCTAGGACATTTGATTTGAGCGCAATCCTCAAACTTAGGTCAAAAAAGCCATTTAAGCCTTTTCACAGTGAGATCTATGCGATATGGCCGAGAAATGTAATTTTGATGTTAACTCCCAAACCGCTGCGCAGAAGTCAACCAAACTTCACCCAATAGTGTATTGTATCACAATCTAGTAGTTACATTTGAAAATTTTGTTCTAGGACATTTTGTTTGAACGCAATCATCAAACTTAATTAAAAAAGTCATTTAAGCCTTTTCACAGTGAGATCTATGCGATATGGCCGAGAAATGTAATTTTGATGTTAACTCCCAAACCGCTGCGCAGAAGTAAACCAAACTTCACCCATTAGTGTATTGTATCACAATCTAGTAGTTACATGTGGAAATTTGGTTATAGGACATTTGATTTGAGCGCAATCCTCAAACTTAGGTCAAAAAAGCCATTTAAGCCTTTTCACAGTGAGATCTATGCGATATGGCCGAGAAATGTAATTTTGATGTTAACTCCCAAACCGCTGCGCAGAAGTCAACCAAACTTCACCCAATAGTGTATTGTATCACAATCTAGTAGTTACATTTGAAAATTTTGTTCTAGGAAATTTTGTTTGAGCGCAATCATCAAACTTAATTAAAAAAGTCATTTAAGCCTTTTCACAGTGAGATCTATGCGATATGGCCGAGAAATGTAATTTTGATGTTAACTCCCAAACCGCTGCGCAGAAGTCAACCAAACTTCACCCATTAGTGTATTTTATCACAATCTAGTAGTTACATGTGGAAATTTGGTTCTAGGACATTTGATTTGAGCGCAATCCTCAAACTTAGGTCAAAAAAGCCATTTAAGCCTTTTCACAGTGAGATCTATGCGATATGGCCGAGAAATGTAATTTTGATGTTCACTCCCAAACCGCTGCGCAGAAGTCAACCAAACTTCACCCATTAGTGTATTGTATCACAATCTAGTAGTTACATGTGGAAATTTGGTTATAGGACATTTGATTTGAGCGCAATCCTCAAACTTAGGTCAAAAAAGCCATTTAAGCCTTTTCACAGTGAGATCTATGCGATATGGCCGAGAAATGTAATTTTGATGTTAACTCCCAAACCGCTGCGCAGAAGTCAACCAAACTTCACCCAATAGTGTATTGTATCACAATCTAGTAGTTACATTTGAAAATTTTGTTCTAGGACATTTTGTTTGAACGCAATCATCAAACTTAATTAAAAAAAGTCATTTAAGCCTTTTCACAGTGAGATCTATGCGATATGGCCGAGAAATGTAATTTTGATGTTAACTCCCAAACCGCTGCGCAGAAGTCAACCAAACTTCACCCATTAGTGTATTTTATCACAATCTAGTAGTTACATGTGGAAATTTGGTTCTAGGACATTTGATTTGAGCGCAATCCTCAAACTTAGGTCAAAAAAGCCATTTAAGCCTTTTCACAGTGAGATCTATGCGATATGGCCGAGAAATGTAATTTTGATGTTAACTCCCAAACCGCTGCGCAGAAGTCAACCAAACTTCACCCAATAGTGTATTGTATCACAATCTAGTAGTTACATTTAAAAATTTTGTTCTAGGACATTTTGTTTGAACGCAATCATCAAACTTAATTAAAAAAGTCATTTAAGCCTTTTCACAGTGAGATCTATGCGATATGGCCGAGAAATGTAATTTTGATGTTAACTCCCAAACCGCTGCGCAGAAGTCAACCAAACTTCACCCATTAGTGTATTGTATCACAATCTAGTAGTTACATGTGGAAATTTGGTTATAGGACATTTGATTTGAGCGCAATCCTCAAACTTAGGTCAAAAAAGCCATTTAAGCCTTTTCACAGTGAGATCTATGCGATATGGCCGAGAAATGTAATTTTGATGTTAACTCCCAAACCGCTGCGCAGAAGTCAACCAAACTTCACCCAATAGTGTATTGTATCACAATCTAGTAGTTACATTTGAAAATTTTGTTCTAGGAAATTTTGTTTGAGCGCAATCATCAAACTTAATTAAAAAAGTCATTTAAGCCTTTTCACAGTGAGATCTATGCGATATGGCCGAGAAATGTAATTTTGATGTTAACTCCCAAACCGCTGCGCAGAAGTCAACCAAACTTCACCCATTAGTGTATTTTATCACAATCTAGTAGTTACATGTGGAAATTTGGTTCTAGGACATTTGATTTGAGCGCAATCCTCAAACTTAGGTCAAAAAAGCCATTTAAGCCTTTTCACAGTGAGATCTATGCGATATGGCCGAGAAATGTAATTTTGATGTTAACTCCCAAACCGCTGCGCAGAAGTCAACCAAACTTCACCCAATAGTGTATTGTATCACATTCTAGTAGTTACATTTGAAAATTTCGTTCTAGGACATTTGGTTTGAGCGCAATCCTCAAACTTAGGTCAAAAAAGCCATTTAAGCCTTTTCACAGTGAGATCTATGCGATATGGCCGAGAAATGTAATTTTGATGTTAACTCCCAAACCGCTGCGCAGAAGTCAACCAAACTTCACCCAATAGTGTATTGTATCACAATCTAGTAGTTACATTTGAAAATTTTGTTCTAGGACATTTTGTTTGAACGCAATCATCAAACTTAATTAAAAAAGTCATTTAAGCCTTTTCACAGTGAGATCTATGCGATATGGCCGAGAAATGTAATTTTGATGTTAACTCCCAAACCGCTGCGCAGAAGTCAACCAAACTTCACCCAATTGTGTATTGTATCACAATCTAGTAGTTACATTTGAAAATTTTGTTCTAGGACATTTTGTTTGAGCGCAATCCTCAAACTTAGGTCAAAAAAGCCATTTAAGCCTTTTCAAAGTGAGATCTATGCGATATGGCCGAGAAATGTAATTTTGATGTTAACTCCCAAACCGCTGCGCAGAAGTCAACCAAACTTCACCCATTAGTGTATTGTATCACAATCTAGTAGTTACATGTGGAAATTTGGTTATAGGACATTTGATTTGAGCGCAATCCTCAAACTTAGGTCAAAAAAGCCATTTAAGCCTTTTCACAGTGAGATCTATGCGATATGGCCGAGAAATGTAATTTTGATGTTAACTCCCAAACCGCTGCGCAGAAGTCAACCAAACTTCACCCAATAGTGTATTGTATCACATTCTAGTAGTTACATTTTAAAATTTCGTTCAAGGACATTTGGTTTGAGCGCAATTATTAAACTTAGGTCAAAAAAGCCATTTAAGCCTTTTCACAGTGAGATATATGCGATATGGCCGAGAAATGTAATTTTGATGTTAACTCCCAAACCGCTGCGCAGAAGTAAACCAAACTTCACCCATTAGTGTATTGTATCACAATCTAGTAGTTACATGTGGAAATTTGGTTCTAGGACATTTGATTTGAGCGCAATCCTCAAACTTAGGTCAAAAAAGCCATTTAAGCCTTTTCACAGTGAGATCTATGCGATATGGCCGAGAAATGTAATTTTGATCTTAACTCCCAAACCGCTGCGCAGAAGTCAACCAAACTTCACCCAATAGTGTATTGTATCACATTCTAGTAGTTACATTTGAAAATTTTGTTCTAGGACATTTGGTTTGAGCGCAATTATTAAACTTAGGTCAAAAAAGCCATTTAAGCCTTTTCACAGTGAGATCTATGCGATATGGCCGAGAAATGTAATTTTGATGTTAACTCCCAAACCGCTGCGCAGAAGTAAACCAAACTTCACCCATTAGTGTATTGTATCACAATCTAGTAGTTACATGTGGAAATTTGGTTCTAGGACATTTGATTTTAGCGCAATCCTCAAACTTAGGTCAAAAAAGCCATTTAAGCCTTTTCACAGTGAGATCTATGCGATATGGCCGAGAAATGTAATTTTGATGTTCACTCCCAAACCGCTGCGCAGAAGTCAACCAAACTTCACCCAATAGTGTATTGTATCACATTCTAGTAGTTACATTTGAAAATTTCGTTCTAGGACATTTGGTTTGAGCGCAATCCTCAAACTTAGGTCAAAAAAGCCATTTAAGCCTTTTCACAGTGAGATCTATGCGATATGGCCGAGAAATGTAATTTTGATGTTAACTCCCAAACCGCTGCGCAGAAGTCAACCAAACTTCACCCAATAGTGTATTGTATCACAATCTAGTAGTTACATTTGAAAATTTTGTTCTAGGACATTTTGTTTGAACGCAATCATCAAACTTAATTAAAAAAGTCATTTAAGCCTTTTCACAGTGAGATCTATGCGATATGGCCGAGAAATGTAATTTTGATGTTAACTCCCAAACCGCTGCGCAGAAGTCAACCAAACTTCACCCAATAGTGTATTGTATCACAATCTAGTAGTTACATTTGAAAATTTTGTTCTAGGACATTTTGTTTGAGCGCAATCCTCAAACTTAGGTCAAAAAAGCCATTTAAGCCTTTTCACAGTGAGATCTATGCGATATGGCCGAGAAATGTAATTTTGATGTTAACTCCCAAACCGCTGCGCAGAAGTCAACCAAACTTCACCCATTAGTGTATTGTATCACAATCTAGTAGTTACATGTGGAAATTTGGTTATAGGACATTTGATTTGAGCGCAATCCTCAAACTTAGGTCAAAAAAGCCATTTAAGCCTTTTCACAGTGAGATCTATGCGATATGGCCGAGAAATGTAATTTTGATGTTAACTCCCAAACCGCTGCGCAGAAGTCAACCAAACTTCACCCAATAGTGTATTGTATCACATTCTAGTAGTTACATTTTAAAATTTCGTTCAAGGACATTTGGTTTGAGCGCAATTATTAAACTTAGGTCAAAAAAGCCATTTAAGCCTTTTCACAGTGAGATATATGCGATATGGCCGAGAAATGTAATTTTGATGTTAACTCCCAAACCGCTGCGCAGAAGTAAACCAAACTTCACCCATTAGTGTATTGTATCACAATCTAGTAGTTACATGTGGAAATTTGGTTCTAGGACATTTGATTTGAGCGCAATCCTCAAACTTAGGTCAAAAAAGCCATTTAAGCCTTTTCACAGTGAGATCTATGCGATATGGCCGAGAAATGTAATTTTGATCTTAACTCCCAAACCGCTGCGCAGAAGTCAACCAAACTTCACCCAATAGTGTATTGTATCACATTCTAGTAGTTACATTTGAAAATTTTGTTCTAGGACATTTGGTTTGAGCGCAATTATTAAACTTAGGTCAAAAAAGCCATTTAAGCCTTTTCACAGTGAGATCTATGCGATATGGCCGAGAAATGTAATTTTGATGTTAACTCCCAAACCGCTGCGCAGAAGTAAACCAAACTTCACCCATTAGTGTATTGTATCACAATCTAGTAGTTACATGTGGAAATTTGGTTCTAGGACATTTGATTTTAGCGCAATCCTCAAACTTAGGTCAAAAAAGCCATTTAAGCCTTTTCACAGTGAGATCTATGCGATATGGCCGAGAAATGTAATTTTGATGTTAACTCCCAAACCGCTGCGCAGAAGTCAACCAAACTTCACCCAATAGTGTATTGTATCACAATCTAGTAGTTACATTTGAAAATTTTGTTCTAGGAAATTTTGTTTGAGCGCAATCATCAAACTTAATTAAAAAAGTCATTTAAGCCTTTTCACAGTGAGATCTATGCGATATGGCCGAGAAATGTAATTTTGATGTTAACTCCCAAACCGCTGCGCAGAAGTCAACCAAACTTCACCCATTAGTGTATTTTATCACAATCTAGTAGTTACATGTGGAAATTTGGTTCTAGGACATTTGATTTGAGCGCAATCCTCAAACTTAGGTCAAAAAAGCCATTTAAGCCTTTTCACAGTGAGATCTATGCGATATGGCCGAGAAATGTAATTTTGATGTTCACTCCCAAACCGCTGCGCAGAAGTCAACCAAACTTCACCCATTAGTGTATTGTATCACAATCTATTAGTTACATGTGGAAATTTGGTTATAGGACATTTGATTTGAGCGCAATCCTCAAACTTAGGTCAAAAAAGCCATTTAAGCCTTTTCACAGTGAGATCTATGCGATATGGCCGAGAAATGTAATTTTGATGTTAACTCCCAAACCGCTGCGCAGAAGTCAACCAAACTTCACCCAATAGTGTATTGTATCACAATCTAGTAGTTACATTTGAAAATTTTGTTCTAGGACATTTTGTTTGAACGCAATCATCAAACTTAATTAAAAAAGTCATTTAAGCCTTTTCACAGTGAGATCTATGCGATATGGCCGAGAAATGTAATTTTGATGTTAACTCCCAAACCGCTGCGCAGAAGTCAACCAAACTTCACCCAATAGTGTATTGTATCACAATCTAGTAGTTACATTTGAAAATTTTGTTCTAGGACATTTTGTTTGAGCGCAATCCTCAAACTTAGGTCAAAAAAGCCATTTAAGCCTTTTCACAGTGAGATCTATGCGATATGGCCGAGAAATGTAATTTTGATGTTAACTCCCAAACCGCTGCGCAGAAGTCAACCAAACTTCACCCATTAGTGTATTGTATCACAATCTAGTAGTTACATGTGGAAATTTGGTTATAGGACATTTGATTTGAGCGCAATCCTCAAACTTAGGTCAAAAAAGCCATTTAAGCCTTTTCACAGTGAGATCTATGCGATATGGCCGAGAAATGTAATTTTGATGTTAACTCCCAAGCCGCTGCGCAGAAGTCAACCAAACTTCACCCAATAGTGTATTGTATCACATTCTAGTAGTTACATTTTAAAATTTCGTTCAAGGACATTTGGTTTGAGCGCAATTATTAAACTTAGGTCAAAAAAGCCATTTAAGCCTTTTCACAGTGAGATATATGCGATATGGCCGAGAAATGTAATTTTGATGTTAACTCCCAAACCGCTGCGCAGAAGTCAACCAAACTTCACCCATTAGTGTATTTTATCACAATCTAGTAGTTACATGTGGAAATTTGGTTCTAGGACATTTGATTTGAGCGCAATCCTCAAACTTAGGTCAAAAAAGCCATTTAAGCCTTTTCACAGTGAGATCAATGCGATATGGCCGAGAAATGTAATTTTGATGTTAACTCCCAAACCGCTGCGCAGAAGTCAACCAAACTTCACCCAATAGTGTATTGTATCACAATCTAGTAGTTACATTTGAAAATTTTGTTCTAGGACATTTTGTTTGAACGCAATCATCAAACTTAATTAAAAAAGTCATTTAAGCCTTTTCACAGTGAGATCTATGCGATATGGCCGAGAAATGTAATTTTGATGTTAACTCCCAAACCGCTGCGCAGAAGTAAACCAAACTTCACCCATTAGTGTATTGTATCACAATCTAGTAGTTACATGTGGAAATTTGGTTATAGGACATTTGATTTGAGCGCAATCCTCAAACTTAGGTCAAAAAAGCCATTTAAGCCTTTTCACAGTGAGATCTATGCGATATGGCCGAGAAATGTAATTTTGATGTTAACTCCCAAACCGCTGCGCAGAAGTCAACCAAACTTCACCCAATAGTGTATTGTATCACAATCTAGTAGTTACATTTGAAAATTTTGTTCTAGGAAATTTTGTTTGAGCGCAATCATCAAACTTAATTAAAAAAGTCATTTAAGCCTTTTCACAGTGAGATCTATGCGATATGGCCGAGAAATGTAATTTTGATGTTAACTCCCAAACCGCTGCGCAGAAGTCAACCAAACTTCACCCATTAGTGTATTTTATCACAATCTAGTAGTTACATGTGGAAATTTGGTTCTAGGACATTTGATTTGAGCGCAATCCTCAAACTTAGGTCAAAAAAGCCATTTAAGCCTTTTCACAGTGAGATCTATGCGATATGGCCGAGAAATGTAATTTTGATGTTCACTCCCAAACCGCTGCGCAGAAGTCAACCAAACTTCACCCATTAGTGTATTGTATCACAATCTAGTAGTTACATGTGGAAATTTGGTTATAGGACATTTGATTTGAGCGCAATCCTCAAACTTAGGTCAAAAAAGCCATTTAAGCCTTTTCACAGTGAGATCTATGCGATATGGCCGAGAAATGTAATTTTGATGTTAACTCCCAAACCGCTGCGCAGAAGTCAACCAAACTTCACCCAATAGTGTATTGTATCACAATCTAGTAGTTACATTTGAAAATTTTGTTCTAGGACATTTTGTTTGAACGCAATCATCAAACTTAATTAAAAAAAGTCATTTAAGCCTTTTCACAGTGAGATCTATGCGATATGGCCGAGAAATGTAATTTTGATGTTAACTCCCAAACCGCTGCGCAGAAGTCAACCAAACTTCACCCAATAGTGTATTGTATCACAATCTAGTAGTTACATTTGAAAATTTTGTTCTAGGAAATTTTGTTTGAGCGCAATCATCAAACTTAATTAAAAAAGTCATTTAAGCCTTTTCACAGTGAGATCTATGCGATATGGCCGAGAAATGTAATTTTGATGTTAACTCCCAAACCGCTGCGCAGAAGTCAACCAAACTTCACCCATTAGTGTATTTTATCACAATCTAGTAGTTACATGTGGAAATTTGGTTCTAGGACATTTGATTTGAGCGCAATCCTCAAACTTAGGTCAAAAAAGCCATTTAAGCCTTTTCACAGTGAGATCTATGCGATATGGCCGAGAAATGTAATTTTGATGTTAACTCCCAAACCGCTGCGCAAAAGTAAACCAAACTTCACCCAATAGTGTATTGTATCACAATCTAGTAGTTACATGTGGAAATTTGGTTCTAGGATATTTGATTTGAGCGCAATCCTCAAACTTAGGTCAAAAAAGCCATTTAAGCCTTTTCACAGTGAGATCTATGCGATATGGCCGAGAAATGTAATTTTGATGTTAACTCCCAAACCGCTGCGCAGAAGTCAACCAAACTTCACCCATTAGTGTATTGTATCACAATCTAGTAGTTACTTGTGGAAATTTGGTTCTAGGACATTTGATTTGAGCGCAATCCTCAAACTTAGGTCAAAAAAGCCATTTAAGCCTTTTCACAGTGAGATCTATGCGATATGGCCGAGAAATGTAATTTTGATGTTAACTCCCAAACCGCTGCGCAGAAGTCAACCAAACTTCACCCAATAGTCTATTTTATCACAATCTAGTAGTTACATGTGGAAATTTGGTTCTATGACATTTGATTTGAGCGCAATCCTCAAACTTAGGTCAAAAAAGCCATTTAAGCCTTTTCACAGTGAGATCTATGCGATATGGCCGAGAAATGTAATTTTGATGTTAACTCCCAAACCGCTGCGCAGAAGTCAACCAAACTTCACCCAATAGTGTATTGTATCACAATCTAGTAGTTACATTTGAAAATTTTGTTCTAAGACATTTTGTTTGAACGCAATCATCAAACTTAATTAAAAAAGTCATTTAAGCCTTTTCACAGTGAGATCTATGCGATATGGCCGAGAAATGTAATTTTGATGTTAACTCCCAAACCGCTGCGCAGAAGTCAACCAAACTTCACCCAATAGTGTATTTTATCACAATCTAGTAGTTACATTTGGAAATTTAGTTCTAGGACATTTGATTTGAGCGCAATCTTCAAACTTAATTAAAAAAAGTCATTTAAGCGTTTTCACAGTGAGATCTATGCGATATGGCCGAGAAATGTAATTTTGATGTTCACTCCCAAACCGCTGCGCAGAAGTCAACCAAACTTCACCCAATAGTGTATTGTATCACAATCTAGTAGTTACATGTGGAAATTTGGTTCTAGGACATTTGATTTGAGCGCAATCTTCAAACTTAGGTCAAAAAAGCCATTTAAGCCTTTTCACAGTGAGATCTATGCGATATGGCCGAGAAATGTAATTTTGATGTTAACTCCCAAACCGCTGCGCAGAAGTAAACCAAACTTCACCCAATAGTGTATTGTATCACAATCTAGTAGTTACATGTGGAAATTTGGTTCTAGGACATTTGATTTGAGCGCAATCCTCAAACTTAGGTCAAAAAAGCCATTTAAGCCTTTTCACAGTGAGATCTATGCGATATGGCCGAGAAATGTAATTTTGATGTTAACTCCCAAACCGCTGCGCAGAAGTCAACCAAACTTCACCCAATAGTGTATTGTATCACAATCTATTAGTTACATTTGAAAATTTTGTTCTAGGACATTTTGTTTGAACGCAATCATAAAACTTAATTAAAAAAGTCATTTAAGCCTTTTCACAGTGAGATCTATGCGATATGGCCGAGAAATGTAATTTTGATGTTAACTCCCAAACCGCTGCGCAGAAGTAAACCAAACTTCACCCAATAGTGTATTGTATCACAATCTAGTAGTTACATTTGGAAATTTAGTTCTAGGACATTTGGTTTGAGCGCAATCTTAAAACTTAATTAAAAAAAGTCATTTAAGCCTTTTCACAGTGAGATCTATGCGATATGGACGAGAAATGTAATTTTGATGTTAACTCCCAAACCGCTGCGCAGAAGTCAACCAAACTTCACCCAATAGTGTATTTTATCACAATCTAGTAGTTACATTTGGAAATTTGGTTCTAGGACATTTGATTTGAGCGCAATCCTCAAACTTCGGTCAAAAAAGCCATTTAAGCCTTTTCACAGTGAGATCTATGCGATATGGCCGAGAAATGTAATTTTGATGTTAACTCCCAAACCCCTGCGCAGAAGTCAACCAAACTTCACCCATTAGTGTATTGTATCACAATCTAGTAGTTACATGTGGAAATTTGGTTCTAGGACATTTGATTTGAGCGCAATCCTCAAACTTAGGTCAAAAAAGCCATTTAAGCCTTTTCACAGTGAGATCTATGCGATATGGCCGAGAAATGTAATTTTGATGTTAACTCCCAAACCGCTGCGCAGAAGTCAAACAAACTTCACCCAATAGTGTATTGTATCACAATCTAGTAGTTACATTTGGAAATTTAGTTCTAGGACATTTGGTTTGAGCGCAATCTTCAAACTTAATTAAAAAAAGTCATTTAAGCCTTTTCACAGTGAGATCTATGCGATATGGCCGAGAAATGTAATTTTGATGTTAACTCCCAAACCGCTGCGCAGAAGTCAACCAAACTTCACCCAATAGTGTATTTTATCACAATCTAGTAGTTACATGTGGAAATTTGGTTCTAGGACATTTGATTTGAGCGCAATCCTCTAACTTAGGTCAAAAAAGCCATTTAAGCCTTTTCACAGTGAGATCTATGCGATATGGCCGAGAAATGTAATTTGGATGTTAACTCCCAAACCGCTGCGCAGAAGTCAGCCAAACTTCACCCAATAGTGTATTGTATCACAATCTAGTAGTTACATGTGGAAATTTGGTTCTAGGACATTTGATTTGAGCGCAATCCTCAAACTTAGGTTAAAAAAGCCATTTAAGCCTTTTCACAGTGAGATCTATGCGATATGGCCGAGAAATGTAATTTTGATGTTAACTCCCAAACCGCTGCGCAGAAGTCAACCAAACTTCACCCAATAGTGTATTGTATCACATTCTAGTAGTTACATTTGAAAATTTCGTTCTAGGACATTTGGTTTGAGCGCAATCATTAAACTTAATTAAAAAAGTCATTTAAGCCTTTTCACAGTGAGATCTATGCGATATGGCCGAGAAATGTAATTTTGATGTTAACTCCCATACCGCTGCGCAGAAGTAAACCAAACTTCACCCAATAGTGTATTGTATCACAATCTAGTAGTTACATGTGGAAATTTGGTTCTAGGACATTTGATTTGAGCGCAATCCTCAAACTTAGGTCAAAAAAGCCATTTAAGCCTTTTCACAGTGAGATCTATGCGATATGGACGAGAAATGTAATTTTGATGTTAACTCCCAAACCGCTGCGCAGAAGTCAACCAAACTTCACCCAATAGTGTATTGTATCACAATCTAGTAGTTACATTTGAAAATTTTGTTCTAGGAAATTTTGTTTGAGCGCAATCATCAAACTTAATTAAAAAAGTCATTTAAGCCTTTTCACAGTGAGATCTATGCGATATGGCCGAGAAATGTAATTTTGATGTTAACTCCCAAACCGCTGCGCAGAAGTCAACCAAACTTCACCCATTAGTGTATTTTATCACAATCTAGTAGTTACATGTGGAAATTTGGTTCTAGGACATTTGATTTGAGCGCAATCCTCAAACTTAGGTCAAAAAGGCCATTTAAGCCTTTTCACAGTGAGATCTATGCGATATGGCCGAGAAATGTAATTTTGATGTTAACTCCCAAACCGCTGCGCAGAAGTCAACCAAACTTCACCCAATAGTGTATTGTATCACATTCTAGTAGTTACATTTGAAAATTTCGTTCTAGGACATTTGGTTTGAGCGCAATCCTCAAACTTAGGTCAAAAAAGCCATTTAAGCCTTTTCACAGTGAGATCTATGCGATATGGCCGAGAAATGTAATTTTGATGTTAACTCCCAAACCGCTGCGCAGAAGTCAACCAAACTTCACCCAATAGTGTATTGTATCACAATCTAGTAGTTACATTTGAAAATTTTGTTCTAGGACATTTTGTTTGAACGCAATCATCAAACTTAATTAAAAAAGTCATTTAAGCCTTTTCACAGTGAGATCTATGCGATATGGCCGAGAAATGTAATTTTGATGTTAACTCCCAAACCGCTGCGCAGAAGTCAACCAAACTTCACCCAATTGTGTATTGTATCACAATCTAGTAGTTACATTTGAAAATTTTGTTCTAGGACATTTTGTTTGAGCGCAATCCTCAAACTTAGGTCAAAAAAGCCATTTAAGCCTTTTCAAAGTGAGATCTATGCGATATGGCCGAGAAATGTAATTTTGATGTTAACTCCCAAACCGCTGCGCAGAAGTCAACCAAACTTCACCCATTAGTGTATTGTATCACAATCTAGTAGTTACATGTGGAAATTTGGTTATAGGACATTTGATTTGAGCGCAATCCTCAAACTTAGGTCAAAAAAGCCATTTAAGCCTTTTCACAGTGAGATCTATGCGATATGGCCGAGAAATGTAATTTTGATGTTAACTCCCAAACCGCTGCGCAGAAGTCAACCAAACTTCACCCAATAGTGTATTGTATCACATTCTAGTAGTTACATTTTAAAATTTCGTTCAAGGACATTTGGTTTGAGCGCAATTATTAAACTTAGGTCAAAAAAGCCATTTAAGCCTTTTCACAGTGAGATATATGCGATATGGCCGAGAAATGTAATTTTGATGTTAACTCCCAAACCGCTGCGCAGAAGTAAACCAAACTTCACCCATTAGTGTATTGTATCACAATCTAGTAGTTACATGTGGAAATTTGGTTCTAGGACATTTGATTTGAGCGCAATCCTCAAACTTAGGTCAAAAAAGCCATTTAAGCCTTTTCACAGTGAGATCTATGCGATATGGCCGAGAAATGTAATTTTGATCTTAACTCCCAAACCGCTGCGCAGAAGTCAACCAAACTTCACCCAATAGTGTATTGTATCACATTCTAGTAGTTACATTTGAAAATTTTGTTCTAGGACATTTGGTTTGAGCGCAATTATTAAACTTAGGTCAAAAAAGCCATTTAAGCCTTTTCACAGTGAGATCTATGCGATATGGCCGAGAAATGTAATTTTGATGTTAACTCCCAAACCGCTGCGCAGAAGTAAACCAAACTTCACCCATTAGTGTATTGTATCACAATCTAGTAGTTACATGTGGAAATTTGGTTCTAGGACATTTGATTTTAGCGCAATCCTCAAACTTAGGTCAAAAAAGCCATTTAAGCCTTTTCACAGTGAGATCTATGCGATATGGCCGAGAAATGTAATTTTGATGTTCACTCCCAAACCGCTGCGCAGAAGTCAACCAAACTTCACCCAATAGTGTATTGTATCACATTCTAGTAGTTACATTTGAAAATTTCGTTCTAGGACATTTGGTTTGAGCGCAATCCTCAAACTTAGGTCAAAAAAGCCATTTAAGCCTTTTCACAGTGAGATCTATGCGATATGGCCGAGAAATGTAATTTTGATGTTAACTCCCAAACCGCTGCGCAGAAGTCAACCAAACTTCACCCAATAGTGTATTGTATCACAATCTAGTAGTTACATTTGAAAATTTTGTTCTAGGACATTTTGTTTGAACGCAATCATCAAACTTAATTAAAAAAGTCATTTAAGCCTTTTCACAGTGAGATCTATGCGATATGGCCGAGAAATGTAATTTTGATGTTAACTCCCAAACCGCTGCGCAGAAGTCAACCAAACTTCACCCAATAGTGTATTGTATCACAATCTAGTAGTTACATTTGAAAATTTTGTTCTAGGACATTTTGTTTGAGCGCAATCCTCAAACTTAGGTCAAAAAAGCCATTTAAGCCTTTTCACAGTGAGATCTATGCGATATGGCCGAGAAATGTAATTTTGATGTTAACTCCCAAACCGCTGCGCAGAAGTCAACCAAACTTCACCCATTAGTGTATTGTATCACAATCTAGTAGTTACATGTGGAAATTTGGTTATAGGACATTTGATTTGAGCGCAATCCTCAAACTTAGGTCAAAAAAGCCATTTAAGCCTTTTCACAGTGAGATCTATGCGATATGGCCGAGAAATGTAATTTTGATCTTAACTCCCAAACCGCTGCGCAGAAGTCAACCAAACTTCACCCAATAGTGTATTGTATCACATTCTAGTAGTTACATTTTAAAATTTCGTTCAAGGACATTTGGTTTGAGCGCAATTATTAAACTTAGGTCAAAAAAGCCATTTAAGCCTTTTCACAGTGAGATATATGCGATATGGCCGAGAAATGTAATTTTGATGTTAACTCCCAAACCGCTGCGCAGAAGTCAACCAAACTTCACCCATTAGTGTATTGTATCACAATCTAGTAGTTACATGTGGAAATTTGGTTCTAGGACATTTGATTTGAGCGCAATCCTCAAACTTAGGTCAAAAAAGCCATTTAAGCCTTTTCACAGTGAGATCTATGCGATATGGCCGAGAAATGTAATTTTGATGTTAACTCCCAAACCGCTGCGCAGAAGTAAACCAAACTTCACCCATTAGTGTATTGTATCACAATCTAGTAGTTACATGTGGAAATTTGGTTCTAGGACATTTGATTTTAGCGCAATCCTCAAACTTAGGTCAAAAAAGCCATTTAAGCCTTTTCACAGTGAGATCTATGCGATATGGCCGAGAAATGTAATTTTGATGTTAACTCCCAAACCGCTGCGCAGAAGTCAACCAAACTTCACCCAATAGTGTATTGTATCACAATCTAGTAGTTACATTTGAAAATTTTGTTCTAGGAAATTTTGTTTGAGCGCAATCATCAAACTTAATTAAAAAAGTCATTTAAGCCTTTTCACAGTGAGATCTATGCGATATGGCCGAGAAATGTAATTTTGATGTTAACTCCCAAACCGCTGCGCAGAAGTCAACCAAACTTCACCCATTAGTGTATTTTATCACAATCTAGTAGTTACATGTGGAAATTTGGTTCTAGGACATTTGATTTGAGCGCAATCCTCAAACTTAGGTCAAAAAAGCCATTTAAGCCTTTTCACAGTGAGATCTATGCGATATGGCCGAGAAATGTAATTTTGATGTTCACTCCCAAACCGCTGCGCAGAAGTCAACCAAACTTCACCCATTAGTGTATTGTATCACAATCTAGTAGTTACATGTGGAAATTTGGTTATAGGACATTTGATTTGAGCGCAATCCTCAAACTTAGGTCAAAAAAGCCATTTAAGCCTTTTCACAGTGAGATCTATGCGATATGGCCGAGAAATGTAATTTTGATGTTAACTCCCAAACCGCTGCGCAGAAGTCAACCAAACTTCACCCAATAGTGTATTGTATCACAATCTAGTAGTTACATTTGAAAATTTTGTTCTAGGACATTTTGTTTGAACGCAATCATCAAACTTAATTAAAAAAGTCATTTAAGCCTTTTCACAGTGAGATCTATGCGATATGGCCGAGAAATGTAATTTTGATGTTAACTCCCAAACCGCTGCGCAGAAGTCAACCAAACTTCACCCAATAGTGTATTGTATCACAATCTAGTAGTTACATTTGAAAATTTTGTTCTAGGACATTTTGTTTGAGCGCAATCCTCAAACTTAGGTCAAAAAAGCCATTTAAGCCTTTTCACAGTGAGATCTATGCGATATGGCCGAGAAATGTAATTTTGATGTTAACTCCCAAACCGCTGCGCAGAAGTCAACCAAACTTCACCCATTAGTTTATTGTATCACAATCTAGTAGTTACATGTGGAAATTTGGTTATAGGACATTTGATTTGAGCGCAATCCTCAAACTTAGGTCAAAAAAGCCATTTAAGCCTTTTCACAGTGAGATCTATGCGATATGGCCGAGAAATGTAATTTTGATGTTAACTCCCAAACCGCTGCGCAGAAGTCAACCAAACTTCACCCAATAGTGTATTGTATCACATTCTAGTAGTTACATTTTAAAATTTCGTTCAAGGACATTTGGTTTGAGCGCAATTATTAAACTTAGGTCAAAAAAGCCATTTAAGCCTTTTCACAGTGAGATATATGCGATATGGCCGAGAAATGTAATTTTGATGTTAACTCCCAAACCGCTGCGCAGAAGTAAACCAAACTTCACCCATTAGTGTATTGTATCACAATCTAGTAGTTACATGTGGAAATTTGGTTCTAGGACATTTGATTTGAGCGCAATCCTCAAACTTAGGTCAAAAAAGCCATTTAAGCCTTTTCACAGTGAGATCTATGCGATATGGCCGAGAAATGTAATTTTGATCTTAACTCCCAAACCGCTGCGCAGAAGTCAACCAAACTTCACCCAATAGTGTATTGTATCACATTCTAGTAGTTACATTTGAAAATTTTGTTCTAGGACATTTGGTTTGAGCGCAATTATTAAACTTAGGTCAAAAAAGCCATTTAAGCCTTTTCACAGTGAGATCTATGCGATATGGCCGAGAAATGTAATTTTGATGTTAACTCCCAAACCGCTGCGCAGAAGTAAACCAAACTTCACCCATTAGTGTATTGTATCACAATCTAGTAGTTACATGTGGAAATTTGGTTCTAGGACATTTGATTTTAGCGCAATCCTCAAACTTAGGTCAAAAAAGCCATTTAAGCCTTTTCACAGTGAGATCTATGCGATATGGCCGAGAAATGTAATTTTGATGTTAACTCCCAAACCGCTGCGCAGAAGTCAACCAAACTTCACCCAATAGTGTATTGTATCACAATCTAGTAGTTACATTTGAAAATTTTGTTCTAGGAAATTTTGTTTGAGCGCAATCATCAAACTTAATTAAAAAAGTCATTTAAGCCTTTTCACAGTGAGATCTATGCGATATGGCCGAGAAATGTAATTTTGATGTTAACTCCCAAACCGCTGCGCAGAAGTCAACCAAACTTCACCCATTAGTGTATTTTATCACAATCTAGTAGTTACATGTGGAAATTTGGTTCTAGGACATTTGATTTGAGCGCAATCCTCAAACTTAGGTCAAAAAAGCCATTTAAGCCTTTTCACAGTGAGATCTATGCGATATGGCCGAGAAATGTAATTTTGATGTTCACTCCCAAACCGCTGCGCAGAAGTCAACCAAACTTCACCCATTAGTGTATTGTATCACAATCTAGTAGTTACATGTGGAAATTTGGTTATAGGACATTTGATTTGAGCGCAATCCTCAAACTTAGGTCAAAAAAGCCATTTAAGCCTTTTCACAGTGAGATCTATGCGATATGGCCGAGAAATGTAATTTTGATGTTAACTCCCAAACCGCTGCGCAGAAGTCAACCAAACTTCACCCAATAGTGTATTGTATCACAATCTAGTAGTTACATTTGAAAATTTTGTTCTAGGACATTTTGTTTGAACGCAATCATCAAACTTAATTAAAAAAGTCATTTAAGCCTTTTCACAGTGAGATCTATGCGATATGGCCGAGAAATGTAATTTTGATAACTCCCAAACCGCTGCGCAGAAGTCAACCAAACTTCACCCATTAGTGTATTTTATCACAATCTAGTAGTTACATGTGGAAATTTGGTTCTAGGACATTTGATTTGAGCGCAATCCTCAAACTTAGGTCAAAAAAGCCATTTAAGCCTTTTCACAGTGAGATCTATGCGATATGGCCGAGAAATGTAATTTTGATGTTAACTCCCAAACCGCTGCGCAGAAGTCAACCAAACTTCACCCAATAGTGTATTGTATCACATTCTAGTAGTTACATTTGAAAATTTCGTTCTAGGACATTTGGTTTGAGCGCAATCCTCAAACTTAGGTCAAAAAAGCCATTTAAGCCTTTTCACAGTGAGATCTATGCGATATGGCCGAGAAATGTAATTTTGATGTTAACTCCCAAACCGCTGCGCAGAAGTCAACCAAACTTCACCCATTAGTGTATTGTATCACAATCTAGTAGTTACATGTGGAAATTTGGTTCTAGGACATTTGATTTGAGCGCAATCCTCAAACTTAGGTCAAAAAAGCCATTTAAGCCTTTTCACAGTGAGATCTATGCGATATGGCCGAGAAATGTAATTTTGATGTTAACTCCCAAACCGCTGCGCAGAAGTCAACCAAACTTCACCCAATAGTGTATTGTATCACATTCTAGTAGTTACATTTGAAAATTTCGTTCTAGGACATTTGGTTTGAGCGCAATCCTCAAACTTAGGTCAAAAAAGCCATTTAAGCCTTTTCACAGTGAGATCTATGCGATATGGCCGAGAAATGTAATTTTGATGTTAACTCCCAAACCGCTGCGCAGAAGTCAACCAAACTTCACCCAATAGTGTATTGTATCACAATCTAGTAGTTACATTTGAAAATTTTGTTCTAGGACATTTTGTTTGAACGCAATCATCAAACTTAATTAAAAAAGTCATTTAAGCCTTTTCACAGTGAGATCTATGCGATATGGCCGAGAAATGTAATTTTGATGTTAACTCCCAAACCGCTGCGCAGAAGTCAACCAAACTTCACCCATTAGTGTATTGTATCACAATCTAGTAGTTACATGTGGAAATTTGGTTATTGGACATTTGATTTGAGCGCAATCCTCAAACTTAGGTCAAAAAAGCCATTTAAGCCTTTTCACAGTGAGATCTATGCGATATGGCCGAGAAATGTAATTTTGATGTTAACTCCCAAACCGCTGCGCAGAAGTCAACCAAACTTCACCCAATAGTGTATTGTATCACAATCTAGTAGTTACATTTGAAAATTTTGTTCTAGGACATTTTGTTTGAACGCAATCATCAAACTTAATTAAAAAAGTCATTTAAGCCTTTTCACAGTGAGATCTATGCGATATGGCCGAGAAATGTAATTTTGATGTTAACTCCCAAACCGCTGCGCAGAAGTCAACCAAACTTCACCCATTAGTGTATTTTATCACAATCTAGTAGTTACATGTGGAAATTTGGTTCTAGGACATTTGATTTGAGCGCAATCCTCAAACTTAGGTCAAAAAAGCCATTTAAGCCTTTTCACAGTGAGATCTATGCGATATGGCCGAGAAATGTAATTTTGATGTTAACTCCCAAACCGCTGCGCAGAAGTCAACCAAACTTCACCCAATAGTGTATTGTATCACATTCTAGTAGTTACATTTGAAAATTTCGTTCTAGGACATTTGGTTTGAGCGCAATCCTCAAACTTAGGTCAAAAAAGCCATTTAAGCCTTTTCACAGTGAGATCTATGCGATATGGCCGAGAAATGTAATTTTGATGTTAACTCCCAAACCGCTGCGCAGAAGTCAACCAAACTTCACCCAATAGTGTATTGTATCACAATCTAGTAGTTACATTTGAAAATTTTGTTCTAGGACATTTTGTTTGAACGCAATCATCAAACTTAATTAAAAAAGTCATTTAAGCCTTTTCACAGTGAGATCTATGCGATATGGCCGAGAAATGTAATTTTGATGTTAACTCCCAAACCGCTGCGCAGAAGTCAACCAAACTTCACCCAATTGTGTATTGTATCACAATCTAGTAGTTACATTTGAAAATTTTGTTCTAGGACATTTTGTTTGAGCGCAATCCTCAAACTTAGGTCAAAAAAGCCATTTAAGCCTTTTCACAGTGAGATCTATGCGATATGGCCGAGAAATGTAATTTTGATGTTAACTCCCAAACCGCTGCGCAGAAGTCAACCAAACTTCACCCATTAGTGTATTGTATCACAATCTAGTAGTTACATGTGGAAATTTGGTTATAGGACATTTGATTTGAGCGCAATCCTCAAACTTAGGTCAAAAAAGCCATTTAAGCCTTTTCACAGTGAGATCTATGCGATATGGCCGAGAAATGTAATTTTGATGTTAACTCCCAAACCGCTGCGCAGAAGTCAACCAAACTTCACCCAATAGTGTATTGTATCACAATCTAGTAGTTACATTTGAAAATTTTGTTCTAGGACATTTTGTTTGAACGCAATCATCAAACTTAATTAAAAAAGTCATTTAAGCCTTTTCACAGTGAGATCTATGCGATATGGCCGAGAAATGTAATTTTGATGTTAACTCCCAAACCGCTGCGCAGAAGTCAACCAAACTTCACCCATTAGTGTATTGTATCACAATCTAGTAGTTACATGTGGAAATTTGGTTATTGGACATTTGATTTGAGCGCAATCCTCAAACTTAGGTCAAAAAAGCCATTTAAGCCTTTTCACAGTGAGATCTATGCGATATGGCCGAGAAATGTAATTTTGATGTTAACTCCCAAACCGCTGCGCAGAAGTCAACCAAACTTCACCCAATAGTGTATTGTATCACAATCTAGTAGTTACATTTGAAAATTTTGTTCTAGGACATTTTGTTTGAACCTAATCATCAAACTTAATTAAAAAAGTCATTTAAGCCTTTTCACAGTGAGATCTATGCGATATGGCCGAGAAATGTAATTTTGATGTTAACTCCCAAACCGCTGCGCAGAAGTCAACCAAACTTCACCCATTAGTGTATTTTATCACAATCTAGTAGTTACATGTGGAAATTTGGTTCTAGGACATTTGATTTGAGCGCAATCCTCAAACTTAGGTCAAAAAAGCCATTTAAGCCTTTTCACAGTGAGATCTATGCGATATGGCCGAGAAATGTAATTTTGATGTTAACTCCCAAACCGCTGCGCAGAAGTCAACCAAACTTCACCCAATAGTGTATTGTATCACATTCTAGTAGTTACATTTGAAAATTTCGTTCTAGGACATTTGGTTTGAGCGCAATCCTCAAACTTAGGTCAAAAAAGCCATTTAAGCCTTTTCACAGTGAGATCTATGCGATATGGCCGAGAAATGTAATTTTGATGTTAACTCCCAAACCGCTGCGCAGAAGTCAACCAAACTTCACCCAATAGTGTATTGTATCACAATCTAGTAGTTACATTTGAAAATTTTGTTCTAGGACATTTTGTTTGAACGCAATCATCAAACTTAATTAAAAAAGTCATTTAAGCCTTTTCACAGTGAGATCTATGCGATATGGCCGAGAAATGTAATTTTGATGTTAACTCCCAAACCGCTGCGCAGAAGTCAACCAAACTTCACCCAATTGTGTATTGTATCACAATCTAGTAGTTACATTTGAAAATTTTGTTCTAGGACATTTTGTTTGAGCGCAATCCTCAAACTTAGGTCAAAAAAGCCATTTAAGCCTTTTCACAGTGAGATCTATGCGATATGGCCGAGAAATGTAATTTTGATGTTAACTCCCAAACCGCTGCGCAGAAGTCAACCAAACTTCACCCATTAGTGTATTGTATCACAATCTAGTAGTTACATGTGGAAATTTGGTTATAGGACATTTGATTTGAGCGCAATCCTCAAACTTAGGTCAAAAAAGCCATTTAAGCCTTTTCACAGTGAGATCTATGCGATATGGCCGAGAAATGTAATTTTGATGTTAACTCCCAAACCGCTGCGCAGAAGTCAACCAAACTTCACCCAATAGTGTATTGTATCACATTCTAGTAGTTACATTTTAAAATTTCGTTCAAGGACATTTGGTTTGAGCGCAATTATTAAACTTAGGTCAAAAAAGCCATTTAAGCCTTTTCACAGTGAGATATATGCGATATGGCCGAGAAATGTAATTTTGATGTTAACTCCCAAACCGCTGCGCAGAAGTAAACCAAACTTCACCCATTAGTGTATTGTATCACAATCTAGTAGTTACATGTGGAAATTTGGTTCTAGGACATTTGATTTGAGCGCAATCCTCAAACTTAGGTCAAAAAAGCCATTTAAGCCTTTTCACAGTGAGATCTATGCGATATGGCCGAGAAATGTAATTTTGATCTTAACTCCCAAACCGCTGCGCAGAAGTCAACCAAACTTCACCCAATAGTGTATTGTATCACATTCTAGTAGTTACATGTGGAAATTTGGTTCTAGGACATTTGATTTGAGCGCAATCCTCAAACTTAGGTCAAAAAAGCCATTTAAGCCTTTTCACAGTGAGATCTATGCGATATGGCCGAGAAATGTAATTTTGATGTTCACTCCCAAACCGCTGCGCAGAAGTCAACCAAACTTCACCCATTAGTGTATTGTATCACAATCTAGTAGTTACATGTGGAAATTTGGTTATAGGACATTTGATTTGAGCGCAATCCTCAAACTTAGGTCAAAAAAGCCATTTAAGCCTTTTCACAGTGAGATCTATGCGATATGGCCGAGAAATGTAATTTTGATGTTAACTCCCAAACCGCTGCGCAGAAGTCAACCAAACTTCACCCAATAGTGTATTGTATCACAATCTAGTAGTTACATTTGAAAATTTTGTTCTAGGACATTTTGTTTGAACGCAATCATCAAACTTAATTAAAAAAAGTCATTTAAGCCTTTTCACAGTGAGATCTATGCGATATGGCCGAGAAATGTAATTTTGATGTTAACTCCCAAACCGCTGCGCAGAAGTCAACCAAACTTCACCCAATAGTGTATTGTATCACAATCTAGTAGTTACATTTGAAAATTTTGTTCTAGGAAATTTTGTTTGAGCGCAATCATCAAACTTAATTAAAAAAGTCATTTAAGCCTTTTCACAGTGAGATCTATGCGATATGGCCGAGAAATGTAATTTTGATGTTAACTCCCAAACCGCTGCGCAGAAGTCAACCAAACTTCACCCATTAGTGTATTTTATCACAATCTAGTAGTTACATGTGGAAATTTGGTTCTAGGACATTTGATTTGAGCGCAATCCTCAAACTTAGGTCAAAAAAGCCATTTAAGCCTTTTCACAGTGAGATCTATGCGATATGGCCGAGAAATGTAATTTTGATGTTAACTCCCAAACCGCTGCGCAGAAGTCAACCAAACTTCACCCAATAGTGTATTGTATCACAATCTAGTAGTTACATTTGAAAATTTTGTTCTAGGAAATTTTGTTTGAGCGCAATCATCAAACTTAATTAAAAAAGTCATTTAAGCCTTTTCACAGTGAGATCTATGCGATATGGCCGAGAAATGTAATTTTGATCTTAACTCCCAAACCGCTGCGCAGAAGTCAACCAAACTTCACCCAATAGTGTATTGTATCACATTCTAGTAGTTACATGTGGAAATTTGGTTCTAGGACATTTGATTTGAGCGCAATCCTCAAACTTAGGTCAAAAAAGCCATTTAAGCCTTTTCACAGTGAGATCTATGCGATATGGCCGAGAAATGTAATTTTGATGTTCACTCCCAAACCGCTGCGCAGAAGTCAACCAAACTTCACCCATTAGTGTATTGTATCACAATCTAGTAGTTACATGTGGAAATTTGGTTATAGGACATTTGATTTGAGCGCAATCCTCAAACTTAGGTCAAAAAAGCCATTTAAGCCTTTTCACAGTGAGATCTATGCGATATGGCCGAGAAATGTAATTTTGATGTTAACTCCCAAACCGCTGCGCAGAAGTCAACCAAACTTCACCCAATAGTGTATTGTATCACAATCTAGTAGTTACATTTGAAAATTTTGTTCTAGGACATTTTGTTTGAACGCAATCATCAAACTTAATTAAAAAAAGTCATTTAAGCCTTTTCACAGTGAGATCTATGCGATATGGCCGAGAAATGTAATTTTGATGTTAACTCCCAAACCGCTGCGCAGAAGTCAACCAAACTTCACCCAATAGTGTATTGTATCACAATCTAGTAGTTACATTTGAAAATTTTGTTCTAGGAAATTTTGTTTGAGCGCAATCATCAAACTTAATTAAAAAAGTCATTTAAGCCTTTTCACAGTGAGATCTATGCGATATGGCCGAGAAATGTAATTTTGATGTTAACTCCCAAACCGCTGCGCAGAAGTCAACCAAACTTCACCCAATAGTGTATTGTATCACAATCTAGTAGTTACATTTGAAAATTTTGTTCTAGGACATTTTGTTTGAACGCAATCATCAAACTTAATTAAAAAAGTCATTTAAGCCTTTTCACAGTGAGATCTATGCGATATGGCCGAGAAATGTAATTTTGATGTTAACTCCCAAACCGCTGCGCAGAAGTCAACCAAACTTCACCCAATTGTGTATTGTATCACAATCTAGTAGTTACATTTGAAAATTTTGTTCTAGGACATTTTGTTTGAGCGCAATCCTCAAACTTAGGTCAAAAAAGCCATTTAAGCCTTTTCACAGTGAGATCTATGCGATATGGCCGAGAAATGTAATTTTGATGTTAACTCCCAAACCGCTGCGCAGAAGTCAACCAAACTTCACCCATTAGTGTATTGTATCACAATCTAGTAGTTACATGTGGAAATTTGGTTATAGGACATTTGATTTGAGCGCAATCCTCAAACTTAGGTCAAAAAAGCCATTTAAGCCTTTTCACAGTGAGATCTATGCGATATGGCCGAGAAATGTAATTTTGATGTTAACTCCCAAACCGCTGCGCAGAAGTCAACCAAACTTCACCCAATAGTGTATTGTATCACATTCTAGTAGTTACATTTTAAAATTTCGTTCAAGGACATTTGGTTTGAGCGCAATTATTAAACTTAGGTCAAAAAAGCCATTTAAGCCTTTTCACAGTGAGATATATGCGATATGGCCGAGAAATGTAATTTTGATGTTAACTCCCAAACCGCTGCGCAGAAGTAAACCAAACTTCACCCATTAGTGTATTGTATCACAATCTAGTAGTTACATGTGGAAATTTGGTTCTAGGACATTTGATTTGAGCGCAATCCTCAAACTTAGGTCAAAAAAGCCATTTAAGCCTTTTCACAGTGAGATCTATGCGATATGGCCGAGAAATGTAATTTTGATCTTAACTCCCAAACCGCTGCGCAGAAGTCAACCAAACTTCACCCAATAGTGTATTGTATCACATTCTAGTAGTTACATTTGAAAATTTTGTTCTAGGACATTTGGTTTGAGCGCAATTATTAAACTTAGGTCAAAAAAGCCATTTAAGCCTTTTCACAGTGAGATCTATGCGATATGGCCGAGAAATGTAATTTTGATGTTAACTCCCAAACCGCTGCGCAGAAGTAAACCAAACTTCACCCATTAGTGTATTGTATCACAATCTAGTAGTTACATGTGGAAATTTGGTTCTAGGACATTTGATTTTAGCGCAATCCTCAAACTTAGGTCAAAAAAGCCATTTAAGCCTTTTCACAGTGAGATCTATGCGATATGGCCGAGAAATGTAATTTTGATGTTAACTCCCAAACCGCTGCGCAGAAGTCAACCAAACTTCACCCAATAGTGTATTGTATCACAATCTAGTAGTTACATTTGAAAATTTTGTTCTAGGAAATTTTGTTTGAGCGCAATCATCAAACTTAATTAAAAAAGTCATTTAAGCCTTTTCACAGTGAGATCTATGCGATATGGCCGAGAAATGTAATTTTGATGTTAACTCCCAAACCGCTGCGCAGAAGGCAACCAAACTTCACCCATTAGTGTATTTTATCACAATCTAGTAGTTACATGTGGAAATTTGGTTCTAGGACATTTGATTTGAGCGCAATCCTCAAACTTAGGTCAAAAAAGCCATTTAAGCCTTTTCACAGTGAGATCTATGCGATATGGCCGAGAAATGTAATTTTGATGTTCACTCCCAAACCGCTGCGCAGAAGTCAACCAAACTTCACCCATTAGTGTATTGTATCACAATCTAGTAGTTACATGTGGAAATTTGGTTATAGGACATTTGATTTGAGCGCAATCCTCAAACTTAGGTCAAAAAAGCCATTTAAGCCTTTTCACAGTGAGATCTATGCGATATGGCCGAGAAATGTAATTTTGATGTTAACTCCCAAACCGCTGCGCAGAAGTCAACCAAACTTCACCCAATAGTGTATTGTATCACATTCTAGTAGTTACATTTGAAAATTTTGTTCTAGGACATTTTGTTTGAACGCAATCATCAAACTTAATTAAAAAAGTCATTTAAGCCTTTTCACAGTGAGATCTATGCGATATGGCCGAGAAATGTAATTTTGATGTTAACTCCCAAACCGCTGCGCAGAAGTCAACCAAACTTCACCCATTAGTGTATTTTATCACAATCTAGTAGTTACATGTGGAAATTTGGTTCTAGGACATTTGATTTGAGCGCAATCCTCAAACTTAGGTCAAAAAAGCCATTTAAGCCTTTTCACAGTGAGATCTATGCGATATGGCCGAGAAATGTAATTTTGATGTTAACTCCCAAACCGCTGCGCAGAAGTCAACCAAACTTCACCCAATAGTGTATTGTATCACAATCTAGTAGTTACATTTGAAAATTTTGTTCTAGGAAATTTTGTTTGAGCGCAATCATCAAACTTAATTAAAAAAGTCATTTAAGCCTTTTCACAGTGAGATCTATGCGATATGGCCGAGAAATGTAATTTTGATGTTAACTCCCAAACCGCTGCGCAGAAGTCAACCAAACTTCACCCAATAGTGTATTGTATCACAATCTAGTAGTTACATTTGAAAATTTTGTTCTAGGACATTTTGTTTGAACGCAATCATCAAACTTAATTAAAAAAGTCATTTAAGCCTTTTCACAGTGAGATCTATGCGATATGGCCGAGAAATGTAATTTTGATGTTAACTCCCAAACCGCTGCGCAGAAGTCAACCAAACTTCACCCAATTGTGTATTGTATCACAATCTAGTAGTTACATTTGAAAATTTTGTTCTAGGACATTTGGTTTGAGCGCAATCCTCAAACTTAGGTCAAAAAAGCCATTTAAGCCTTTTCACAGTGAGATCTATGCGATATGGCCGAGAAATGTAATTTTGATGTTAACTCCCAAACCGCTGCGCAGAAGTCAACCAAACTTCACCCAATAGTGTATTGTATCACATTCTAGTAGTTACATTTTAAAATTTCGTTCAAGGACATTTGGTTTGAGCGCAATTATTAAACTTAGGTCAAAAAAGCCATTTAAGCCTTTTCACAGTGAGATATATGCGATATGGCCGAGAAATGTAATTTTGATGTTAACTCCCAAACCGCTGCGCAGAAGTAAACCAAACTTCACCCATTAGTGTATTGTATCACAATCTAGTAGTTACATGTGGAAATTTGGTTCTAGGACATTTGATTTGAGCGCAATCCTCAAACTTAGGTCAAAAAAGCCATTTAAGCCTTTTCACAGTGAGATCTATGCGATATGGCCGAGAAATGTAATTTTGATCTTAACTCCCAAACCGCTGCGCAGAAGTCAACCAAACTTCACCCAATAGTGTATTTTATCACAATCTAGTAGTTACATGTGGAAATTTGGTTCTAGGACATTTGATTTGAGCGCAATCCTCAAACTTAGGTCAAAAAAGCCATTTAAGCCTTTTCACAGTGAGATCTATGCGATATGGCCGAGAAATGTAATTTTGATGTTCACTCCCAAACCGCTGCGCAGAAGTCAACCAAACTTCACCCATTAGTGTATTGTATCACAATCTAGTAGTTACATGTGGAAGTTTGGTTATAGGACATTTGATTTGAGCGCAATCCTCAAACTTAGGTCAAAAAAGCCATTTAAGCCTTTTCACAGTGAGATCTATGCGATATGGCCGAGAAATGTAATTTTGATGTTAACTCCCAAACCGCTGCGCAGAAGTCAACCAAACTTCACCCAATAGTGTATTGTATCACAATCTAGTAGTTACATTTGAAAATTTTGTTCTAGGACATTTTGTTTGAACGCAATCATCAAACTTAATTAAAAAAGTCATTTAAGCCTTTTCACAGTGAGATCTATGCGATATGGCCGAGAAATGTAATTTTGATGTTAACTCCCAAACCGCTGCGCAGAAGTCAACCAAACTTCACCCATTAGTGTATTTTATCACAATCTAGTAGTTACATGTGGAAATTTGGTTCTAGGACATTTGATTTGAGCGCAATCCTCAAACTTAGGTCAAAAAAGCCATTTAAGCCTTTTCACAGTGAGATCTATGCGATATGGCCGAGAAATGTAATTTTGATGTTAACTCCCAAACCGCTGCGCAGAAGTCAACCAAACTTCACCCAATAGTGTATTGTATCACATTCTAGTAGTTACATTTGAAAATTTCGTTCTAGGACATTTGGTTTGAGCGCAATCCTCAAACTTAGGTCAAAAAAGCCATTTAAGCCTTTTCACAGTGAGATCTATGCGATATGGCCGAGAAATGTAATTTTGATGTTAACTCCCAAACCGCTGCGCAGAAGTCAACCAAACTTCACCCAATAGTGTATTGTATCACAATCTAGTAGTTACATTTGAAAATTTTGTTCTAGGACATTTTGTTTGAACGCAATCATCAAACTTAATTAAAAAAGTCATTTAAGCCTTTTCACAGTGAGATCTATGCGATATGGCCGAGAAATGTAATTTTGATGTTAACTCCCAAACCGCTGCGCAGAAGTCAACCAAACTTCACCCAATTGTGTATTGTATCACAATCTAGTAGTTACATTTGAAAATTTTGTTCTAGGACATTTTGTTTGAGCGCAATCCTCAAACTTAGGTCAAAAAAGCCATTTAAGCCTTTTCACAGTGAGATCTATGCGATATGGCCGAGAAATGTAATTTTGATAACTCCCAAACCGCTGCGCAGAAGTCAACCAAACTTCACCCATTAGTGTATTGTATCACAATCTAGTAGTTACATGTGGAAATTTGGTTATAGGACATTTGATTTGAGCGCAATCCTCAAACTTAGGTCAAAAAAGCCATTTAAGCCTTTTCACAGTGAGATCTATGCGATATGGCCGAGAAATGTAATTTTGATGTTAACTCCCAAACCGCTGCGCAGAAGTCAACCAAACTTCACCCAATAGTGTATTGTATCACATTCTAGTAGTTACATTTTAAAATTTCGTTCAAGGACATTTGGTTTGAGCGCAATTATTAAACTTAGGTCAAAAAAGCCATTTAAGCCTTTTCACAGTGAGATATATGCGATATGGCCGAGAAATGTAATTTTGATGTTAACTCCCAAACCGCTGCGCAGAAGTAAACCAAACTTCACCCATTAGTGTATTGTATCACTATCTAGTAGTTACATGTGGAAATTTGGTTCTAGGACATTTGATTTGAGCGCAATCCTCAAACTTAGGTCAAAAAAGCCATTTAAGCCTTTTCACAGTGAGATCTATGCGATATGGCCGAGAAATGTAATTTTGATCTTAACTCCCAAACCGCTGCGCAGAAGTCAACCAAACTTCACCCAATAGTGTATTTTATCACAATCTAGTAGTTACATGTGGAAATTTGGTTCTAGGACATTTGATTTGAGCGCAATCCTCAAACTTAGGTCAAAAAAGCCATTTAAGCCTTTTCACAGTGAGATCTATGCGATATGGCCGAGAAATGTAATTTTGATGTTCACTCCCAAACCGCTGCGCAGAAGTCAACCAAACTTCACCCATTAGTGTATTGTATCACAATCTAGTAGTTACATGTGGAAATTTGGTTATAGGACATTTGATTTGAGCGCAATCCTCAAACTTAGGTCAAAAAAGCCATTTAAGCCTTTTCACAGTGAGATCTATGCGATATGGCCGAGAAATGTAATTTTGATGTTAACTCCCAAACCGCTGCGCAGAAGTCAACCAAACTTCACCCAATAGTGTATTGTATCACAATCTAGTAGTTACATTTGAAAATTTTGTTCTAGGACATTTTGTTTGAACGCAATCATCAAACTTAATTAAAAAAGTCATTTAAGCCTTTTCACAGTGAGATCTATGCGATATGGCCGAGAAATGTAATTTTGATGTTAACTCCCAAACCGCTGCGCAGAAGTCAACCAAACTTCACCCATTAGTGTATTTTATCACAATCTAGTAGTTACATGTGGAAATTTGGTTCTAGGACATTTGATTTGAGCGCAATCCTCAAACTTAGGTCAAAAAAGCCATTTAAGCCTTTTCACAGTGAGATCTATGCGATATGGCCGAGAAATGTAATTTTGATGTTAACTCCCAAACCGCTGCGCAGAAGTCAACCAAACTTCACCCAATAGTGTATTGTATCACATTCTAGTAGTTACATTTGAAAATTTCGTTCTAGGACATTTGGTTTGAGCGCAATCCTCAAACTTAGGTCAAAAAAGCCATTTAAGCCTTTTCACAGTGAGATCTATGCGATATGGCCGAGAAATGTAATTTTGATGTTAACTCCCAAACCGCTGCGCAGAAGTCAACCAAACTTCACCCAATAGTGTATTGTATCACAATCTAGTAGTTACATTTGAAAATTTTGTTCTAGGACATTTTGTTTGAACGCAATCATCAAACTTAATTAAAAAAGTCATTTAAGCCTTTTCACAGTGAGATCTATGCGATATGGCCGAGAAATGTAATTTTGATGTTAACTCCCAAACCGCTGCGCAGAAGTCAACCAAACTTCACCCAATTGTGTATTGTATCACAATCTAGTAGTTACATTTGAAAATTTTGTTCTAGGACATTTTGTTTGAGCGCAATCCTCAAACTTAGGTCAAAAAAGCCATTTAAGCCTTTTCACAGTGAGATCTATGCGATATGGCCGAGAAATGTAATTTTGATGTTAACTCCCAAACCGCTGCGCAGAAGTCAACCAAACTTCACCCATTAGTGTATTGTATCACAATCTAGTAGTTACATGTGGAAATTTGGTTATAGGACATTTGATTTGAGCGCAATCCTCAAACTTAGGTCAAAAAAGCCATTTAAGCCT